>NC_135319.1:83064785-83378075 GCF_048772815.1 Callospermophilus lateralis
TGGACTTGAGCCCTACCATTTGTCCCGTGCTAGCTCTGAGCTGTCAGTTCAGTCACTCACAAAGCCTGATGATGGTGATGGTGGTGGGGATGATAATGGTGGTAATCATGATGGTGTTGGTGGTGTTGGTGATGATGGAGGTAATGATGGAGGTGGTGGTGATGGTGGTAGGAAGGATGATGATGGTGGTGGTGGTAGTGGTGTTGGTGATGACGGTGAGGATGATGGTGTTGGTGATGACGGAGATGATGATTGTGGTGGTGATGATGATGGTGTTAGTGATGATGGTGATGATGGTGGTGGTGATGATGATGGTGTTGGTGATGGTGGTGACGGTGATGGTGGTGATGATGATGGTGTTAGTGATGGTGGTGGTAATGATGGAGGTGGTGGTGATGGAGGCAGTGAGGATGATGGAGGTGTTACACTAGTGTATAGTGGTGATGATGGTTGTGATGCAGATGGGGGTGGTGGTGACGACTATAGTGGCACCTCTGCTATGTGAGGTACTCTGCATACGTGGTGCTAATCCTCCACACAGCAATGCATAGTGGGTAGCAACACCATCTTCATTTGCAGGAGAACACACTGGGTGACTTAACTAAAGGCACACAACTAGCATGTGGCACACAACAATGCAGTGACATGCATTTTATGTTGCAGTTGAGAGACTGTGGGGCCATGGGTGTGAGAGTCCCTGGTCAACAGCATGACCTGTCTTTGTCACTCAGAGAGGCAGCTTTGATGGGAAGTGGCCCAATGTCAGTACTGTCTTCAGAGTAAGGGTTTCCTGGGCAGGACTGTCCCAACCTCTCCGTGGTGTGCTGGGGAGGGGCCGTTCTCCCTGTCCCCATGGTGACCAGTTAGCAGGCCTGGTGTTGGCTTTGGTTTTCCTAATTTGAGGTTGTGGGATCCTCTGGTTGTGGCTGAGGTTTTTCTGCCCTGGAAACCCCATCTGTGGCGTGGCTAGGAGGTGGGGCCTGGAGGTGCTAGAACCTGCCCACACACCACAGGCCCCATGCCCTGGGCTGCACCCTACGCCTCCCTCACTCTGGATGGGAGGTTTTGGGTCTTCCAGCTGAAAAACTGCAGTGCCTTGGAAATTTCTGGGGTCAGAGCTGTGTCTCTCCTCCCCATGTCCAGACCTGCAGAGCTGAGCTGCCAGGAGGCCTGGGGAGGGCCGGGGCTCTTGCTCCCCTTTGTCCACCATGACTTTTGTCCTCCTCCTCTGTGGCATCCTCTCACACGTGGAAGCCCCTGGCTAAGCAGCCAGGCAGGCTGATAGGGTCTGGAAAATTCTCCAGTCCCTGCCCCCTGCTGCTGCCTCCTCCTCTCCACCTTATTGAATTTTGGCAGGTTACTCCCGGGCCTAACTGTGCCCACGTCAGAGTGTCAGCAGTTTGAACCGAGCCTGCATGACTTCATCCTGCGTGACTCGGGGTCCATTCCCGAGTCTTTGAACTGATGCTCTTGCATAAAAAGGGACAGTCCCACCCTGTGGTAAAGTTGGCAGTGGGTTGGGCCGTGGAAAGGGAGAGGCTCTGTATGCCCAGATGTCCCCTCTTCCCCTCCTGCCCACCCTGGGCTCCTCTGCTGCTAGGAAGGCCCTGGACACTCCTGCAGACACCAAGGTCATGGCTCCTGTAAGCTCCTGGTGGTCCCTACCCCAAGGACAGTAGACTCAGGCCACCGGCGTCTGTGGCACAGTGCCCTCTCAGCAGGCTCTGGGCCATGGTGCCTTGGCAACCCCTGCTGCTAAGTTTCCCCAAACTTATCAACCTGTGGATGGGGAGCAGTCTCCACCTGCCGCCAGAGCTTGACCTTCCCGCTCGGGCACAGGAGCAGCACGGCCCGTGGGCGGGGAGGGTGGAGCTGGACTTGCCTTGACCAGGTGAGTGTATGGAGGCAGGGACGCAGCCCCCTGTGGGGGCTTTCAGAAGGGGAGCTACAGAACCAGAACAGGCCTCACCCACCCCGTGGCTCCCGTGTCATCCGCCCCAACCTGGGTCCCCCCAGGACCCAGCTGAGGAGACTGCGGCCGAGGTGTAGGGCGTTCTCATAACTGCCCTGGGCCTGTCTCCCTTTCACACTGGTGGCCACGTGTATTGGGTTGAGAAAGTCCCCTGGAGGCCGAGTCCCCTGAGTGCACTTGCTGGAGTCATGTCACTTCTGCAAAGGAGTGGGTCACTTTTGTCCTGGTCCCCATCGGGCCCTGTAATTGGAATCTCACTATATTTGAGACCAGATTAAAAGAGGCGGAATCCATGAGAAGCCAGCCTCCCCATCAACAGCCTCAGCAGGAAGGTGGTGGCGAAGATGGCAGAGCCCAGGTGGATGGGAAAGAGTTACCCATGGGGGTCGGGGTGGGCAGTAGATGCCAGGCGGGGGCAGTTGGCCTCATGAAGAAATCCGAGCCGCCTCTGCTTTGTCCGGCCACATCTGATCCCAAGGACACCCACGGCTGCCCCAGTGGTACTTTCTGGCAGCCCACCCTGTCGCAGGCCCCGGGGGAAGCTGAGGCGTGAGAGTGTCGGCAGGTTCTGCAGTCCCCAGATGGCACGGACGCACTGTCACCTGTCATGCTGCCTTCCAGCGGTGGGCCGAGCAGCTGTCACTGGCCTTCTGTGGCTGGGAACGCAGAGGAGGGATCCTTGCCACACCATCACCAGGACACCCAAGACCCTCCCAGACTGGGATCCGAGTGCCTCGAGAAAGTTCCTCCTGCTGTCCTGGACACATTGGCTGGCGGCCATTATGTGCTATTCTGAAGACCTGCTTCACCACTTAATGAGAGGTTCTGACAAATCTGGTCCCTTGCAGTAGCTTCACTCTCGGGAGGGCTGTACCAGACAGCCTCGGGGTCTCTGTAGATCACGTCCCTCTCTGTGCCTTTGATTAGCCAGCAGTGGCCATGCTGTTCGGAGATGAGGTGGTGGTTTCTCTCACTAGAGCTGCCTCTAGGGATGGTGCCCCAACCCTGAACTTTGCAGTCAGGCCTGAAAGCTCAGCGTGATCTGCCACTTGCTTGGTCCTGCTGTGTCACCCTTCTTCTCCATCTATAAGCACAGAACTGATGGGAAGGTAGCAGACTCTAGATCGGCCCATGACACATTGCCTGGAGAGGAAAGATGGGCCAGCCAATCAGATTTGCTCCTTGGTGCTCTAGAACCAGGATTCTGGAGAAGACTCTTGAAGAGCTCGGTGGAAAGGGTCCCCCCAGTAGGCGGGGCTTCAATACTCGTGAGTGTCTTGCTGTGCAAATGCTCAGCTTGTGTCGGGCAAGACACAGCGGCCTGAGACCTGTCAGAATCAGAGCCCAGGACCACCAAATTTGGGAGCCAGGGGGAAAATTTTTAGTCAATGTGACCAAGCTCCTGTGTGCTTCTGCAGATCTTTTTTAGAAGTGGGGAGGCAGAGAGAAGTCAGAGGGAGAAGTTCCCAGAAAGAGCAGCCTGTTTTTGGGTTTGAGCTAAGTGAAGTTTGGGACTTTCTCTGGATTTAGGGCAGTTCTTACACCAGTGTGCATCAGAACCACCTTGGGGCTCATTGAAACCCAAGTTGCCTGCCCTCCTGGAGTTGTCTGGGTGGAATGTGCATTTCTAACAAGTTCTGGGAGGAGGCTGCCACTCCCAGGTGGGAGGCACACAGAACCACTGATGTGAGGGCAAGAGGGACGCTCCTGCCCACATATGTGTGGAGACTCCTCAGCTTTCCCTCTCTGGTGCGTTGCTCACTTGTGGCCACTGGAAAGAGCACTAGTGTGAGAAAAAGGATACCTGAGCCTGGTTCAGATGGTCACAGATGGCCTGAGTGCTTGGAGGAGGGGTTCTTGCTTTCCTGGGATTCTATTTCTCCTTCTGTAAGATGGACTCAGGAGTAGGATCTGCTTACCAGGGCGGAAGTGAGGAGGAAGGGATGATGTCTTATTAACAGGACCAACTGTCCCCTGATTGCGTGTCTAAGAAATGCTGCATTTCTTTAATTTCCATATCACATAGACCACCAGACTGTGTGGGGCCTGCCCTCCTTCCCTGACACCACCTCAGCATCATCCTCTGGGCCTCGCCTTTCCTGCCACCTCTACCCCCCGACCATGGCTGCCCCGTGACTAGCAAATCTCCAACCCCCGTTCTTTCCCTAAGTGTTGGTCAAACTAAAGGAGCATTTCCCCACAGCACTACCGTTGGCATTTTGGAGCTGATCATTCAGAGTCCTAGGGGTCTGTCTTGGGCATGGTACAACGCTTAACCACATTTTTGGGCTGTGACTCCTAGATGCCAGTAGGGTCCCTTCAGGCTAGCTGTGATAATTGAAAATGTCCCCAGACATTACCAGATGTTCACTGGGTGGGAGTGGGGCAGCCTCGAGGGGCATGGTGACCACTGGAATAAAGTGTTGACGTCTGTCTTTGCTGCTCAATGTAGCCCTGTCCAGGTACCCACCTGTCCACCTGCCTGTCACTTGGGAGTTACTCAACATTGGTTGAATGAACTAATGAATCTATGTTAATTTTCTTGATTTAATGAAAAAAACAGTCTATAAAAACTGTGCACATGTAAGTGTGAGTAAATTTGGCTGCCTAAGAAACACCTGGGAGCCTTATAAGAAGTCACCTTCCTGGGGTCCAATCAGAGAGTTGGGCTGCAACCTAGAAATCTGGTTGTCAAAAGTGAATCGTGGAGGGCTGGAATTGTGGCTCAGCGGTGGAGCGTTTGCCTAGTGCATGCAAGGCCGTAGGTTGGATCCTCAGTAACACACACACACAAAGAGTAGATCCTGGAATCCTCAAGAAGTTAAACATTGGCTTTCTATAGGACCTAGCCACTCATCTCCGAGAATTGAAAGCAGGAACTCAGACATATATTTGCTCATATGCAAATATCTATGGAGCAGCAGTGGTCAGCAGAACCTTAGAGTAGAACCAGCTCCAATGTCCTTCAATCCTTCAGATGAGTGGATAAATAAAGCATGTATCCATACCACCTATAGGATTTTGCCCTAGAAAGCGGAGATCCTGCGGCAGCCTGGGCGAACTTGGGAGACCTGGTGCTCCGCAAGGCCAGCCAGGCACTGAGGACACGTCTTGTGTGATTCCTTGTATGTGAGGTGACCCAAGTAATGGAGACAGAAAATAGAACCGAGGCTAGGGGGCGCTGGGACGAGGGAGAATGGGGAATTGTTTAATGGGTACACATTTTTTTTTCGGGATGCTGAGAAAATTCTTAAAGCGCCTTAATTGTATGTCTAAAAATAGCTAAAATGGTAAATTTTATGTTATGTGTATTCTATCACCCACACCCAGGTGCCTTGTCCTAGCCAGGACTGGGAATCCGTGGTGTGGGAACAGGGAACGGGAGAGATGTGACCAGATGAGATCCAATGGCCCTTTTGGGCTTCGTAGCCTGTGATTTTTTGCTGGGACAGACCTGACTTCGCTCACCTACTATGGTTCAGGCTGGTTTCTAGAGAAGGTGCCCCTTCCCTGGGAGTGTACATGTGACCCTCTATAGAGGCCAGGCGGGCCACCTGAAGAGGACCCCAGCTGTTGAGGACAGCTCATCTGGAGGCCACGTGTCCTGTCCATGGGGCAGCTGCTGCCCAGCTCCAGCTGGTTCTCGAATGTGGGAAGCCTGGTTGTGGGTGAGGAGTCCAAAAGCTGGGTTTGTGTGTGAAACTTGCTGGTGTTTAGCTGTTGGCAACTGGCTCATTGAGCAGCAGGCAAACAAACAAGCCACATGTGGGTCGGGCTGAGCGAACCCTGCGGGGCTCTGGTCTGCTTGGCAGTGTTCCTGGGCGCCTGCCGGCATGGGCCTCGGGCTCCTGCCCCATCATCACACGCTGGGTGGCGTCTGAAGTCTGACACCGGCTCTCTTGGATCCTCTGAGAATTCCTCTTGCTTTTAGCGCACCCAGGAGGGAAGTGTATAGACCAGACAGCAAGGGCCAGATCCCAGGTCCAGGAGTCCCCTCAGCTGGGGTCCTGACAGCTCTGCCACCTTGCTTCTCTCTTCCCGCTGTCTCAGGTTCCTCATCTGTCAAGGGGGAGTAGAGTCCTTCCCACCACACAGAGTGAGGGTGAAGAGTGCAGGGAGATGGGGCATGGACCCAGTCCAGGCAGGGCCAGCCCAAGTGCTCTCGTGTGTGTGTGTGTGTGTGTGTGTGTGTGTGTGTATGTGTGTGTGCGTGTGCACGTGTGCAGGGTGCGGGGGCGGGGGCGGGGAATGAGCATGGAGTGGGATACACACCTGTGTCTTCACCTGTGACATGGGCCCGTGGTTTCACCCTCAGCCGTTCTTAGGAACCACGAGGTCTTTTCAAGTGATGGCTGGCCATGGCAGGTGCCCAATACATACTGTTCTGTCCTTTGAAGTTTGAGGCCTTTGCCATCTATAGGGACCCAGGGAGAGGAAACTGGGCCTGGCCAGGAGAGGCAGGATGAGCAGAATGGAGACATGGTCCTGTGTCCCCTGCCTCGTCAGCGGCTTTGCCCACTCCGTGGCCACCAGCACATGCTGAACAGGCCTTAGCCTTGGCTCTCCAGGGCAGTGGGGATGACGGGTAGCGACCCCAGCCCTGCTCTGTGCCTGCCTCTGAATGCTTACTATCTCCTTCTCCTGTCAGAGTCACAAGGAAGGCCTCCTGTCTCTAGTTCACAGAGGGCTCAGAGGGGGCGGGCTGCATGCCCAGGTGTGCATAAACAGCTGGGAGGTCACAGGGCCTGAGCAAGGCAGAGCCAGGGGAAGGGGCCCTGTCCTGGCCAGACCCTTCCTGGGAGGGCCTCACCCTTCCAGTGAGTGGAAAGGCCATCACCCACCCAGAGCAGGGAGCTAGCGTTCTTCCTGGGACCCTGAAGGAGTAAAGGGCCCTGAAAATCCTGAGATACTGGGTACTCAAAGGACCACATGAGCTCTGGCACAGTCACTGGCAAATGGTAACTGAGGGCCACTGTGGGGATGGGGTTGGCAGCAGCATTTGGGTTCCTAGGGACCCCTGGCCACATGCCAGAGGTACCTCCAGGTCCTAGGTCCAGAGGCGCAGAGATGGCACCCATTGCTGTGTGCTTCCCTGATGGGTGTCCCCTGTGCCCTGGTTGGGAGGAGTGGCAGGGGTGGTGGGAACCCAGTATGCAACTCATCCACCTCCGTGTGCCCCTACACATGCCTGTTCATGACACTGTTTCATTACACATACGTGTTTGTTATATCTGCACACTGTGGTGGAAGGAGGGAGGACAGGACCTTTCAGGAGTCCTTCCTTCTAGTCTTGAGAAATACTCCTCAGAAGCTCTGGGTTTGGGAGGTTGAGGGAGGAGGTACTCAGGACACGTGGAAATCGAACTCTTGGTCCCCACATCTGGCCCAGTTGAGGAAGGAGACTCTGCAGGAAACAGGAGGGAGAAATGAGGGCAGTGAGGTGGCTGCAGTCCACTGACTGATGGCCTTGTTCCATGAAGAGCGCCCAGGCCACAAGGAGAGGTAGGATGTAACAGGCCTGGCCCCTGCCAGTTACCAGGCCCCCAGGGAATGAAGGGCTGGGAGAAGCCATAGGAAGAGCAGAGACAGGATGCTGGTGTGATGGGGAAGTGGGGGGGCTCTCTGCTGTGGTGGGAGGGCCCCCGTGGGACCACGAGGAAACACAGACTCCACTCTGGTCTGGAAGAAGCATGGGCATCTTGAGCTTGGGGTGGGGATGGGGTCACTGGCTGGACCTAGAGCCCCCACCGCCTCCCAGCCCAGGAAACTGGTTCAGTGGGTGGGACGCAGGGGCTGGACCTGGGACAGCACAAACATCTGCCCACCATCTTTCTCCCACCTCTGCAGGGGGCGGAGGAAAGCGCAAAGGGAAAAGCAAGAAGTGGAAGGAAATCCTGAAGTTCCCTCACATCAGCCAGTGTGAAGATCTCCGGAGGACCATAGGTAAGCCCACTGACCCCCTCCAGGCCACTGTGCAGTGAGCCAGAGGCGACTCCGGTAACGCAATGTGGTCTGTCCAGGGAGGCCCTTGAAGCCGACGTCTTTGTTACTTTACTCAGATGGGGAGACCGAGGTGCAGAGTGGCTCTGTCACTGGCCCAAGGTGCACAGCTCAGGGGAGGGCAGTGGGGGGGCCACCTGGCTCTGAGCCCCACATGGAGCTTTTCTTCTCTTCCTCCCTGGAGCCTGTGCACCCTGCCCTCGGGGAACAGCCCTGGCTCTGGGCTCTCCTCCTCTCTTGCTGGAGATGGTGATGCCCACCACGGAGCTGCTGCCCACCGACACAGCCCTGCCTTCTCTCTTCAGCACCACGTAGCCACCTCCAACGAGGGCAGGAGCTCATCTCCTATGGGGACTGGCACAGCCAACACACCACGTGCCCCCGCTGAGGACATGGCTGTAGACAAGAGGCCAGGGTGACTGGGTGAGGGCTCCTATGGGTGGGCATGAGGGGGCTGGTCTTTTGTTCTGGTCGGACCTGGCCCTCCTCCCCATGTGCCCTGGGGTGGGCACCCCCCTTGCTACAGGAAGGCCCCTCAACTGCTTGTGACTGTCAGAGGTCACGTACATGTACACATGTTTTACAATACTCAGGCCCACCGGGGACTGGATAGCCTACAGTGTCCAGTGTAGGGGAGGGGCTCACTTGATTGGCATCTATGAGATGAAAAGATGCCGGCTGCACCCACAAAGGCAGATGTGAGCGGGGAAGCAATGTAGATGTGGAGGATGGGGAGCTCCCCGAGACGCACCTGCCGTCCTTAACCCCTCCGTGAGGTCAGAATCTCCATGGTCCTTGGAGCCAAGAGTGGAGCTGGCCTCAGGAATTGCAGCTCTGGATCCAGCAGACTTGGGCTCAAATCCTGTCCTCTCTCCTGGTCCCGTGACAGGATACTAGTCCATTGGGCTTTGTCTCCCTAGCTGTAGGTGACATAACGACTGTGAACACAGTAGAGGGGACCAGATGAGACCATGACTTGCTCTTCTCAGTTCTCCAGGGTTCTTTCTGCAGTTCCCAGCAGCTGCCGCCCTGCTTGACCCCTTTTGAGTTGTGGCCTTGAACACCCATGTTCACGCTTGAGAATCAACGGGCCCAGCGGGAGAGAGGAGGGGCTGCTCTCCTGAGGCTGGCAGGGCTCAGGGTAGGACTCACAAGTGGCCAGGTAGACTACCATCCAGGACTACCCAGGACTCACAAGTGGCCTTCAGAGAGTCATGGGGAGAGCGCCTCTGGTGACTGGCCATTACCCCCCTAGAGATCATGTCATTCTTTGTCATTCTGATTTAGGCCTGGAGAGACTGGGCCCAGAGGTGGGCTGGGGTGGGGACCTCAGCTGTCTTGGTCACCACACACCCCTGAGGGCAGAAAGGCCCTCCTGTGGGTGGCCCGAGTCTTTTCGGTCACCTTCCTCCTGGGTGAGCCTGCTGGCTGCCAGGTGCCTCTTCTGGAGGCAGAACCCAGCTTTCTTCTGATGAAAAGATGTCACTTCACTCCCCATTCGCTATGGGCCCCGGGGGCATCTTGCATTCCTCCTTCGGACCAAGGGTTGCCCTGAGACCATCCCATGTGTTGACCATCCCGAGGAGAGAGCTTAACATGGAGAAAGGCTCCCCAAAGGGGGGATTACGAGAGGCAGGGCAACGGGGCGAGGCCAAGCCCACCTGGGAGAGGCCTGGCCTGCCAAGTCCACCCTTGGAAGTCATCTGCCTGGGTGGTGTCTGCAGGTAGCTGTCACGAGGGCGGAACAGGCTCTGAAGGCCACTTCCTCAGAGAAGTCCCCCTGGCCCTGAAGGAAAACTAGCCATGGCCAGAGTCGCCCAGAGCCCCCAGGCTGCTCCTGCTAGACCACCTCCCTGGGCTACTGTCTCACATCTGTCCGTCCCACAGTGTGAGTGGCTGTTCAGGAAGGGGCTGGATCTTTGAAGTTCATGGCCGTGTGGTTGGCACTTGGCTTACAAAAGGGGTGTGAGAGACGTCAGCCTGAAAACGAGTGAAGGAGAGAAGAAGAGGAGTGAGCGAGCTCGGCTCAGGAAGGGCTTCGGATGGGAGAGTACTGAGAGTAAGGGGGCATCTTGAATCTGCCATCCAGATTAAAGAAATCCTAATGTTCTACTATATTTATTTCACATGTGTCTTAAAAATATAAAACAAGGGCTGGGGGTGTGGCTCAGCGGTAGAGCACTTGCCTAGCAAGTATGAGGCACTGGGTTCGATCCTCAGCACCACATAAAAATAAATAAATAAAATAAAGATATTGTGTTCATCTACAACTGAAATAATAATAATAATAATAATAAAAAATATAAAACAAAAATATAAACTAAAGGGCTTCTGGTTCCAGACAAGAGGGAGTGGATACATTGTCCCCTATCCTTCTTGCTAAGGGCAGTTGAAACCCTGGACATTGTGTGTAAAACAGACATAAGAAGACTCCTGAGGTGGAAAGAAGGCAGACTGGCTGGGGACTCTGAGCTTCTTGGGTTTTCTTTCTTATTCCCTTTGCCCCTACCTGGGAATCAGAGAAACTCAAAACCAAAAATGTGGGTAGTACCCCCACCCCGCCGCCCACCAAAAAGACCCGGCCAGTTTTCTGCAGCCAGAGGTCCTGGAAGGGGCAGCTGAGCACAGGGCCACTCCAGAGCTGCCGTTTCACCTCGCACCAGCAGCAGGACGCGCACTTCCAGACTTTCTTCTCGATCTCCGTCTGAGCTCTGGCTGCGGTAACCAGTCATACTGGCCGGGAGGCTTTGACACAGGTGTTTACTCCCTAGTTCCGAAGGCCGGCAATCCAAGATCAAGGCTGCTTCCTGGCCCGCAGACAGCATCGTAGTATCCTTGTGTCATCAAACGAGAGGAAGCAGCTCCCTCAGGGCTCTTCTTACCAGGGCACTAATCCCATTCCAGAGGGCTCCTCTCTGGGGGCTGCACTGCCCCCCCACACTGTCAGGGAGCTCCGCTTCACCACCTCAGTTTTGGGGAGGATACAGACAGTCTATCATAGGCAGCCTAGTTCCAGATTCGAGGACCTGGCTCTGCTTCCCCTCCACTTGCCTCCTGAGACACTGCTCTTCTGCCTTGAGGTGAAGGAGCCTCACAGGCTATGCCCTGCCCGGCCTGCACTGCCACCAGATGCTCAGGTACCCTCCCTGCTCCCTCCTCCCCAGGGGCTTCCAGGCATTGCCCCAGGAGCACCCAAAGGTCCCTCACCTACTAATACCCTCCTTGCTGGAAGGAGACCTGGGAGTACAGGATTGGACTGTGCATGGGCTTCACCCTGTGGCCCCAGCCCCATTCTGGGCCCTTAAACGGAGCTCTTGGCAGGGCCCAGGACCCCAGGCAGGTGTGAGAATGGTGTACTGTCAGATGGGAGTGATGCTTTTGTTTTCTGAAGAGTTTTGAAAGAAGTGTGTGTGTGTGTGTGTGTGTGTGTGTGTGTGTGTGTGCAGTGTGAAGAGAAGCCCAGGAAAACAGGAGGCTGACACAGACCGGGGGCTGCAGCCTGTGGGCTGGGCCGGGGCTCGGGCTTGCCGCCTGTTTGCAGTGGTGTTTGTACAGCCTCTGCTGGGGTCCTGCTGGAAGCCTTCTTAAATCAAAATCTCATTTCTCCTCTAGACCAATACACAAACCAAACAGTGGCAGACGCCGCATTTGTTTTCTTGTGGACACACACGCTGGCTCTGCAGGGCTTTGGCTGGATGTCCCAGGGCAGGCCTTGTGCTGAGGCTCCAGGGCCCCTCGGGCCCAGAGGGTAGTAGGGTGGTGCAGTGGGAAGGCTCAGGATCAGAGGGAAGGACAGAGCCCTCGCGGGCCCTGGGACGCTGGCCCCTCCATTGAAGCCATGACCTGGCCTGCCTTGGCGCTGCCCTGGGAAGCACGGGCTGCTCTGCCCAGCAACGGGGGTGATTTTGAAAAACTGAAAACCGCCCTGTGAATCATTCTCCTGCCAAAACCGATCCTACTTGGGGTAAACCTCCAACTCTTTTCTGTGGGTAGCAAGCACTTTGGCTGTGGGTGAAGTCCATGGACCCCTTCTCAGAACAAGGCTTTTACATATGAAAGGGACCACAGGGGGTTACCAAGGAAACCAGTTCTTTTCAAATGCAGTTATTAAATACTTTAAAAATGTTTAATATAGAAATGTATGTGCTTCTTTGTTAATACTTTAAATAACAAGATCTAATAGCTGGTCTAATAGCTATTGTAATTTAGAATTTGGGATGAGCAGAAGTGATACTTTCATGTATCTGCCACAACTCTAAGAAGAGTGTCATTTGTGCTGGAGACGAGCCCCAGGCACTGCTAGCATTGTGTGGGCCCTTGTCGACATTCATGATGGCAGGCAGTGCTGGGTTTTGGTTAGAGGTTGGTAGAAAGAAGGCCAAGTCTCTCCCTGCAAATCTGGCCTGACATTTTTCTCCCTACCCTGCCCGAGCCGCACCGGGCCTCCTCCTCCCTTTCTCGTCTGTACACCTTTGTGTACAGCTTGTCTTCAGGCGGGAGCTGTGGCACCTGCTCTCCCCTCCACCTGGAATGTTCTCCCCATACTTTTTTTTCAGGGCGCTTTTAGGATTCAGCCCAAATTTCACCTCCAAGAGAAGCCTTCGCCCCCCTCTTATGTTCTTCCACATAGTGCTGTTTATTTAATGTTCTCTCCCCATACCTCCGTGTGAAGTCATCATCTTTTATTAGTCATTTACTTGTGTATTTTCTGTCTCCTCCACTAGACTGGTTGTTCCATGTTAAAAGTGACTGCGTCTTGCCTGGTTCACTCCCCAAACAGTGTCTGGCACATAATAGGGCTCATCAAACATTAAGTGAATGAAGGATTGAAGGAGGTGAAATGTTTGAAATTCGGGCTCTTTTTAAAAAGTTTATGACATGTGTTCGCTGTATCTAAATTTAACCTTAGCCAGTTACTTAAAGTAATGAGAGTCTAGCTTCGGGAGGCAGCGTAGAAAGTGTACAGAGATGATCAGGCTTAGCTCAACCCCAAGACCCCAGCCACAGTCTCCTAGGCACTAAGCGGCGAGGCCAACGAGGGGCTCCTGGCCGGCCAGGTTCCCCAGAGCTGCTCTCGTGTTTACGTTTGCACAGAACCCTCAACTCAAGGAAATGAACATCGTGTCTATTTCAGAAGTGAGTGAACAGGCTCCTGGAGCAGGGTGACTGCCTAGGACAGTCCAGTTCCTGGGTCCTAGCAACAGCTTCCCACCACCTGGAGTTAACTGACTCGTAAACATTTGGGGCATGAGCCCCAGCCAGTGCCCGAAGCAGAGGGACTCACTGCAGGCTCCAAGGGTCGACATTCCTGTGGGTCTCTTTCTCTCTTTACTGCATCTTGTAAGTATGTGCTGCTTGTTTATTCAACAAATGTTTATTGGGAACCTACTATGTGCTGCCCATGGGGAAACAGCTGATTCCTGCCCGCCTGGAGCTCAATCATGGCTGAGCTCAGGAGATTGACTGGGATGGCCATGTGATGACTGATTGAGAATGTTCTATGATGGTGAAGAACAGGTCACCACGCTGAAGAATGGTGGTGAGGGTCTGCACCTGTCAGAACTTCCCCCAAAGGAAGTGGCTTCCCTCACAACCTCCCAAAGCATTTTTCTGTGAGCTCCTTGGGGGCCTAGAACACTTCCTGCTCACTTGAGAGTCTTCACTGTGGCACAGGGTGGATGGATTGATGGATGGATGATGGGCAGATGGTAGGTAGATAGACCAAGTGCTCGTTCCCTCCTCTCCCTCCGTCTGGAAACCAGAACAGCAGTTAGTGGCAGTATTAAGACAGAGGTTCCTTGCTGCCTGGATCTGCTCCCAGTGTGAGCCCCAGACATGAGCTGACTGACCGTGGACAGAACTGGCAGAGGGCAGACAGACTGTGAGAGGAGGGAGACGTCCTCCAATGTCTGCTCGTCTGCTGGCGAAACATCAAGTAATGACATTATTAGTTAATAGGCTAATTGTTCGAGTAAGATCATTAGGGGCCCAAGTCAAAGAAGTTCTCAGAATGTGCAAAGCTTGGAAGGCTGGAAACGTCATCACGAAGATAAAAGATTGTTGAGGTCTGCAGATATTTCTCAGTGACGCAGAAAGTCCTGTTGGGCAAAAGTGTGGCCTTTTTTATTTATTTAGCTCAGACTCATTGCGTACTTTATTCTTTCGCTTAAAAAAAAAAAAAAGTAGGAGGGGGTTTGAGTGAAAGAGTTGATTATTCCAGTGTTTGGCAATATTTCTGTAGGAACTGTCCAAAAGCTGTGTAATAAATCAAGGTCCCTCCTCACCCCCGGCAGGAGCAGCGTTTAGGAGGAGACTGTTTGCAGAAGTGGCTGCTGAGCCTGGTGTGCCACCAAACTGCCCCAGTCCTCACAGGCGGGCGGGACAGGGAGATTGAGCTGCCTCCTGGGAGAGCCGCTTGTCAAAGCTTAACTCTTCCCAGGAGCAGAAGCGCTTGGCTGTGGGGGATTCCTAGAGGAAAACATAGGGCCTCAACATGGGAAAAAACCTCCAGCTTCCCCCAGAACCGCGAGACTTCCTTGAACTGCCTTAGTTCTTGTTCACTAATGTCAGCCAGTGGACATTCCTCGAGCCCCTACTATGCACTGGGCATTGTATGGGTGCTGGGCTGTATCATGGGTCACCCTCAAGAAGTGGTGTGGCCTCACAGAAGGATCTTCCGTTGTCATCATCAAGGTCAAAGCCAAGGTCAAAGGGTGGCTCTGATGTGCCCAGCTATGACTTTGAGCAAGTCATTCAACTTCCCTGGGTTGTTTCCCTAGGCCATTCCGTGGCAGTTTCTTTGTACCTAAAATGGAGACACTAGTACCCACCTGGTAGGGCTGCTGGGAGTGGCACATGCTACTGATGTCCTTGCCGTCATTGTCAGCACAGTGGTGGTTTGAGGGACACTCGGAGAGGACGTTAGAGCTCCCCAAGGAAGCTGAGTTGGCTATGGGTGGTTAGTGGGCCATGACATTAGTGCTGACGTGGAGTGAGTGGGTGGCAGTGCAGGGACAGCTGCTCAGAGTTTTCTGAATCTCTGTTCCTTGAGCACCTACCTCCAGCTTCCTCCTCCTGGAAGCCCACTCTGAGCCCTGCAGCCCCAGCCCTTCCCCCCAGCTACACAGCCTGTCCCAGAGCGCCATAGCACCCCTCCTGCCCAGACCCCTCTCCTGGCCTGGAGGGCTTCTTTGAAAGGACCTGTGCATGTCCTAGAAGGCTGCAGCCCAGAGAACTCACCCTGGTTGCCCTGGGTAGGCGTGGAGGTCCGCAGGGACCCCAGCTTCATCTGCAAGGTAATTCCGTAAAGGAAGAATGAATTGGTGTGTTATTGTGTAATTAAAAAGGGAATGAAGAGAGACTGGATTCCACCGTGGTTAGAGAGAATGGTGACCCTGTTTCTCTCCTCCTTGTTGACTCTGTGCCCCCTGAGGCGTCTGTGGCCCGTGGGACGGTCAGAGCTTCTCACGTCTCCGTGACCTCGTCCCCTGCAGGCTGCCAGGCTGGCATTCAAGCTCTTGGTTTCATCGTCAGGGAAACCAAGTCTCTGCGGACGTCATCGCCGTCCTTGGGGTGATAAGGGCGCGTCACTCCTGTGGTTCTGCCACTTAACCCTGCTCGGGTAAGGCGCAGCATCTGCTCGGCCTTGGAGTGCAGGATAAATTTAGATGTGGCAGAGCTGGAACATCAGGTGACCTGTCTGCAGCTGGAGCTCTCGGGAGGAGAGGGTGGCCTGTGGGGTTGGTGCCATGGGTGTCAGCCTCACCTCCGTGGCTGGCGGCAGCCCTTGGAGGAGGCCCGAGCTCGGTGCCCAGTGGCGCTTGCCCATGGGTTTCTCCTTCGTGCTTCTTAGAATGGGGTGCTGGAGAGTTTTTCAGATGATCTGGATGCGTGGTTTCCAGAGGCTGCTCTGCAGAGAGGTGGGATCCGGGCCAGGCTTCCACCTGATCGTTTTTTTGACCTTTTATATTTGGGCTTCTATGTAAGATCTTATTCTGGGGCTAAAACTAAAACCAAACTTGAAACCCAGTGTTGATATGAAAACTGAGTCCCAGAGAGACAAGTGACATGCAAAGGTCTCCTTGTGGCCGGAGTCCAGGCGGGCCTTCCCCCACTGAATGAATTTGCCAGGGCTGCTGTAACTAAGAGCCACAGACCGAGTGGCTTCAATGACAGAATTTATTGACTCAAAGCTCTGGACGCCAGAAGTGCAGGATGAAGGTGTTGGCAGGGTTGGTTCCTTCTCAGGCTGCAAGGGAGCATCTCTTCTGGGCCTCTCTCCTAGCTTCTGGGGCTTGCCTGCCGTCTTAGCTTAGCCTGACCTCTGCCTTATCTTCACATGGCGTGTTCCCTGTGTGGGTCTATTGGCAAGTTTTTCCTTTTTATAAGGACACCAGTCTCACTGGATTAGAGCCTGCCCCAATGGCCTCATTTTAAAATGATTACCTCCATGAAGACCCTATTTCCAAATAAGGGCACATTCTGAGGTACCTGGGGTCCTGGCTGCTTGTTTTTTAGGGACAGGACACAACTGAACCCATAGCCTACCTTACCCCATGGTCCATGGAGTCCAGGTAGGGGCCAGAGGATCCTGGCTCTGGGGCTGAGGGTGGACCCTCTCCCTCCTACAGGCACAGGCCACCGCCACCCGCTTCCCTGACAGGCACAGGAACGTCTGTGGGAGGACTGATTGTTTCGCCAGCCGTGCTGCATAGTACTTTTCCAGTCCCTCTTTTTGTTGCTAAGTCAGCAATTAACAAATTACTTTGCTAAAAATCATATGGAAAATTTTAACAAGGAAGGTCACCCATAGTCACCTCTCAGGTACAGCCATAGTTAACACTTTCCTATACGTTCTTCTAGCTTTTCCCCGGTAAGCGTTTTGTTTCTTATATATAGTTTTGTTTCTTATCTTTCCCACACAATTTTTGGTGCCGGGGGTTTGAACCTGGGCCTTGTGATTGTTAAGTACCTGAGCTGTACCCCAGCCCTGTTCCTGGCCTTTTATCTTTTCTTTTTTCTTTTGTGATACCAGGCATTAAATCCAGGGATGCTTAAACACTGAGCCATATTCCCAGCCTGCTTTTTATGTTTTATTATTTTTTTTAAATTATTATTTTTTTTGAGAGAGAGAGAGAGAGAGAGAATTTTAATATTTATTTTTTAGTTTTCGGCGGACACAAAATCTTTGTTTGTATGTGGTGCTGAGGATCGAACCCGGGCCTCACACATGCCAGTTGAGTGCACTACCGCTTGAGCCACATCCCCAGCCCTATGTTTTATTTTGAGATGGGGTCTTGCTAAGCTGCTTAGGGCCTGCTAATTTGATGAGGCTGGCCTTGAACTTGCAATCCTCCTCCCGAGCTGCTGGGATTACAGGTGTGCACCACCACGCCTGGTTCTGACCTTTTTTTCTTAACATGATATCAAGTGTATTTTTCATCATTAAAACTCTTCATAAATATGATTTTATGGGGCTGGGGATGTGGCTCAAGCGGTAGCGCGCTCGCCTGGCATGTGTGCGGCCTGGGTTCGATCCTCAGCACCACATACAAAAAAAATAAAATAAAGATGTTGTGTCCGCTGATAACTAAAAAATAAATATTAAAAAAATTCTCTCTCTCTCTCTCTCTCTCTCCCTCTCTCACTCTTTCTTTAAAAAAATATGATTTTATGTTTTCCATTTGACACATATTTATTGGGCATCAAGTATCAGGGCTACATCAGTGAACAAAACACAAAAGCGTCCGTATTCTCTCAGGCAGCCCTTTTGCAGGTGAGTGGCCACACCAGTTGATGATTGGAAACTCACCTGTTGCCCCGAACCCAGAATTGGTTCAGGCACTCAGTCCCTCCCCCGCTGTGGCTCGTCTCCTATGGGGGAAGTTTTTCTTTAATCTATCTTGAAAATAAGGCCTTACCCTGAGTGCAGCGTAAACTGATTTTTATAGGTTCCACATCTATCACTTGTGTATATTGTACTACTTGGGTTTTTGGTTGTTACAGTTGGTATTGTGAATATCTTGCACTTCATTGTGGCATTTCAGTCTACAGCCCATGGGTGAGAAAGCCCACACTATCTTTTGGAAGGCTCGAGTGCGTTTAGGTACACCTGAGCATCCTGTCCAGTGCCCTCTCTGCTTCCTTTGCCTCTTCTGGAATGTTCCATGTCTAGCTGTGGACACCGTTAGCCTGACACAGGGTTGGTGGAGGAAATTTCAGTTGATATTTGGTGAGCAGGCTCTGCCCTTCTGGCCAGCCCCATCCCGGGCAGTCAGCAAGCAAGAGAAGGGCTTTTCTGTCTGCTTTAGGGCCCTCGCTGGAAACGAGAAAAACAAGCTCATTTATGTAGCAATGGGGACCTCAAACCAACACAAGGGGCCAGCCGACCCGCAGCAGCCTGAGCATGACAGTGTTCTGCCCCATAAAGAGACGCTGGGACAACACTTTTTATGGTCTCAGCCCAGACCCTATTTACAGATATTTCCCAGGGCTCGGTCTGTTCAGCAATACCTTGGCAATGGAGCCTGGCAAAGCAGCTAGCCCCAGCAAATTAACCACTCCTTGTTCTGACTACCCCAGAGCTAGCCCCAGGAGGGAGAATCAGAAGAAAGTATGGGTGTACTTGGGGCCAATGTGAACTTTTGAAATTAAAAACTAAAAATAACCACCACCAAATGATCCCCTAAAGAGCTCCTAGGGGCACGAGTTCCTCTCGGCTTCCAGCTCAGCTCGCTCTCTGTCCAGTAGCAGGGAACAAATGTACAATCCAGAGACATCTGGAGCGCAGCTTTTAAAATATTTTCTGTTTCTCAGTTGTGCTATACTTGTTTCATCTTTGAAGATAGTAATAATAATAATAATAGTTGTTATCATTATTTTGCAGTGCTGGGGATAGAACACGAGATCTCATACGTGTTAGGCAAGTGCACTACCCCTGAGCTACAAAACCAGCCCCGGTTATTTTATTTTGAGACAGTCTAGCTATGTTGTCTAGGCTGGCTTCAAATTTGGCAATCCTCCTGCCTCAGCCTCCCGAGACACTGGGATTGTAGGCATGTGCCCCTGTGCCCAGCTAACTCATTTTTTGAATCATCTTTTAGCTCTTTTTCTCATGACAAAAACAATAAACATCCATGGACAAGATTTCCAAAACAGAATTTAAAAAGAGGAAAATAAAAATTGCCGATGCAGTTACCAGTTATGACATTTTGGTCTGTAGCCCTCTTGTTTTTGGTTCTGCTGATAGGAAGAGAATTGCTCAGGCTTGAATGTCATCTGTTTCCCTGCCCAGAAGTCAGATGTCATTTTAAATGGGAACATTTGGTGGTAGACTCCCTGCTGGACTGGGCAGCAGAAGACCTAGGTTCTTGTGCCAGCCTCTTGGTCCCGAGGCCCCGAGAAAGTCGTGGAACCTCATTTTGCAATAGGAAGTCAATACTCCCTACCTTAGTGGGTGGTCAGGTGGTTAAGGGAGTCACTAGTGGAAAGGGCTTTGCAAAGCTCTCTACAAATTGTTGCCGGTCACTTTCTTTGGGGTGCTGTGACCCCTCGGTGGGACCAGTGGCTGGAGTAATTCCTGTCTTCCTGGTGACTTTTTTTTTTTTTTTTTTCCTAAATCGGCTCATCCTGATCTTAGAGGAAAACCTCTGCGTCCTCCAGTTGCCCAGGGACCTAGGGCCTCCCTTCCCTCTGCCCTGCCCCTTGCTCCTGTGACAGTCACAGTCCCGGCCTCTCCACACCCAGGTGGCTCAGCCCTCACTTCACCTCCTGGATCGGCCCCTCTGTGTGTCCCTGCTGTTTCCTTTGCCCTAACTTGGCCTAAGCTCCTGTGTGGGCTCCCAGCTCCTCTCAGTTTGGACGCAGATGCCGGGAGGTCCTTCCCTCTGGTCCCACCACCACCTGCTTCAGGAGCTTTCTGCCCGGGCCCAGTATTCCTTGGTTCTTTCCTCCAGGCCTTTGCCGACTCTTGCCCCCGCCAGGCTGTTCCCTCTTCTCTAACTTCCTGGTACCTGACTCTCCCTTGGGCCTTATGGTCACCCCTCCAGGAAGCCCTCCCTGGTGACCTCACCTGCTCAGCTTCCTCCCGACCCTTGTGCTGGCGCTGACCCTACTGTGGGGGTCTGATGCCCGCCCCCCGCCCTCTGTTGCCCGTGAGCTCCATGAGGGCAGAGCTGGGCCTGCCTGCGTGGTTCCCCGCACAAGTGTCCTGGGCGCCATTCCGTTAGCATCCTGCGTTCCTTCTTGCTCACCTCCCCGGTTCCAGACTGAGTGCCAATGGGTCTTGTTTTCACTCTGGGTTCTTTTGAAAGACCTGGAAACATGGACTGAGATCAGCCATCCCGTGTCGGTTCTAAGTTGCCACTGTACGAATCGTTGAGGGGACAGATATTCAATCACAGCCCGCTGCCAGGGTGACCCCACTCTACTCTCCCCTTCTGGGCCCCCAGCTGGCCTCAAGGGGAGGCCTGGGAGAGTTTGAGGCAGGGGTGAGCCCTGCCAGCATAGCTGCTTGGTGACAGCCTCACTGGCTGGGCAGTGATGGGCTCCCAGGTGATGTCACTTTGGGCCTTTGGCTGAGGCCACCTGAGAAGGGCTTTGTCGTCATTGGATGTCCATGACCTGCTCCAGCAGAGCAGCTGGTGACACTGTCCTGATGCATCAGGAAGTAGCTGAGACTCAGCTGCTGAGTTGCTGAACCAAACCAGCGGTCAGGTTGGGATGCCACAGCAGTGAACAGGCACTCACAGGGGAGGGGCTGGTTGGAGCCACGTTCCCTTCCTTCCTGATGGCTTTGGGCGAGTGACCCAACTTCCCTAACCTCAGCTTCCCTACCTGCACAGTGAAATTAGGAGTGTTGCAAAAACTACGCGGAGAAGCACCTGGGAAGGGGCTTGGGCCCGGACTGTGGCGAGCACTCGCTGCTGCGGTCATTTCTCTTCCTTTTGCCGCTTGTCCTCGCTGTCAGCAGCGCCATTCAGCTCCCAGCTTTGCTTCTCGGCTCCCCTGGCTGGTGGCTGCCAAGTCCTGCTGGCTAAGTGGATCTGCTCATTCATTCGTTCATTCATCTGTTAAGCCCTTCCTCTGTGCCAGGACCCCAGCGTTGCCAGGTGGTGGGGGTGGCTTTCGGAAGAGGCTCTTGGCAGCCTGGGCTGGGCCATATTTGTTGCCTTTATTTTATTTTTTGGTGCTGGGGATTGAACCTGGGATTGCTCTACCACTAAAGCCACATCCCCCGCCCATTTTATTTTTTGTTTTGAGACAGGGTCTCTCTAAATTGCTTCGGGCCTTGCTAAGTTGCTGAGACTGGCTCAGAACTTGCGATCCTCCTGTCTCAGCCTCCTGAGCTGCTGGGATTACAGGCGTGTGCCACTGCACCTAGTTATTCCCTTTATGTAACCTGAGTGTAACCAGCCTTCCCTCAGCCCCATTGTGGTCCCTCAGATCTCTCTTCACTGACTCTCCGCACACTTGGAGATTAGAGATGGTGTCCCTAAGCCCTCATCTCACCTCTTCCAGGCAGGAGGGCCTCTTCCTGGGAAGTGACAACCAAACCCCATCCGCAGGCCCATACTTAGCTTGTACTATGCACAGGGTTCTGCAGAGGGTCCCTAGGGGTATCCCAGGAAGCTGACCAGGTTAGAAAGACGGCGGAAAGCCCAGAGGACACTGGGAGAGAGCCAGGGAAAGGAGGCCTGGGAGAGGTGTGTAGAGGGGGCAGAGCACCTGTGTGGGGTGCAAAGTGTCAGTTGAACAGATGAAAGGAAGAGAGGACTCCTGGGGTCAGCAGAATCTGCATTGGCAGGGTCACCCAACCAGCATTTCCTGGGCACTTGCTGAGTGGGCTGGGATAGATGCACCTCATCAGACCACTGGAAAGCCCTGGGGGTCAGGTGCCATGTCCCTGCCCCTATTTTAAGGACCAGAATGAAGAGACTCAGAGAGATTTGTAAATTTTTCAGTTCCAGAGCTTTACCAGGAGAAGTGGCACGGGCACCCAGTGACAGGAGGCTGAGGCAGGAGGTTGAGACCAGCCTAGGCAACTTAGTAAGACTCTGTCTCAATATTTAGATAAATAAGTAGGGCTGGGGGTAGCTCAATGGTGAAGTGCCTTCGTTCAGTTCCTGGTACCAAATAATATAACAACACTAAGAAAGTCTTAGAGCTCTGGCAGAGACAGCCTTGGTTCAAACCAGGGCCCGAGGCAAGGCTGTGCTGCCTATGAGTTTCCTCCATGTTGGCCATGGAGATGACAGTGGTGTGGGGGGGGCACGTTTGGGAGGTGACGTATGCACTGCTCTGGTGGAGAAAAGCCATGAGGCAGAAGGTCAGAGTGGAACCAGGGGAGCCATTTGTGCCTCCAGCCGGAAAGGTCAGGTCTTTCTCCTGAGCAGTAGGGAGCCATTGAATGTTCATCTCTGAGAGCTCCTAAAGCCTCTTCAGGGTTAGAGGAGAGACAGAGGGAGGCTGTGGACAGAGCAGGTGGGCTTTCAGGGCGACATGAGGTCTATTCCTTTCTGTTATTTATTACTGACCCCCGGTTGTCAGGGAGAGAGAGATGGTGTTTCTCGGGAATCCAAACCTGGAATGTACCCTAAACGGCCCCCACTCTGTTGAGCCAAGTGCCACTGTGAGGCAGGAGCGGCTGGGGTTGCTCTCACCTGCAGGTCAGGCCAAGGAAGGGTCCTCTCTGTGACGCTGGGTCACCGGATGCTTCCAGCACCACCTGTCAGAAGCCTCAGCTGTCCCCAGGGCTCACTGTCCCTTCTCCATTCTTTTCAGAATGGCTTCTCACTCCCCCGCTGTCTGTCCTCTCGCCCTGCTCCCCCTGCAGGGCCCTTGGACAGGTGGCAGATGGGCATGAATGTCACACTGGCCGTTTCTTCGGGCGCCTGTGGGGTAGGCGCAGGTGTGTTGCGGGCGGGACTCGGGGGGGGGGGGTGGTTCTCAGAGGCCCAGGTGACTGGTCTGGGTGTGAGTGTGCTGTGCTCCCAGGACCCCTCCCCCACCTCCTGGTGCTGGCAGCCAGCCACGAGACCCCTTCCTTGGGGCTGCCGGTCACCAGGTGTCCTGCCACCCTTCGCCCTCATTTGGCTTTAGCATGAAAGGAGTAGTTCTTAGCTTGCTTACCTCCCGTCTCCTGCCTGCGCCCCACCCTTGGGTCCCTGTTTCCCACGATGGCTTCACCAGCCTTGCCAGGAAGAAGCTCGAGAGTTTCCATCCCCGGTGCTTTGGGTCCACCTCGTTTTCTGGTCCTCTGCTTGTAGCTGTTTTCCTGTTCCTTCCTTCCTTTCCCGTCTCGCAGTCCTTAGTACTCAGAAAGGTCTTGACTTTTCAGAAGATGTCCAGGTTGAGGCTCCAGCAGACAGAAACGGTCTGTCCGTTGCCTATGGTTCCCTTGCTGTCCCCCACTCCACCCTGCCAAGCGCTTGCCATGCCCTTGGGCCAGCCCCCCAGAGTGGCAGCTAACAGCAGGGTTTTCACATCGAGTGCCAGATTCCTGCTCTTCCATTCAGGAGCTTTGCGACTTTGGGTAATCTGCTTGACTTCTCAGAGTTGCAGATACAGAACAAACATGAAAATGATGAGGGCCCTTATGGGTCAACTTCTTTTTATGTGCCAGACACTCTGCCAAGCGCTTTGGATAATCTCTCTGGACCCACTCCATAACCCTCGGAGGGAGGCATCGTTTTTAGGTTTGTTTTACAAATAAGGAAATTGGAGTTTGTCTCAGTGGAGTTCCTTGCCCAAGGTCACACAACCAGCCGCAGTTCACATACCACAGAGAGGCAGGCCACAGCTCCTGTCAGCACTGGTCCCCCACCCGCACCCCAAGTGGGGACCAAACTGCTCACTTGTCAACAGGAGCTCAGATGTGGCAGCACTTGGGGAGCGCCGGCCTGTGCTGAGCAGGCTGAGTGGGTTTTCTTCCTGCCTCTGGCTTCTGCTGTCCTTGGTCCTCTAGCTGGTGAAGTCCTTCCTCCAATGTCAGTGGACCCCTGCCCAGAATAACCTCCCAGCCCTCATCCCCCTGCCCAGGCCGGAGCTCTCCATACCTGCCACCACACTCTGGTCATGGGCTGTCGCGGTGGGAGTGGGACTAGGCTTTAGGTGTCTGGGTTCCCCCGTGTGGGTGCGTCTCCACCTCTGATTGCCTGCGTCTCTGCAGGAGCTCAGAGAATGTGCACAGAACCACGAGCCTGCTGGGGCATCTGAGAGGAAGGAGAGGCAGGGACCGTGGTGGACAATCACTGTAGAAGGAGCAATAAGGGTTCTCGGGAGCCTGCAGAGCAGCCCGGGGCAGCCCTCCCTGGACTGGTGGAAGCTCCCCCGCCCACACCTCTAGGGTCTCAGTTCTTTACTGACCATGATCTCCAGGTCAGATTTTATCATTTACTGGGACAGCGAAGAAGACCCCAGGGCCAGGTTTGCAGAGATCAGAACCCATGGTGAAGCAGCCGCCTACCCTCTCACACTTTTGTTGAGCCTCAGGCCTGTGCAGGGATGACAGAGCCGGCTGCTCCCTGGGATAGCCTGAGGTATCTCTGAGAGACATGTGGCCTGAAGAATCAAGCTGGGGTGCCTTCTGCCACCATGATGACCTTTTGAACACCATCAAAGAGAGTTGGTCAGCTCCTAGGCCTTGGAGGAAGACCACACAGGGCTGGGGTCCTCCCTGCTCATCTGATCCCCAGGCCGGGTGGAGGCCAGACAGCTGGCTTATCTTGGTACTTCCCCCAGCAATAGTCCCTCCATAGACAGAGCTAGCCAGGCCTCCCCTTAGGCCTGGATGGGGATTTGGCTAGAGTGTGTCTCCTAGGAGTGGAAGGAAGGTGGTCTTTGGAGACTGGACCGATTGCTGTCTGTGGTTTGTCCTCTCCATGTCAGCAGCAAGGTGTGCAAACCATTTGATTGTCTGCTCAGTCTCTCGAGCTGGGTACAGTGGGCAGCTGGCTCCTCTGAGTGGAGACCATGTCTGTGCTCTCTGCTACTTCCTAGCCTTCTAGAAAAGTCTGCAGCCTTCTCTCTTATTGAGGGGACACAAGTTGTCCCTAGCCTGGCCTTCGTGATCTGCCTTTGCCTGTGCCTCGTGGGCATGTCAGCATGAGCATAGGCCTGTTTGCATGTGTGTGCCCGCCGGTCCATCATTAGACCATCCTGAAGACACGTGCTGGCTGTCTTGGGTCTCCCCACCTCTGCAGATAACAGGAGAAATGACAGGCCCGAGTCGGGACCAGCAGGGAGGAAGGGAGGCTTCATGAGAGTCCTGGGCTGCGAGCTAGGTGTTCTGAATCCCACCACCCTCCCACTGACCAGCTCCAGCCTTAGTTAAGCAGCCCTTCCCAGCCTCCTCACACCCTGCCTTGGAGGTGACCCCTTCTGGGCAAGTAGGCCTGGCAGTCTGCATCAGGGAAGGGCCTTCTCTGGGACTAGAACCTTCGTTGGAAGGCAGAGATGACAAGGCAGCCGAGACGGGTGCAGCCAGGCAGATGCCACCCTGGGGCCACTGTCACTTGTCCCTTTCTGCTTCAGTGTCCACCCTTCCTCCCTCCATGAGGGAGAGGCATTGTGTGCTGTGCATTCTCTCTGCACTGTGGTTGCCCTCACCCTGCCTGTCTTCCCTCGAGCACAGGGCTGGGTCTCAGTACCCCAGGGGGCCCAGCACAGTGCGTGGTGCCTGCGCACAGTAGGTACTCGTTGTAATTAATGATGTGCCGGAGACCCAGCTTGGAGCAGGTGCTGCTCCGCTAGCCACCCACCTGCTTCTTCCTCTTTGTTCAACCTGCTGGCAGCCTGAGCCCAGCTCAGGCCGGTGGCAGAGCCCTCTCTGTGGCTGTCCTGCAGAGAGTATTTCACCCTCCCCTCTCTCTTTGCCACTTACTTCCTGTTTGGTGTCTTTTCTAGAATAATGGAACATGTGCTTTTATGGGAAGATGCTGTGGATCCTTTTGGGAAGTAATCAAGCAATAAATAAATCTACGTTAGAATTGCAGGGGAGAAAGAGTGCCTGCCTGGCGGGGAAAGCAGGTGTGGCTGAGCTTTGTCCTCCTCTCTGGAGAATGGGCAAATTAGCATCTGCCCTGCTGACTGCTAGGAACAGAGGCACAGAGTGGCTTCTGATAGCCAGCATGCTGGGCACTGCCAGGTGGGCCCTGACCCAGGCTGTGGAGGGCTGGGCTACCAGCCCTGTGCCCCTGGGGATTGGCTATAGAACAGCCTGCCTCGGGGGCCAGCCCTGCAGGTGGGCACTGCTGGCCAGCTCCTCATTCCAGAGAGATTGGCTAAAGGCTTAGCTGGACAGGCCTGAGCAGAGTGCCCTGGAGGGAATTCGATGTCCTGAGTGAGGGTTCCGGTGACAGACCCTTGCTGCTATGGCTTTGCTTGTCTTCTCCATCCCTGGGAGAGATAAGTGACCGGGGATCGTCTGGGCACCAAGGCAATAAATAACCTTGGCCCCAGAAGGAGATTTGATGGACAGGTATAAAGGGAATACTGAGCAGCTCCGCTCCCTCCCTCAACCACCACAGGAGGGCTGCTCTTGAAGTCCAGGCCACCACTGGTAGGCAACACATTTTTTTTTTTTTTTTTAAGACACTGGCAAGAGATGAGGATTGAGCAATCTCCCTCATCCTCCGCTGTCCTCCCCCTGGTCCCATACCCCAGCTGTCATAAAGAAGAATTAGGGACCATGAGCTGTAGGTGGAGAGGCTCAACACGGGTCACTTGCTGTGTTCAGAGCAGAGCGTGTGGCTTGGGGCCAGAGGGAGAAGAGGGACAGGGACGGAGGTACTGCAGCAGGCACCAAGGAAGGCAGGGAGGAGCGGGTGGGCAGACCCTGGCCTGCAGATCACTTTAGACGCTATAGAGAGGCAGACAGGGAGGACAACAGCTGAAGGTGTTGGGCAGCTGTGGTCAGACTCTGGAAGGAAGTTTGTGGCTTTCAGGTCAGGCCTGGGGCTAGTTCTTTGCTCTTCCATTGACGTTGGTCGGCCTTGCGTTGGACAGCCTCCAGCAAGCCTTTGGGCTCTAGGAGGTAGTTCCTCACCTGTATATAGTAAGTCATACCCCAGGGGGTCTGGTGCACGAGGGTCTGGGACTCATCCAGAGATGGTCAGAAGAGGTGGGCATTAGGCCTGCCTCTCTGCAGTCCTGGTGACAGCCCTTTCTGAGGTCTTAGCCGGCAGCCATGTTTTTCCCAAGCTCCTGTTTCCCCAACAGTCCTGCAGGTGGGATGGTCATTTTCATTCTCGCTTTACACATGAGGCTCTGAGAAGTGGCCTCAGTTGCCCATTTAAGGGTATGACTGGCCCTCAACACCTCACTGATGCACCTCAGGGATTACGCCAGTTGATTACGCTCAGTTGGCCTGAGCTGGACACCATCTCCACTGGGCTCCTCCAGCTCTGGCCCTATTTGCAGGTTGATCTTTGAGTATCTGGTCCCAAGCAGCTGCTGCCACCACCTGTCTCATTTTTTCAGCCTGGCATTTAACCACGGGAAGGTGAGGTGGTGGCAGAAGAGAGTTACCTTCCAGTCTGAGTTGGTGTGAATTTGCCAAATAAAACATTTAATAAATGCCAAAAAACATTTTACGTGGTTAGTTCTGAACAGGCCAAGTGCACTGTTTTCCATCGGAACTTTTCCATCGCTCAGAAGTGTCTCTGACACAGAAGCTGAGGCCTGCAGCGTCCTTGTCACAGCTCACATTTTATTTGGGCCCTGCTGTTTTCAGAATGTCACCACCTCTTTGCGTAAGGACCAGGCTCCCTGATGGAAATATTTCCCAAGAACGTTCTCAGCTGTCCAGGTGGTGCAAAACACCTTTTAAAGGTTTTCTTTGTCCAGCTGAGAAAAGAACCATTTTTCTGTGAAGGCCCTGTCATGCTTCAGTGGCCTGTCCAGGTCCTGCCAGGGCGCCAGGATTGATCAACTCCTGTCCTGGGAAAAGCCATTTGCATTTCATGGCAGTGTCTGTGGAAACGATCATGGACTTCTCTGCTGACAGTCCATTTCCAGGGTGTGATGTTTGATAGGACACACACCCAGTGCGGCAGAAGAATTTGGACAGCACTCGGAATGTGCTGGAATGGAATTTGGCTGGGTCCTCCGTCCAGGTCTCTGACATGGGAGAGAACTCTGTTTAGTGATTAGACAAATATATAATGGGTGCCTTCTTTGTTTCCCATGCTGAGCTACTCACGGGGACAAGTGCAGCCTGACCCCACCCTCAGGGAGCCCAGCTGAAAGGGAGCAGTGATAATGCATTTCGTTCCTAAACGGTGTTCAACAGAACCGCTCAGGAGGCAGCCATGCCTCTCCGTGTGAGTTGATTTGGGGTGACACACGGTGAGACTGTGTTATACATTTATTTTACTGTATGTCATAAAAAAGGACACAGTGACTGCAGTGTAATCCCCATGGGTTATTGCTTAGAAAGACTTAGTTGAGAAAAGGTGGGAGGGGGAGTCAATTAAAACCCAAGTTAAAGGAAAGTATCAGGCTGGGGATGCGGCTCAGTGGCAGAACACTTGCCTAGCACGCACATGGCCCTCGGTTTCACCCCTAGTGCTGTAAAAGAGAAAAATATGACGTCAACCCACCACGAGTTGCTTAATGACAGGATAAGTCCTGGATCATTAGCTGATTCATCATTGTGCAAACACTATATAGTGTAATTATATGAATTAAGATGGCCACTACGTCACTAGGGTGATGTGATCTTAAGGAACCATGGTGGTGTGCGTGATCTGTCATTGATTGAAGTGTCGTTATACAGCACATGACTGTAATGTGATAGTAGTAACCACCACAGGGGCAGATTTTGGTAAAAAATGGCTCAGGAATGGTGAATGCTTGGAAAAGTCAATTCAGGTATATTGTGCATTGCTGGTGTGCCAGGGTTTGGCTGGTATTATATCATCCAGCTCTCAGGACTCCCTGGGTGATGGTAGTGTTCCCATCCCACTGACAGCTCACAGAGGTGAAATGATTTGTCCAAAGTCACGTGACTAGCTAAGTGTGAGAACTTGGATTGGAACCCCGCTCAGCTTGATTCCTGATCCTTAACGCTTACCCACTGTGCTATATGGCATTTGATCAAATAAAGTGCTTATTGCCTCTCTAGGGTGTAATCCAGGAAGGCTTCATAGAGCAGGAGGCCTTGACTGAGTGGTAGGCTGTAGCAAGGGAAGACTGGGTCAGGCAGAATGGCCATGGGTGAGGCTCCCATGCTTATGGGCTGCATGGCAAGAGGTAGAGTGACTTCTGCATTTTTTCCCTCCAGTCAATGAAAAAGGCTTGATTTTCCGTGCCATCAGGGTCCCAGGCCCCTCTCTCTGCGCCACTGGACATTTTCTGGTCATCTTGCCATCGTATTCTTATTTCAAGAAAGTAGAAAGAAGAAAAAAGACGGAAGAGGGCCCATGCACAGTGCTGCCCACGAGCTGGCCACCCTGAAGAGCTTTTCTGGAAGCTCACAGCCTGTCCTTGCATCTCTCTGGCCAGCCCTGGTTACAGGGGAGGCTGCCCACTTTTAGAGCACCTCAAAGTGCTTCTGATAGATTGGACTGCTTCCTGCGGGGACTGTAGAAGGGAAGGGCAGAGAGTGGAGAGGGAGAAGTCTCCTCTGAACAGGGACTCACTTCTGGAGTGGCCTCCACAAGCTCCTGGTCTTCTTGTTCCTTCAGACCTGTACTCGGTGTTTAACTGGAGCACAGAGTTGCAACGATTAGGTCACCAGAGGCAGCCACTGCCCACCATGCCACCAGCCCCTCTGAAAACACAAGAGTCACTCGAGTTCAAGCCAGTCCAGCTCCTCTAGCTGCCGCCCTCTGGTGCAGGTGGAGCAGGAGCTCTGAGCAACCTTTGCCCTGGGACCCGGGCTGGCCATCACTCAGGCTCCTTAGAGATGCCAACCTTGTTCTGGGGATTGGCTCAGAAATCAAATCTCGTTCTTAGCTAGCCCCCCTCTGTTGGGTTTTGGGTTCATCGGGATCTGAAATGAGCCATGGGGGGTGGGGGAGGGAACAGGATGCCAGGATGTGGAAAGAAGATTAGGGTAAAAAGGGCACTCAGGTGGGATCCAGTCCCCATTCCTCCACTTTCCTCAGCAGGGACTGCTCCTGCTGGTTGGCCCAGGCCCTGGGGGAGCTGGTTTCTGCTCCTCATCCTGCGTCTTTGCTCTGTAATTACCTCCAAGCACAGTGTGGTGAGGAGGTTGGAGAGGTGTTGCTTGGGGCTTAAGAAATCAAACTGCTATTAATATGCTAATTACAACAGGTTCCTATTTACCATTTAAGCAGGTCCTGCTGAGCCTCCCCTTGGCAACACTGTCAGACACTCTGCACTTGAAATAGAAAGCTCATATTATTTTTAAATGAAAGTTCTAAATCCAAGATTTCCCTATGATCAGCCAGCACTTTTCCTTGGATTTCACAGGCCCAGTTATGGCCCCTGGCGTTGAAGACCGGGTGGGTGGGGTGGGGTGGGGTGAGGAAGATCTGACGTACCTCAAACAGGCAGCTCCCAGAGACGTGCCTGAGTGCTGGCTCACCATAGGTCCCAGGCCAGTTACCTACCAATGTCATCGTACATCTAAGTATTATTTTTAGCTGTGGCATCATTGCAACTGGCTTTATTTTTAGATTAATGATGCAGGTGCTGTTTGGAAATGTGTTTTTTCCCCACATCACTTTTGTCCTGGAAGTACCTGGTATAAGAGAAAAACAAAATGGCAGCCACCCAGCCAACAGCAATATAAATATTTGTTTGGGAAACTGAGAAATGAGTGGCATATTTGCTTTGAGGGTGGATCTCAGAGGGCAGAAAGCAGTGTTGACCCTGCCCAGTTCTGAGGAACTGGGCAGGGCAAGAGTCCTCCCTCTCTGAGCTGGGGTCTTTTATTCACTGGCAAACAAGAGAGTGATCCTTTGTTACAACCAGGGGTTGAAGATATCCAGCAAAGGGCATTGAACTTCTGAAGAAGTGGCTATAGGTTCTAGGAGAATAATTCATTACTAATGTATTTTATAAACCCAACAAATATTTATTAAGCATCCATTACATGCCAGACCTAAATTAGGCACTGGAGAACATTCCAATTGCCACGCCTAAGTGACATGGCTTAAAGCCACCACTAGTTGTATTCATAGATTCTCTGAGTTAGGAATCCAAACAAGGTAAAGCAGGGATGATGTATTTCCACTCCACATTGAGGCCCCCAGTTGCCAGAGTGACCGGGAGCTGGAAAACCAATTCATTCATGTGTCTGGCAGTTGGCTGATGCTGGTGTCTGATGGAGCCTCAGCACCTGTAGCCTCTCCACATGGCCTTGGGCTTCCTCACAACATGGTAGCCAGTTACAAGTGGGGAACATCCAGGAAATGGAGAGCTAAGCAGAAATGATGCCTTCTTGTGACCTAGCCTTGGAAGTCACAAAGAATCACGTTCACTATGTTCTGTTGGTTGGGATAGTGAGCTCTACCAGGATACAGAGGCAGGGAGCACAGACCCCACCTCTCAGTGAGAGGACTGTTGGTCCCACTGTGTGCTGAGTATATGGGATGTATGTGGATTCGAAGAAGGAGAAGAGAGACCTGAAAATGTGAGCAAGGAAAAAGAGGCTATAACAAAGGGCAAGAGTGAACTTGAAAAGAAAGAAATAGAAATTTTAAAAATGAAATTTTAATAAATGAAAGTAAAAATTGAAAGGATATGTTAAATACCAGATTAGACTAAGCAGATGAAGACATTAGAAAAGTGTAAATAAATGAACTAGATCAGAGCCGAGAGATGGATTAATGAAAGGCAGGTAAAGAAATGTGTAGGGATCAGTGAGAAGGTCTAATATATCCAGTTGGCTTTTTAGAGGAGATAATATAGAAGATGGGAAAGAGGCAACATTTTAAGAGATAACACTCAGGCATATACAAGGCACTGGGTTTAATCCCAGCACTGGGGGACGAAAAAAGACTCAGAATATTGCAGTCTTTTGAAAAGTATGGTACTGCCGAGCGTGGTGGTCCACGCCTATATATAATTCTAGCAACTTGGGAGGCTGAGGCAGGAGGATTGCGAGTTCAAAGCCAGCCTCAGCAAAAGCAAAGTGCTAAGCAACTCAGTGAGACCCTGTCTCTAAATAAAATACAAAATAGGGCTGGGGATGTGGCTCAGTGGTTGAGTGCCCCTGAGTTCAATCCCCAGTATCAAAAAAGAAAGAAAGGTATGGAACCTCAGATCTAGGAAATTTAGTGCGTTCCAAGAATGATGAATAACCACAGTCCTGATTTGGGAGGCTGTGGCAGGAGGATCAGAAGTTCAGGGCCAGCCTCAGCAACTTAGTGAGGCCCTAAGCAATTTAGCAAGACTGAAAAAAATAAAAGGGTCTGGGGATGCAGCTCAGTGGCAAAGCATTCCTGGGTTCAGTCCCCAGTATGGAAACAAAACAACAAAATCAGTGCAAACCTACATTCCCTCTAAGATTAAAAAACGGATGATTTTAAAAGCAGTCAGACAGATGAGAAAGATGTCCTATCTAGGAATGCTGATTACTTTGTCAGATGACTTCCCAACAGTCGTGGAAGCCAGAAAGTGAGTTATTTCCCAATCGCAGAGAGAGACTAAGTTTAAACTATAAGTCTATATCCAGTGGAAGTACTTTTCAAGAACCAGAACAAAATTAGAGATAGAAGAACAAAGTGTGGATAATTCATCACAAATCTATTTCATGTAGGGCCTTCTAAAGGATATCTGTCAGGCAGAAGAAAATACCAGACGAAGGTCTGAAGTACAGATGTGTAAAAAATTTTGGTAAATATGTGGCTATGTTGAAACAAATGCTGGTTGTATAGAATAAGTTCTCAATTAAGGGACTGAAAAAAAAAAATCAAGATAGGATTAAAATACTTGTCTACCAGAGCATGCAAACTTGGAGGGAATGAGTGGAGTCCACCATGCCAAGTTTCTTATATCTTTCTTGGAAGGAAAGGAACAATGTTGATTGACTTTGGAGTTGTTGGGAACAGATAGTACAACTTCCAAACTGTCGAGTAGCAGCTTCCAAATGCCAGCCAGGACCCTCGGGAGTCCCTGAGCCCTGTCAACGAGGTTAAAGCTGTTTTAGTAACTCACCATGGTGGTGTTTTCCCTTTTTACCCATCTCATATGAATGTACAGTAAAGCCTTCTAGAGCCCACTGGGCGTTCACTCAGGCAGTGAACGGAGCATGTGTTTGTGTATCTGAGTGTTTTAAATTTTTCTCTATTTTTCTTTTCTTTTATGTCTGTGGATGCTTATATTTTAGTGTGGATATCATTTTTTTTTCATCTGTGGAAATAATATGGTTGATTTGGGGGTGCTTGATATACATGGCATGTACATAGATTATGTTCTGAATTCTGAAATACATATGATCTCAAGGATTTTTTAAAAAATTATCTATATTTAATCTTTTTTGTTTGTTTGTTTGTTTTTTGTAGTGCTGGGGATGGAACCCAGGGCTTTGTATATACTAGGCAAGGACTCTACCACTGAGCTACATCCCCAACCCATATTTGGCCTTTAAAAAAAAATTTCATATATAAGTTAGATAATACAGGGTCTCTCTCTCCTCTCTCTCTCTCTCTCTCTCTCTCTGTGTGTGACTTATTTCACTTAGTATAGTGTCTTTCAGGTTCATTCATGTTGTTATAAATGGTAGGAGCTCCCCTCTTATGACTGAATAACACTCCATGTATATATGTACCACAATTTCTTTATCCATTTGTCCATCACAGACATTTTCCATATCTTGACTATTGTGAACAGTACTGCAGTGAACGTAGGGGTGCAGATGTCTCTGCCAGGTGTTGATTTCATTTTCTTTGGTGTATACTCAGAAGAAGGGTTGGTGGGTCATAAAGTAGTTCTATTTTCTAATATAGAAAACATTAATAGATGTAATCCCCATGAGCAAAAGAGTATTATAAAATACTCTTTAGAAGTATCCTGTGTCTATAAAGTTTGAGAATTGCCAAGAAGAAAAGGATAATAGAAATAGTCAGACTTCAAAAACAATACTTGTCTAACAGCATTTCCTGAGCCTGAGGGCCACCTGGTACTATATGATTATTTTTCATTCTAAAATAAATCAAGGTAAAAATTTTTTAAATCTAGAGAACTGATAAACAAAGGTACCAATACTCTCTGTAGCTCTGAGAACTAGATCTGGAGGAATTACAAGACTGGGTCATATGCACCTTTAAGACAGCGACACCTACTGATCAACATGGATATTACAACCCAGCTCTATGATACAAAGGATTAGCAAGAGTAATTGCTCTACTCAGACTAAAGGACATGGAAGGGCAGATTCTGCCAGGCAGGGTGTGATGTCTTAGACAAAGCAGAAATTCTCCAGGTGCAGAAGGAAACTTGAAAAAGACAAATGACAATTACTTTTCCTGTGTACTCTCTTCCACAGTTAGATGGAAAGCTAATGATCCATCAGGAAATTCAAAGCAGAGAGTGGAATCAGAACTACCTTAAAGTTTTTAAGAAGTAAATAGTTCCAAGGATTTATAGAATCAGAGTCTCTGGTTCCAGAATCTTACAATGGTTAGATTTAAGATCTTTTGACTTGATGGTGTAAAAGTGGTCTGCTTCTAGAAATCATACTTCAAAACTTTGAGTTTATCTTTTTCCAGGTTAGTAATATGCATTGGGATACTCTCCACACTCAACTGTGGGCTGATTTAAGTGTTCTGAACATGTTTAAAGTAGGCTGAGCTAAGTGTGATGTTTGGTAAGTGTATTAAATTCATTTTCAACTTAAGATATTTTCAACTTACAATGGGCTGATTGAGATATAACCTCATCAGAAGTCAGGGAACATCTGTAGTCCTATTTGATAATATCTGGTTCAGAATCTCTCTGCTGAGCATTTCTGCCTCACAGGAGCCATGTGAGGTGAGGGCTGGACAACTGAGCTGTGCACCTCATCTGTGCAAGGGTCTGCTCCCAGCTCTTCCACTGGTTGCTGCTTCATTCTTTCCACTGCTGTCAATACCCAGGCTTTTGGCCCTAATCCCTGGACTTTAGGTCTCATTCATAGCTTGTGCCTTCTTGACTTTCAGAGTGTTGGTCCAATTTCCAAAAATGTACTAAATGTAGTCCTGTTTTTCTATCTTCCTGATGTCCATTAAGACCAATCCCTTATTTGCACCTAGGTTTTTGGCTTTTCCAGTCTTTTCTATTCTCTTGAATCTCATTCATGCCCCAGCATCATCAACAAGGCCGAGAGTAGAATAGGGAGAGCTATCGCAAATAAACAACAACAAAAGCTAACTGAAACCCTCTGCTTACATCGACCTCCGGCAGGCTCAGCCCAGGATCCTGTCAGCCCCAAGTTTTCCACATGGTCTGTAGGAGGGTTTGTCTTCTCAACACGGGAACCGACAAAAGGAGGAAGGCTTTGTTTTGCCAAGTTGCTCTTCCTTTCCTCTCTTTAGCACCCAACCAGTGCTGAGCTATCTCCTGGTCCCTTTATGGCACTGTCGAAGAAGGCAGGGAGTGTCCACATCCACTGAAGAACAACATGTGGGTGAGGCCCAGGTTAGGGATGGACAAATTCTAAACCCGAGCCTTGTGTCCAAGCAGTGTGAAGGGATGCCAAGCGCCTCGCCCTCACCAAGGTCATGAAACTGATCTGGAAGTGGTGTTTATCCTCCTGTTAAATGACACAGTGAGGTTGAGTAAGGAGCAGCGATTTGACCGTAAATGCAGGTGAAGTTTGTTTATGCTCCAAAGGTAAAGCGCCAAATAGGAGGCAGGATGGACTGTGGCCTTCTGTTGGGTCTGGAAGCCATTCCTTAGCTCTGGAAAAATTCCCTTGAGCCAGAGACCATTTCAATACCATGAGGAGGTGCCTTCACAGGGCCCTGTGTCCTGTCTGCAGATCCCCAAGGATATAAGAGACTGCAGTATCTGTGTCAGGGCACCTCGTGGGAGTGTCCTCCTGTGCAGTTTGCTCGTGGGATCAGGGAGATGTTTGGAAAGATCTTAGCCACCAGTGAAGCAGCCCTGGTATGAGTGTCCGCTCCTGGTGCACACCTTCCTGGCTGCCTCCTGAATTCCCATTCAGGGAAGCACTAGTCTGGGTTGTTGTTGGTTTGGCTGTCTTCCAGAGACCCGTGTCCTGGTGCCAGGGAAATTCTGACTAAGTCTCATTCGGTGATAGCAATGGCAGCACAGACTCAGGCTTGCCAGCCCAGCACTTATGTTTATAGTTCTGCGTGCATTTCTTTCCAGGCAAGCAAGGGTCCCCTTGCTCACTCCCTACCTTTCCTGCCATTGCCTGTCTTCTCAGCCAGGTGGTAAGCCCCCTTCCCGCTGTGCACGCTTTTGTGCTCCGTAGTTAGCAGGGCTCCTCCATCATCCACACCCACTGGCAGGGTTTTGGGGAGGGGACAGCATGTTTGTGACTTGGTTGCCTCAGTGCAGGGGCTGGGTTTGGGTGGAGTGTGCCCCATGGGGGGGCAGTGTCTGCTGAGCAGATCCATCCTTTTGGGGAAGCTGCGTTCATCACACTCAGAGGAGGCACCCCGACATGGAAAGCAGGTGAGCCCAGGATTGCCCAGCTCCTCTTTCCAGGTCCCCGTTGGGTCCCCCTTGTGCAATGTGGGGATTGCAAAGAGTCAGCTCATGTGAGTTCCCAAATGCCAACAAGAGGCAAAGGCAGGGGTAGTGCTCTGGGCTGACCCCCCCCCAGCATGTGTGATCTGCCCTGGCTTGGGTGCTGTGCTTACCATGGCATCCAGCAATGACAGAGGAAGAATGGCCCAGTCCCTGCTGCTCACCTGGGGAAGCCTGCACTGTGCCTGGGTGTGGCCTGTGTACTGCAGAGGGAGCTAAGTGATGCCGTGATTTGCTTGGAGTCCCCTAGATTCTGAGTGGGGACCAGGATTGAATTGTGTCTGCCTCACACCCAACCTGGCCCGCTTCTCTGTGGCCTGGTCCCCAGGTGTTAGGGGAAACTGTGGTGCGCTTCCATCTCCCCGGCCCCAACCCCATCTGTGCTCTCGTCCACTTCTCCTCCACTGGCCTCTCAGGAGGCAGGGCAGAGGGAGTTAGGAGTCCCAGTTTATAGACCAGGAAACTGAGGCCACGTGATTTCTCCAAGGTCATCAAGCTGGTAAATGGCAGAATTAAGCTTCAAGCCTTGCTCCTTTGATCATATAACTTGTATTGGTCTGCTAGGACTGCTGTTGCAAAATACCACAGACCTGGTGGCTTTGGCAACAGGAAGATATTATTTCTCAGTTTCAGAAGCTGGAAGTCCCAGATCAAGGAGCCTTCAGGATTGATTCCTGGTGAGGCATCTCTCCTGGCTTACGGTCAGAGCTTCTTACTGTGTCCTCGCATGACCTTTCCTCTGAGCTCTCTGGTGTCTCTTCCTCGTCTCATAAGGACACCAGCCCTATTAAATTAGGGCCTCACCCTTATGACCTCATGTAATTACTTCCCAAAGGCGCTGACTCCAAATGTAGTCACATCGTGGGTTAAGCCTTCGACATGAACTGGAAGGGTTAGGGCTCAGTGCACCTCACACCCTGTGCCCTTCCACTGCCTTCAGCCCCCTATTTGCACCAAGAGATGTAAACAGAGGAGCTGGAGAGATGGTGCAGGAGACCAGGGATGGAAGAGCTGTGTGTGTGTCTGTGCTGGGTTTGGGGTACAGCGTGCACTGAGGGGGAGTCTGGCCCGTTTCAGGGCAATTCTGTCTGCTGTCCACTCAGGTCACTCTGATGAGCTGTGGCTGTTTGCCAGGGCTGCTTTCTCTCTGCAGATGGGGCAGGAGGGGACCCTCCAGTCCCAGCTTGGGCTAATAAGGAGCCAGGTTGATGCAGCTGACCTGGTAGCATTTCCAAGTCTTGAATGTGGAGGACCGTGGAGTCCAAGCTGGGCAGCCAAGGGCAGATTGAACTGAGCACCCAAGGGTGGGGGCGGAGTCCCTCAGCAGGGGCATCTGCAGAGTGGGCCCACTGCCTGTGGCAGCCAGCCTTGGTTGCTGTGGCCTAGCTTCTGGAGGGATAGCAAAGTGGGGACAGCATCTCCTATGGCAGCCCTTGGTATAAATCCACTTGCCTTTCTCATCTAGTGTCTGTCCCCTCTTCTCACACACTGGATATGGCTGTGAAGGGAATGTGTACTGCCAGGTTTAGAATATTTAAATTTCTGCAGGGTCTGTTTCTGGAATGAGGGTGACGTTCCCAGGTCAGAGGTGTGGGTTCATGCAGCAAGTCCCACAAGGGTTCCAGAGCAGATTCAGGTCCTGGGTGATGTTACTGTGGCTACCTGGTCAAGGAGGCTCGCAGGAATGCTGAGGGAGGCTGAGGGACTGGACTCTTGGGAGCACTTCCTGTTCCCATGTTTCCTCTGTGGAGACCACAGGGTCAGGCCCTGCCTCAAAGCAGAGTCTGTGAGCTCATGACCATTTCTTGGGTGCAGAGCTTGCCTCTGTCTTCTCTGTCAGGCCCCTGGTAGGACTCTGATGGTCACTTCTCAGAATTTAGGCTGTGGCTTGAGTGGGAAAGCACCCCTCTTGCATCTCCATAGTAAAGCACTTGGAGCTAAGAGGAGAAGCACTATTGCTCTCCCACCTCCCATGCCCTTATCTTCTCCTCTGCGCCCGAGCCCTGGTGTCTGTGTCATGCTCTGTTCCCAGGCCCTGTGGGGAAAGCTGGGAGCCCTGGGAACAAGTCTCCTTCCTGCCTGAGGGAGTTTCCTATGTGTTCCTGGGACTGCAGCCCCAACTGCTTCTTTGGTGGGAACAGTGGTTTCCTCTTGAGGGAGGTTCAAGTTGCTGTCCTTCCCTCCCTCTGACTTGGGGACAGCAGAAGTCTCTTGGAGGGCCTCCTGGCCATGTGGGTTCCAGTCTCCAAAGGTGTATCTTTGGGAGCCCCAAATCCTGCATCTAATCCCAACTACCCTGGGACACATGAAGACTTGTCCTGGTCTTCTGTCTGGCAGGCCTGGGCCATGCTCTCTACCCTGTTTGGGGGCTGACAACATGGAGAGGGGTTTGTGGCTCATGGTAGATGAGAATCTGGGGGCAGTGAATGGGCATGAGTGGATACCTACACGTATCTAGCTGCCCACATGGGAGACCTCATCTTCTTCATCATGATTGAAACCATCCTCTCATTCAGCAGGTGCTGACCACTACCCACCCTTCTGCCCTCACATTCATCTATTTATCCACCCATCCACCCATCCACCCATCCACCTATCCATCCATCCATGCATTCATCTACCAATCCATCCAGCCATTCTTGAGACCTTCCATGTGCCAAGCCTTGCTCTTGGCACTAGGAAATGTTGCCATGAACAAGCCAGACCCTGCTCCACCCGAGTCCTAGGTTGAAGTGGGTGGAGGTAATCAAGCAATCAGCCAAGCAGGGTTCATAGGACACCTGTGTCGAGTGCCTCCAAGGAAAGGCAAGGAGTTTTGGCTCAGGGCCCATTTAGGGATTCAAAACTGAATGGTGGCCTTGCCCTCGGAAACCTGGGCACCAGCTGCAGGTTCACTTTGTGCTCTATACTCATTGGAGGACATGATACTTTAAGAAGAAATGGTCAATATTTAAAGAAAATAAATGTTAGTTCTTAGGAAGCCGTTAGTAGCCCTGTGACAACCTGGAGTTTAACTGTGCAAATAAAGCCCCAGCCTGGGATCAGATACCACCTGGGTGTCTGTGCCCTTGCGTGCCCAGACACTGCCAGCCTTTCCATCCCCGTGAGCAAAGTCACTATGGTCTCAGGTCCTTGGCATGCCTGTGCCCTTGAGGAACCAGGACACTTGTGTCTGAATGACCTCAGGCGGCCAGAATGAGCAGTCTTGCACAACTCTCACATCTTGGGAAAATAAATGTGATTCCTAACCTGTTGCCTTGAATTCCTGGAACCAGGGTGTTTATTTTATGTAGTATACCACAGAAACCATTCTGTTGACTTCAGAACCTTCTAGCATCTAAACTGTGACTCTTAGTGAAATGTTCTCCAGTGTCGATGACCCAGAATACCCCAGGGAAGGAAGACTAGCATTCCACAGGGAGGAAACATTCTCCGCATCTCGGGTCACCATCTTGAGAACTGAATGCCTGCTTTTGGGGATTTAGAGACCTGAATTCCACCAGGGAAATGATCCTCTATTTGCTCAGGTGCAGGGTCTGCCAAAGGAGCCAGTGACCCCTGGTACCGTATTATGCACCCAATGGCAGACTGAGGGAAGCCTGGGGGTTCACTGGGTTTGATACCTGGGTCTCCCACTCCAGGCAAAGGCACATCCCAAACCATCCAGTGTTAGTGTGTGAGACATCAGTGGGTGAAGATTCATTTCCAGTTAACCCTCAGGGGCAGCTTGTGCTTAAGCTCTTCCTGGTTGGCAAGTGAAGAGGGTAGATATAGGGGATTTAGGCAAGAATGTCCTGTGGCGGCTCCTTGTAATCATGGCAGATAAATAAGTATTTACTGAGGATCTACTCTGTGCCAGGCACTGTACATAAAAAGTAGGTCATTTTATTATTACATCTATTTTAGGAAAAGTATGTCTCCGAGGTGGTCATTCGGCTAGTGCATGGTTGTGTCAGGCAGAGTGTGGGTTGAGCTGCTGTAACAAAGACCCACTCTAGAACTAGTTTCAATGAGGTAGATTATTTCTTCCTTAAGGAAAGTATGGGTTGGAGTCCAGGGCTCCCCTTCTGGGCGGGGCTCTGCACCTGCTTTGGTCTGGCCCAGAGACCCGTTGGCTCCCCCAACTCAACCCTGACTTTAGATCAACATATGTGCTTCCAGAATGGAAATTCAGTTACAAGTGACCTTTGGGAGGAGCTGGACGGTCAGAGCTTTCATGTCTCTTGGTGGTGGCTGCTGGAGCCATGAGTGCACCCTCCCCATTTGGTTACAGCCACATATGGGTCCAGGTTTCTCAGCTGCTGGACCCAACTAAGGATCCTGCCTGCAAGGAGGGGTCCCTGCCTGCCCTCTGCTGCGTCCCGTGCCTACATTAGCTGACCCTGGCTCATGGAGCACAAGGTGCAGTCACTCCCTGTGCTTTCGAGAACCCAGGCCCCTGTCAGGGCATCTTTGGAAGGCTTCCGGGTGGCCAGCTGAAAGGGAGGAAACGGGTCGCCGGTCCCTGAGAGTACATTTTCTGAGCCAAGCTCCCCTTCGTGCAGGTGCTCTAAAGGAGAAATATGTAAGGATTGGAGCTTCCAGTTCGGAATTTTTCAATCATCCGAACATTGTTCTTGGCAGGGAATAATTTAAAACAAACAGCTATTATGGGTTACATTTTTAGACCAGTTAGAAATGGGGACTCCACCACCATCGTATTCTTTGATCACTCGATCCTTTGGTTTTTCTTTTTCCCAGTTATCCGCCTTGTGCTAAGTAACCAGGGAGGGTGCCTCTTGGGATTTGCATCTGCTAAATATACGTCAGAATGCCTGTTCCAGATCTTGCAGGCAGAGTGAAGAGGAGGCGCACCGGGAGGGAGCCGCGCTCGGACTGCCACGGAGCTTAAGGGGTCTAGACAGCTATGAGATACGCAGACTCTCAAAAAGAAAGAAGCAAAGAAAAGCGTGTGTTTGGGATTTGGGATGTGTCTGTTCCATATGCGTGCAGCTGAGAAAGCTTTAGTTTAAAATAAGTGGTGTTTGGCAAGAAGTCGTGCTGGGTGCTGACAAATTGATTGTGCTCTTTTACTTAGATAAAAATGAAAATCCATGAGGCATTTTGCTTTCTTTCTTCTTGATGATTAAAAGCGTCTACTTGGCTCCATGCAGAGAAAGCCCTGGAAGATTTATACGAGACACCTGTGTGGTACTAATCACAGGCCTTCAGGCTGGAGCGCAGCGATGCTTCATGGTATTCGAAATGCCAGGTCTCAGGAGGGCATTTGGAAAGGCCTTGGTAAGGGTCTCTGTGCCAGGCCTGGGTGGGACTGTTGAGTAGGGATCTTTAAATTTTAATAAATGACTTGCCTTTAGCCACTCACTATTCACATCAAAGGGCTCCATTTCCTGTGAGGCAGACCATAACCTATTTCAGCCCAGGGAGAAATTTGGTAAATGCATATTAGAATATAGCCACCAGCTAGCCCCTGATGGGTTGGGTCGTTAATCTCTCCCTTCACTTGCTGGTCAAATGTTATCGTGCTTGGCTCTGTGCTGGGTGCCGGGACGCCGGGGACGAGACGGCCTGGTCCCTGCCGGCTGCACCACAGGGCCGGCCCCGTTTGGACTCCTGTCCTGTTGGCTTCAGGACTCGCCTCCATGTAGGTCCCAGCACAGGAATGTGCTATGAAACGCAACTCTAACACCCCGTTAAAGCCAAGCATTTAACTCCTGGACACCGGAGACTTTGAGACTCTCCCTTAAAGGAGCAACAGATTTGTTTGGACAAAAGAAGTGTAAACAGGATCCTGGTGAATAACTTTTCTCATGGGCGCTCCTGCTTTAATCAATCGTATTTTTATTGGTGATCTCATAAGTGTCTAGACTGTCCCAGGCTCCACAGGGGAGGTGCAGGGGTGGTGGAGAGAGAATTTACAGCTTAGTTTAGAGGCAAAGCTAACTCTTGGGACAGCAGCAGAGACAGGAGGCGGCACATCAGCTGTGTGTGTGCAGAACCCATGTCTGCAGGGCTGCAGGGCTTGGGCAGAGGGGCGTCTGAGCCATTCTCCTGGCTGGCTCCACCCGGGCAGGGCAGTGCCCAGTTGACAGCTAGCCCTGGGTGGCCACACTTTTCTAGGCCTTACCTCTTGGAGCCTGGAGCCTCTGGACTCAGAAGGCGGAGCAGCCCAGACCCGAGGGAACAGAAGGACCCTTAGGCCATTGGGACACCCAGGTTACAGGACTGCCCCTTCTTCTCTGTGGAGCCATTGTGTGATGTTATCCGCTCCTGTGCTCCCAGGTCCTCGTCTGCTGTGGAACCCTAGAAGCTGAGGGATGAAGAGCAGTTGTTCTGCTGTCAGCAGGAGCTGAGATTCAACTCCAGCACTGCCTCTTGCCAGCTCCACTTCCCAGGCCTCATTTTCAAGCGTCTAGAATATGGGCTGGTGCCTGTGTGTAGGGCAGTTGTGAGCCTGAGACAAGACGTGTGATGCCCATCACGGTGCCTGGCACACAGCAAGCCCCCGGTCATGCTAGCTGCTCTTTGGGTGTTATTATGATTACCAGGTGGCAGAGTGGAAGGCCACTGTCTGGTCCAGAACCTGTCTCTAAAAAAGCTCTTTCTGCCAAACTCCATAAAAAGCCATGTTTAAAAATCCATGCTGGCTTCCCTAGAGCCCCGGGCCTCGCCTCCCGGCTTGTATGGAACATGGGCAGTAGGTAGCTCTGTGTGCCTGGGAATGAGCCCCTTTTCCCTCATTAGCAACCCCACCCCCTCATGACACTAAGACCAGGCTAAACCAAGATGGAAGGAGTTGACGTAGTTTGATGTTTAATCACCAAGACCCAAGTTGGGTTCCAGCAGGCCGAACCCACTGTACTCTGCTCCAGGGAACAGCAATCTGGGTGTGGTCCTGGGGCCGGCTGGGGTTACTGGAGGCTTATCTTAGAGACGACTCTAAGCACAGAATAACAGTCTCAAACACCCGTCCTCTGCACCCCAAGAATGAGGGCCAAGGGCAGTGTCTCAAAAGACAGGCTTGGTTTCAGAGTGAGAGTGGCTTCTTGGCATAGCGTTGAGCAAGAACAGGGACACTCTGAGGTAAAGTGCCTTCCCGGAGTGTGCAGCTAAGCTTGGCCAAGTCCTGTGTGGGATTTGCGTCAAGAGCCGGTGGCTGGGGGCTTGGGATCTTGAGACCTCGGGACTTTTGGGAGACACTCACTGCCCCCACCTTTCCAGGCCTTCACGTCTCGGCTGCTTTTGGCCCACACAGCTGTGAGCCTCCCTAGTTCCTGGCCAGTGGCCCAGGAAGAAACAGGGCCACCTCGTCAGGGCTGGGCAGGACAGCCAGGTCTGGGCAGGACAGCCAGGTCTGCGTAGAAGCTGCTATTTGCCTTGGCCCTGGCTTGCCCTCCACTTCCTGGCCCCGCCCTCCTGTGGCTTGTGCTCTATTAGCTCATAGCCCCAGGTGAAGCCAGGCCGGCCATGGAAGGCAAGGTGGGCCCAGCCTCTGAGCACCCTCCCCTCCTGCTCTGTTCCCTGCAGCCAGGGTGGCTTGCAGAGGGTGGGTAGGACCTTGTCATGTGAGGGTCACTTGAAATGCTTGAAGAGAGACCGAGGCATGGAAAGGGGCAGTACCACCTCCAGGCTTCCCAGCAGACTCTGCCAGGCCCCTCTGTGCCCAGGCTTGTGGGAAATGCTGGAGGTGCAAGAGGGAGGCAGCTGGGTGGGCTTAAAGACCCCAGAAGTGACAGACTCTTCTTGGGGTTCTGATGTCTCCAGTCCCACCAGCTCACAACCTCACCCTGGAGCCATCAAACTAGGAAGTGGCCACTTTTAAGCTCCCCTTGTTTGTCACCCTCATTTTATAAAGGGAGAAAGCAGGACCCCAGGGAGTGAGCTGTGGCCAGGGTCACACCAAGTCAGAAGTAGAGCTAGAGGCAACTTCCCGTGCCCTGGCCCAGCCCCAGGCCTGCTGTGGTTTTCAGAAAGCAAGGAGCCGGCAGGGTCCAGGTTCAGGTCACCTCGCTCTGGGGGTCCTGAGGGCCCTGGGCTCACTGCATTGCAGCTCCAAGTGCAGTAGACAGCCCTGTCCAGCCTCCTCAGCCCAGGCATCTGAAGCCCCATGAGCCACGGGGGTCCCCCTGCGCTGCCCTTGAACAGAAGCTACATACCTACATCAACTGCTGCTTTAGGAGATCTTTCTGGCAAACTGATCAGAAGAGAATGTCGAGGGAACGTGGGCCTGAGATTTGGAGGCATCTGGCTTCCCCCAGCCCCATCCCATTGATTCATTTGTTCTTTTGCTCATTCTTCATGTGTAACTGCACTCCGGCTTGGGCGAGGTGCTATTCCAGGTGTGGACACAGTGGTGAATTAGACCCCACAGTGAGGCATTGCCGGATCACCTGGGAAGGATGAAAGGTCACAGATGCCTTCCCCAAGGTTGGTGCAGTTGATCTGGGCGCCACCTGGGAGCTGCAGTTTCCAAAATGGCCCACATCTGCACACAAATCCCTTTTCAAGGGGAAAAGAGGCTATAGGAAGAATGTCCTCCTGAGCAGATGGTGTCCCTGGGATGGTGAGAGCAGGGTGTACACAAGGGCAGGCTTGGGCCACTGAGCAGAGGGCGGCAGTCGCCATCAGCCCAGACTGTCCCAGGCGCCTGCCATGTGGCAGGCGGCCCTAGACCTCTGGAAGGTTTTGGTTAGGCCATGCCGGGCAAAACACAGAGACCCGAGCACCCACACATGCCCAGTCCCTACACCCAGCAGGATATCCGGTGGTCACAGTCCTCTGCTTTCCAGGCTCTCCAGTGATTCTGCAGCTGTGCTTTTAAAACAGTTGCTTTCTCTGGTTTGAAAAAGTTTCAACATCCACAAAAATAGAAGCCAGCGCAGGTCACGCACCCGTGTGCTTCCTCTTTCCCCAGCATTTAAAGAACAAACCCCGATGGCCCAGGAGCCTTTTCTGCCCTGGGCTGTCAGTCCTCTTGCTGCTGATGCAGGGTCGAGGTTTGCCGCCAAGGGCACCAGGCTTTGGGTGAGAGCCCAGGCTTCAGATCTCTCATTTAGCGATGTCAAGTAGAGATCTGGGTCTGGAACTTGGGTTTCGATTGTCCCCAGGTCTCCCCAGTGTGCCAGGCCTGTTCCAGCTGTGGCCTGTGCTATACCTGGACCCACCTGCCACATGGATGTGGCCATTCCTGCCATCTGCCCTACACTGCTCCTCCACTCACTTGCCAGATTCTTCATCCCATCCTCCATTCAATATAAGGGAGAGGAGCCAGGTGCGGTAACCATGCCTGGTAATTCCAATGAGATGGGAGGATCACAAGTTCCAGGCCAGCCTAGGCAACTGGGCAAGACCCTGTCTCAAAAATAAAAAGGGCTGGGGACGGAGTTCAGTGGTAGAGCGCTACTGGGCTCAAGCCCCAGTACCACACGCACAAACACAAAGATACGGGAAAGGTCACTGCCTGACACTGCTGCAGAGGGCCCGTGGTGATGTCACACCTCCAGCTTCTCCCCAGACTCCGAGGACACCTCTTTGACTGCACAGATCAAGCCAGAGTCCTGGAGCCTCATCAGAGAGGCGCTGGCCTGGGCCCCGCTAGCCCCCGCAGCCCACCTCTCCTCTGCCTTCCCCAGACCCACGGCAGCGCCTTCTCCCCCCAGCCTGCTGCCTAGCAGCCGGGCTCAGCCTCCCTTCAGCTCCGTGGTTTTGACATGCGGCTTGTCCAGGTGCCACCAGCCTTGTAAGATGTGGGCTTTATGTTTGGATGCAGCAGAAAGAAATATGTGACAAGCCCAAGACATTCAGTCAAACTAGAGACCAGAATGAGGGGACAAGAGGCAGACAGGAAGATGGGGTTTGGTTTGGGTGTGTGTGTGTAACGTGCCATATGTCCTTTTTTATTCACATAAAAACATCTTTCTTAAAGTAATCGGAACCCACTCAGCTGTTGCTAACCAAATACCAAATGTTTCCCTTTTCCTCTCCTGTGCCTTCCAAGAGGCGGCTGGTGAGGAATTGCCCATGTCCACGATGCTATCTCGCCTTTCGAACGTCACAGAGCTTTTTCCTCAGAGCAAACACCCAGTTGTTTTTTCCAGCTCTGGCAGGGATTTTTAAGAAGGGGCTGATTGCACGTCTTCCTTTCTGCGTATTGTTTCAGCCTGGCATGTGGCGGCGTGGACGCTGTAGGCTGGCCCCGGCTACTCACATCCCCCTGCATTGCCTTGGGATCCTTCAGGAACAACCCCCACAGTCACCTGGTGTTTTAGAGAAACGAAGTGAAACAAAATAAAACGAAAGAGGCTTCCAGTTGGTCAAGAGAAGGCCGCAGGGGTCACTTTGGAACCCCTCCCCTTTTACCATAAACATGTGGTTTCACTTCCAAGGGCTCCGGTGTTAGCATTTCCATTTCCTCAGGAAGCCGCATTTCGTCCCTGCTCTTATTTCTGAAATGGAACGTAGGTTTTCATTGGCCCAAGTTCAAGGAGTGCCTGGGGCGATGGTGAGCACAGTTGCAGGCAGGTCTCAGTCATGGTCACCCTCCCCACGTGGCCAGCCTGGGCTGCTCCTTAGGCCCGCTCTGGAGAGCCTCGGTGGGCGGTGGGGCTGTGCTAGGGGCTTGTGGCCACCCGAGGGAAGCCATGCTGCCCCTTCTGGTGGGAAGCTCTGGTTGCCCTCCAAGCGACACATACCACAGACTCTTAATTAAGAAAGTATGTTCCCATTCCGTGTCACTGGAAAAGAATGAAAACAATGACAGCATTTATTTATCTTCACTGTCAATATCATTCCTGCTTCTGAGTCTACTGGGGGCTCTGGGTCTTGAAGGAATTGCTTGGGTTGTGAGATCTTAACCTCAGGCATGTGCTGTTTGGGACACATGCGGCTTCTTGGGGCGGGGGGGGGGGGTACTCGATGCAAGGCAGAGAAAGCCAGCAGAGCCCTGCCCTGCCCTCCCAGAACCTGGAGTCCAGTGGTCAGGGACAGTGGGGGACTCTGCCCTTCAGTGCTGGTGGGAGCCCCTTTTCATTTTGACATCCCATCATCCTTTTGAATCTTCAAAGAAATAAAAGCCATCATTTTTGAGCCTTGTAGGGGTCAGCTCTCCAAGGGGCCGCTGATGTCAGAGCTTGTAGCGCCCTCACATGTCCTCCAGCCGGGGCTGGCGGGGGGCAACTGGGCCAGAGGAGGAGGTTGCCCCAGGCTGTGCAGCAACCCAGGCTCCCCCGCTCAGTAGTGGCAGGTTGCCTGTGGAGCTGGATGATTCTGTCCTGTGCACCAGGGTGTCTACTGTATGGCTGGTCTCTACCCACTTGTTATCATAGTAACCCCAGCGGTGAAAACCAAAGGTGGCTGCACATTGCCCAGATTGCCCCCAGCTGAGAACCTCTGAGCCCAAGCAGAGCTGGGTTTCAGAACCCAGCCTGTGCCAGCTGGTGGGGTGGGGGAGGCCTCAGCTACCTCCAGGCTGGGAGGGTGGGAGTGCTTGGTGTTTGGTGTTTCTGAGATGTTCTACTAATCAGCTGTGACCACACACCTTCCAGAAATTCCACCCGGATCCAGCTTCACAGTGGAGGCAGAGGATAAGAATTCCTTGAGAGTGCTGCTAGGGCAGGCCACGGGACCTCTAGTGGAGCCCTTCACTGTGTGCAAGGCCTGTAGGTTGTCATTTCAGAGACCTTATTATTCACACTTTGGTTCCAAGTGACTGAAACCCCAATCAAACTAGCTTAAGGATAAAATGAAATCTGTTGGCTTATCTAGATGAAAAGTCCAAGGGTAGATCTCTGACTTCAGGAATGGCTGTATCCAGGCCTCAAACAGCACTGGGACCCTGCTCCTCTTCATTCTCTAGCAGGTTCTGCCCACATGACCATGAGACAGGCACCAGCCCCTCCAGAAAATGTGGCCCTAAGAGTGTAAGACCTCAGAGAAAGAAAACCCGGGTTTCCTCAGAGTGTTAATAAAAGGTCAGGGACAGACCTGGGTCCTGTACCTCTCTGAGGTTGGGGTTGGCTTCACCCAAAGAATTACCACGTTAGGAGGAGTGACTCTCCTAAGAAAGGAACAGGAGACAAAACCAACCTGTGTTTCCAGAGCAGCACTGCCTCTCCTGGTCTCAGAGAGCCGCTTAGTCGCGCTCCAGCCCTCTGACTGGCTGTGGCGCCCAGGGGTGTGATCACGAGACTCGTCTCATCCAGCAGGTCTCAGGCTCACCTGGAAGGTGTGAGCCGTGTGAGTCACAGAAATGACAATTCACGATGAGCTGGGAACGTCGGAAACTTGGTCCTTTCCCGCAGAGTTGGGAAAGCACTGCTTCGCACCCCAGGGCGTGCTGAACCAGACCGTGGTGCCCGCCCGTGGACACAGGTGCAGCAGGTCTAAAGGACCCCAGCCCTGCTTCTCCAGTGACTCCCGGTGACGCTGACGCGGCCCTCCCTGGGGCAGCGCTGCTCTAGAAGAGCGTGTAAGGGTCCGGCGAAGCGTCGGAGGGAGAGACCACAAGAGACCGGCTCCATGCAATTGGCAGAAGGGGTTTTATTGATTCAGCATGCTGAGGCTCCAGGCTCACTCAGGAAGATAGAGCAGCCCAGAGCCCCGAGCAGAGGTCAGGCAGAGCTTAAGTACACTTTTTGGAGAGGGCGGGGGGCTTTGCATACATCAGAACAAATCATCATGAGGCACGGGAAAATTGAACAACAACTCTGGGACATGATTAGTACATTCATTGGCGGGAACAGATTGGACAGGGGTGATTGGTCACTTCTAAGCGGGGTGCACATTTAAACTGATTGGTTTTAGGTCCTGCGATGCCTACGTGCCAGCTTCACAGAAACCCAGGTTATTAGACAACCAGAGGAGTCAGTGAGAATATTTACTGGGCAGTTCGGGTATTGTCCTAACAGCTACCGGGATTACAGATTTGGGGGGTAGCAGGGGAACTTTAACAATACTTGGTCTTTTACTTTTTAACCCAAGCCTTGCAGTTAGAAACTTCACAATGTCCGGTCTTTTACACTTTAACTTGGGCTCTGCGGCTTAGAGTCAGCTTAAAAATTTTACCTTTACAAGCACACAGTTAGGATTCTCTCCTATAGTGGGGGAGACCAGCTCAGAACTCAGGGGACATGACTTCCATTTTCTTTCTTTCCCATTGGTCAGCTCTGTCAAAGTACTGTTACTTACCCAGAGTAAAATTCACCAACTTCAACCATAGAGTTAAATTACTTTTGAAAAATATGTACAGCCACATAACCACCGCAGTCACCCCCAAAACATTTTATCACCCCAAGAAGTTCCTTTATGCCTCTGTTCCCTTGTGCCCGTCCTTATCCTGTCCCCTGTAGCCACTGGTCTGAGTTCTGTCACTACAGGTTTGCCTTTTCTAGAATTTCTGATGAGTGGAACCTACCAGTTTGCGTCTCTTCTTTGTCTTGGCGTGGGGTTTCTGGGACTCACCCGCATTGTGTGTGTCCGTAGATTCACGTTTTCTAACCAGCGAGTGGTATTCCATTGTAGCAATGCCACCCTTTGTTTTTCCATTCGCCAATGGTTGGACATTTGGGTTCTTTCCAGAGGTCCCTTGACTTTGAAGGGCCTGGACTCCACCTGACTTGAACCTGGGCTTTCTGACTTCAGTCCTGGTTTCCTTTGTGGCTGACCACAGCCTCAGGCAACATGGACACTTCAACCCTCAGAAGCTCAAGGCAGCAGGGGTTCCCTGGCCCCAGGAGGGAGAAAGACTGAATCAGAGCAACTGGGTTAGCATCACCTTGTGAAGGACCAGGGGTCCAAGGGCCCAGGAGAGGCAGGGATCAGCATGCAAGCCCAAGGTGGCCCTGCGTCTGCTTTTGTAAATAAAGTTTTATTGAACACGGCCATGCCCATAGACAATTTACGTTTTGTCATGGAGGCTTTCATTGCGGTAGTTGTGACAGAGACCATAAGGCCTCTAAAGGCTAACAGGTTTACCACAAGGACTTTACAGGAATTTTTGCTGACCTTGCCATGGAACCAGGAATCCCCATGGGGCTGGACAGAAGCAGAGCTTGGGGATCCTGGTTAAAGCTGAGCTCCAAAGGTGACCTTTGCAGCAGGTCTAAAGGGACAGTTTGGGCAATGTGCAGCCGTCTTTGGTTTTCACGGCTGGGGGTTACTATGATAACAAGTGGGTAGAGATCAGCCATACCGTAGACACCCCGGGGCACAGGACAGTCCCAGTCAATACGGAGTCATTCAGCTCCTCGTGGCAATTTGACCCAAATCCCTCCAGTCATTTTCCTTTATGAAGTTAGCACCCAAGAAGCTCTCCAGGGTGTGAAGGGGCTTAGAGATGTTACCCGAACTCCCCTGTGTTATAGATGAAGAAACGGAGGACTCTTAGGTGACACAGAATCCCCAGCAGGGCTGAGACCATCCTTGGCAATCGCCTGAGGTCAGCAGCCTGCTGTGAGAACAGATTGGGAGTCCCCCCTCCGCCCCCCATTGCCAGGTGAGGCGACCAGGGTAGGGCCCCTGGTCTCGTTGCGCCCTCTGTTGGTTGGCAGTGTGGCCAGCATCATACTGTACCTGGGAAAAGCAGAGAAGGAAGTGACCTGGCCGGGCCCTGCGTTGCATGCGGTTAGTCTTGTTGCCAAGGACAGTTATTTGCTGACCCCTCCCTCAACACGGCTTGCTGATGCCTGCCTCCGTGCCTCACCTCCCAACCCCAAGACACCTACCACTTTCTCTGCATTTTCCTTAAGCCACTCTGGAAGGTCTGCTTGGTGGCACCCTGCACTGTTTAAGCCCTACCCCTGAGTTCAAGAAGAGAACCTTAAAATTAAAGGACACTTCTATATTGATAAGCAAGAGACCTGGGATGAGAGTTGAATGAATTAAGGGCCCAAAAGAACAAAGAATGACTTGTGGATACTTGAGGCAGAGAACCTGGAGCTCCCTCCTATAGGACGGCTTCTTTCTGACTTAGAGGGAACACCAATGAGGTACATGGCCGACAGCAGGATTTCTATGTTCTAGCGGAACCTGTGGTGTGTGTGTGTGTGTGTGTGTGTGTGTGTGTGTACAGTGAGTATGCAGCACTCAATGCCTGTGTGGACAGCACCCCAGGTTCTCCCCACCTGTGACAGAGATTGGGAGATGTTGGGAGATGATGGCTTCTGTTTTTTCTGGGCCTGTGCTCTGCAGCCCTGTAGCCACACCCGGGAGCAGGGTGGTGGGCAGCCCCTTGCAGCCTGGATTTCAGAGCATGGCCAGCTCCTGCTAAGGCAGATCAGAAAGGGTCTCCCCCAGGGAAGTGCTGTAGAGCTCCACGTGCTTCTGACTTTCCAGAAGTGACCTGGCTGTCAGGTTTGCTGTTGCCACACCAAGAACTTATTTTGGGTGCCCCCTCCATCACCTTGATCATTCCCAAACACTGTCTCTCCCGGGGTGCATCTACTTCAACTGCAAACATTGTACTTGGATTTGGTGCTGTTGTGGGTGCTTCCTAGGAAGACGAGCCTGTGTGCCACACACAGTGTTGCAGCCTGTAATGCCAGTGACTCTGGAGGCTGAGGCAGGAGGATCACAAGTTCCAGGACAGCCTGGGGAACTCTCACAAAAGCAAGGGTGGGGGATGCAGCTGAGCGGTAAAGCACCCAGCATTCAGTTCCCAGTACATTAACAGATGGAGAATGAGGAGGAGGTCGGGGAGAAGGATCAAGAGAAGGGGAAAAACAGAGAATAAAAACCCATTTATCTTTAAGACTGAGAGGGGAAAAATACCAACTCTGAAAAGATGACTACTGGGCTAGGGTTGTGGCTCGGTGGTAGAACACTTGCCTAGCGCATTTGAGGAACTAGATTCGATCCTCAGCACCACATAAAGATAAATAAACAAACTAAAAAAACAATTATGTCCATCTATAACTAAAACATTTTTTAAAAGATGATTACTAATCCTTTTATTCCTTCCTGGGCTTCCGGTACGTGGCTTTCCTGCCTGGGATGCCCCGAGCTGTTGGAGAGGCACAGAACCATTGCTGACAGCTTGTATGGGGATCACATGGTGTTTACTGTGCAAGTTTATGACAGCCTTGTTTCCATACTGACGGCCAACGCCATATGGAGAGGGAAGACTTGTGTTAGATGAACTCGGAAGGAATCACAACATGCTACAGGAAATCTCACCATTGCTTTTGGAAATGGGGTGAGGGGTTAGCTTGCTCAATTACACACGAGGTCCTGTGCTCTCCCCGCTAATAGAATAAAACTGACATCGGTCCAGAGCAGTTGACTTTGGTTCCGTGTTTGTGCTGGGAAAGCTCCTTATTGCCAAAGGCCGCGAAGGCTTGTTTTCCTCCCATTGGGGGAACGGGTGCAGTGGGAGGCGGTGGGAAGGCAGGCTGTGCTGCAGGGCCTCATGCTAACAAGTGCAGGCTGCAGACCTGTCACAGGCCACCGTGACCAGGTTCCCTCCTGTGGCTGACAATGACACTCATCTAACGTGACATTTTATAGCTGTCACTTGGGATCTTGTCTGCTCGCCCACACACACCCCTGCTGCCCTTTGCAGCAGCAGCCCCCCTCCCCGCCCCCAGGAGAACCTGGCAGGCGACAAGGCTAAATGCTCGCTGGAGTGGCTATTTGTGAACCATCTGTGCTTGGAGCGTGGCGCCTGGGCCCGTGGTTGAAGGGCAGAGTTGAGGCAGTAGTCCAACACTAGTTTGAGCCACCAAGCTACTGGAGAAGGGCCAGGGGCAGCGCGGCAGGGGCGGGGCACTTGGCAAGTGGCTCACCCCTGTTGATCAAAGCATCCACTTGAAAGAATGTGACTGTCGAGTGCCCTTTTCTGCCTACAATACTCAGAACCTGCGAGTTCCTACACATGGTCCCTGCCCGCAGGCAGTTTACCCATGAAGGACAAGCGTGTGCCCAGTCACTGCTCTTTCCATTCCGAGAGAGAGACCCTGCTGCCGCTGGCTGAGGCCACATCCCCATCAGTACACGACCCACTGCCCAGGGCTGGCCTCAGGCAGGGCTGGCCTCAGGCAGGGCTGCCTCCAGGTCTCCTCTATGCTCAGCGGTTGCCCTGCTCCTTCAGTCTCCATGGGTTCTCGCTGCCTGAGGGAAAGGACAATCTGACCAGCTCTGGGAAGTTCTGGCAAAAGCCCTGCACGGACTCCAGGACCCACTCAGTTTCTCCCTCAGGGTCTGACACTCTAGAGGTCTCTGATTGGCTCTGGCTGAGTCTCCAGGTCATCCTTGATCTTGTCATTGTGATTGGGAGGATGAAGACTCTGATTGGCTGGTGTTGATCATGTGCTCATCCTTGACCCTACCACAGCTGGAGGAACGAGGACTCTGATTGGTTCAGGTGGAGTCACATGTCCATCTTCCAAGGCTTGAAGGCATCAGTTCCTCTGGAACCAGAAGACATCGGTGGCGTTTGTTGAGACTTGGGCAGAAAATGTTCCTTTACAACAGGGTGATAGAACAGATGAAAAGCACCCCACATCCAGGATGATAAGGGGTGGGGTTTATTGAGCATTTTCTGTGTGCCAGGCTCTGTCTGAGGACTTGCTGGACATTGTCGTATTCAATCCCCATGACAGTCCCAGGAGACGGGTACTGTTACTCTACCCAGCCTGCAGATGAGGACGGGGAGGGTGGGTAGGGGCAAGTGTAGAGTCAGTTGCCCCAGATCACACTGCTGAGTGGTGGGGCTGGGATTCGAACCCTGGTGACGGAGCTCCAGAGCCTGCACCTGGCCACCACAGGATGCTCTCTCCCTACCACAGTAATAGCTCCATGTCCTGTGAGCTGGACACCGTGGTGGTATCCAGCCCTTCTCGTTGGGCCTCTGTCTCCAGAGAAACCCTTTCTAAGGGATGCTGACCGGTTCCTCTATACCCAGCTAGGATGTAGTCCTTCCTTCCCACCAGTGGCTCTCCTAAAGCTACGTCAGATTTGAAGGCCCATTGTTTAGGGCTTGGGAGGGTCTGAGGCAGCAGATCTTAGTAAGTGCTGTGAGCGTCTTTCGGGCCAGGGAAAACTTCTTGCAGTTTTAGTGACACTGCAGGAAAAGATAAAAAGGACCCATGTCCCAACTCCAAACATGTGATTTTGGTTTTCAGAAGAGGAAAACCACCCAGAGAGGTTGAGTGAGTTGTTAGAAGTAACATAGCAGATTATAGCTAGCACTCCAGTCTCTAGGTCTTGTAGCTGAGAGTTTTGCACTATTTCCTCTTCAGAACCCTCTTGGCTACTGAATGACTGAGAGCAGCTGACTTCCTGTCTCCATGCCTCTAGCTCCTTTGCTAGAATGCAGGGTTTTCATGATTTGAAGGATTCTGAGAGTGGGCTTTGTTCCAATTGGGAAAAATTATTATTATTATTTTTTTTTTTACTGTGTCCACTAGGATGCTTTGAATTAGGAGTAATTTGAAATTTTTTCAAACTGCCCTAAACAAAGAAAATATGTTGCCTTATAAATAAGCTTTTCAGATGTGGTTTGGGCTGCAGGCATGGTTTGATCTAGAGGTCTGTAACATCACCAGGGGACCAAGTCTGCTGTTGTCATTTTCCTGGCTCTTCCAGAGGTCAGCCTCTTCCTCAGCAGCTTCCTCTAAGGTGTCAGTACACCGCAGCAGCCCTGGCCCCACTCTCCCCCAGCACTCAGGTCCAGAGCACCAGAGCTTCCCTGACCTGGTTTCCTACACAGTCTGCAGATTGTCACATGTCTGTCACCTTACCCAGTTGCCAGAATCAGGGCCTGTGTTAGCTGATTGGCCAACCAGGGGACTGAGCTATAGTCTCCAGAACCATTGGCATCTCCATACAGAAATCCGGTCATTGGGAAGGTGGAGTGGATGGGAGCTGGGGGTGACTGGCACCTTTCTCCGCCCTGACTTTGTCCCTCTGGGTCCACAGAGTTCATGGTCACCTTGCTCCATGGGGCTGGGGCTGGAGATGAAGGTGGGGTGAGGGGCGGCCTGCCTGGCCTCTCGGGTCTCACCACTCTCCTTCTTGCCTCCAGACAGAGATTACTGCGGCCTCTGTGACAGGCAGCCCATCGGGAGGCTGCTTTTCCGGCAGTTCTGCGAAACCAGGCCTGGGCTGGAGTGCTACATTCAGTTCCTGGACTCGGTGGTAAGTCCCTGCTCCTGGGGGGACCCCTGTGTCCTCTGTGATCAGAGATCATTTTTTTTTTTTTTTTTGCTGAGAGAGAGAGAGAGAGAGAGAGAGAGAGAGAGAGAGCACTTATGGTTTAGAAGGCCCAAGAATAAACTTCACTGCTTAAGAAACTGGGAAGCTGGGCCATTCCCTGACACCCCTGGGGTAGCGCGGGGACTCTGGGCCTCCCCCCACGGAGACCCTTTGACAAAGGCGAGGCTGAAGGCTTTGGTCACTGGCTTGGGTCAGCTTCCCCACAGAGTATGAGCCCCTGGGCTCCGGGCTTCCTCTTGGCTCCAGCCCAGGTCCCCAGGTGAGCGCTGTGGCTCGGCACCCAGACTCAGGTGGCCAGCCTCATGTTGTCTGGCTTCAGCTGCCATCACCTATTTGTTTAACAAATGCCTTGATCTGCAGGAGCTTTAAGGGCAGGGGGTGGAAATGTCACAGCCCTTGTCCAGAAGGCTGGCCCCTTGGCTGAGCCACCTGCCCTGTGGGTCTCTAGCTGAGGCAGGAGAGGGGTGGGAGGCGAGGAATGAGTCCCCTGGCACCCCCTCCTAGGGGCAGGGCCCAGGTCTGCCCTCATGCTGTCCCTGGCTGCAGCTGTCCCCTCCCCGTCTCCGTCTTGGGAGTGGTCCCAGTTTGTGTGTCTCTTCAGGGTCTTCACGTGGCTCTCTAGACCCACAGGCCAAACTGCCCACTGGACATCTCCACCAGAATCCTGTAGGAAGCCCTGAGACAGCACCCCAGTCACCCAAACTGTTGGCGCTGTCTGGGACCCCCCTCCCTCCCCCTTCCCCACGGTCAAGGACCCTGTGCTTGGCTCCTGACCTCCGGGCCAGTTCCCTCCCCCAGCTCGCCCCGTCCTAGTGCAGGCTCCAGAGCGTCCGGCATGAGTGATCACGACGGTCCTGAACCCCAGCCGAGGGTCGGAGCACTGGGCAGTCTTAAAAGGTACCAGCGCCAGAGCCGAAGCCCAGACTAATGAATTTGGATCTCTGGGGGTGGGGCTTAGTGTTTTTATAACTTTTTATTATGGAAAATTTCAAGCTATAAAAAGTAAAAGCCAGCCGAATGCGCCCTTCACCCCACTTCCACAGCGATGCGCTCAGGGCCAATTTGTCACCCCAGCCTCCACCCTACCCTCGACGGCACCTTGTAGCAGGTCTCAGATACGCTGTTATTTCGCCTGTGAGCTTCTCAGTATGCATCTCCAACGTCAACAGACATTAGTGGTCAAATCCCGACTTTCTTGTGCATCTTATAAAATTGTGTTTTAACTGTTGGGGGAGACCATCGGGGTAGGCCCCACACGCCGTGATTGGCAGTCTTTTTCCTGACTGTCTCCAGTCTCCCCAGGAACGGCCTCCCACCGTGATGGGTTTCTGTTCCTCCAGAGCCCCCCCTCCCCTGAGTCATTTAATAAGTTTCTCAGTATTTCTTGTAAATTGCTTAGTTGGATCTAGGAACTTGATCAGATTCAGTTTCCCTTTTCGGGATGTGCGTGTGCAACTGACTTTGTAAATGTCTTTGTGTCCTTCTGTTGGGAACCAATTAACGTCTGTGTTTTCCTTTGTGAGGTGTTGCAGGGCCAGGGTTGTGGCTCAGTGGTAGAGAGCTTACCTAGCATGTGTGAGGTACTGGGTTTGATCCTCAGCACCACATAGAAATAAATAAAGTTATTGTGTCCAAGTATAACTAAAAAAATTTTTTTAAATAAAATAAATGAATCTGTTGATTAATGAGAGGTTGCAAAGTGGCGGAATTTTAATTCCATCATTTCTTGTCCACCGGCTAACTGGAGCGCTTCCTTTGACGCTGTTTGGTTACCCAGTAGTCCAGTTTACAGAGCAAGTGACGCTTGATTCTTTTCCTGCATTTATGTTTTTAAGATCCCAGCTGGGCTCCCTCAAGTCCTCTGATGGGAGGATCGGGAGTTTGACCAAGGGCTCTCCACATGTTGGATGAGCTTCAACGCACCATCATCCTTATCCTTCCTGATCCTTCCTGCCGACGTGGTTGGCCAGCGGGAGCCCCTCAGGTGGGCTTCTGAGTCCTTGGCAGCTCCTTGCCGTCTGGCTCAGCAGTCTTCTGGGCTCTTCTTGTACCACAGACCATTGGTTCAACGAGGATCCTCGTCCCCTTTCCTGGAAGACAGTACTTGGAGACCCAGCGTGGTGCTTATTATTACTAGCTTGACCATAGTTTCTAGCAGAGATTGGCATTTTCAAATCTCCCAGGACTTTAACGTGTCTGTGTTGGGAAGCACTGACATCCAGAATGATGCCCAGGTCTTGAGGATGACTCAGTAGAGCTGCTGCCACTGGGCCCTTGCCCACCCTTCACCCACAGCCTCCACTGGAGTCTCTGTGACCTCTGGTTCTGGCCTGACCTGAGCTCCATCTTGCAGTCTACTGTGAGCCTCTTGGCCTGAGCTGCGTCAACCCTCCTCCTGCCTGAGATGCCTCCCCAGGGTCCTCCTGCCTGGCACATGCCTGCTTATCCTCTGTACCCTGCTCCCAGAGTTTTCCCCACTGCCCTCTCTCACCCCTGCTCTGGGTGCCAGCTTGCAGCACACACCTGAGCCATGCTCTCCCGCCACGCTGGTAGAGTGGGGAACAGTGGAGAGTGCAGGCTCCGGAGATGGCCAGGGCCACACTGCCCACCACCAGCTCTCGGGGGACCAGGGGTGGGGGTTAGCCGCTGTGCCTCGTGTCTCCATCTGCAGGTGGGGGTGTGGTGGGGTGTGATCACGTTGCCGGTGCTCACATGGTGTCCACACAAGGTCATACTGCTCAGAGCACATTCGGTGAGCCGAGCTGTGGAGCACTCCGCCTGTGTGCTTGTCTCTGGCAGTAGCCAGAAATCTCTTGGGGCTCAGATGTGACCCAGGGTCCCTGAGTTCACACACTGTACCCAATAGGTGGTTGACCAAAAGTTAGGACTTCAGCCTAGTGGGATCTGGTGACTTGCCCAGAGTCACAGACTAAGGGGCAGAGGGGCCTAGAATCCAGCCCCGAGTCCTTTCCTCCACACCAGGCCGCCCTGAGGCCAGTGGGTTTCTAAGTCTGTGGTGGAGTAGCTCCTTGTTAAGTGGGACCCACCGGGACCCTCCTGCACAGTGAACCTCAGCCCCAGTGGGTCTGTCCAGTGACACAGTGGTCTCCCTAGGTCTGGGTTTCTTCAAACAAGAGCCAACGACTGGAAAGCCAAGCCTCTGACTCTGTCCTCAGTCCTGCCCCGGTGGAGGGGCCAGGAAGACATGGGGTTGTCTGCGTTGTTTGAGAGCCGTTAGCCTTCATCTCTGTGAGGGTCTTTGTGGCTATCACCCTAGGGGACTGCTGGCCAAGATTGCATCTAGGGTTCCTGTGTGGCCCATCTCACAGCTACCTGGCCTTTTCACAGCCCAAGAAGCCTGGCGAACCCTGGACAGCTCTTGGTCTCAGTTTCCTTTTTTGGGGGTCACAGAACATGGGGCCATTCAAGGCCTTCACTTGGCAGGACAAGAAGCCCCAGGACCAGGCTCCTCACCACTTTCTTAGCCTCTTATTCATTCAGCAAAAGTGCTCTCTGCAGACTGGTTCCAGTCCTTGGGATAAATCGGTGAATAAAATGGACCAAGCTTTCTGCCTTGTATCGTTGATGTTCTGGTCAGGAAGGGGCAGGCTGGACATGATAAGCCAATGATAGAGCATGTTGGAGAGTAATAGATGGGAGCAGGTGACGGGGGTGGGAGTGTGGGCACGGGGCCTGTTGTATTATTCAGTAGGCAACATTTGGCTGAAGACGAGAAGGAGTCAGAAGAGCTGACATGGGGTGGAAGGGCATTGCAGGCAGGGAACAGCCCGTGCAAAGGCCTGCAGATAAGAGTGTCCGTGGCTGGAGCATCGGGGGCAAGGGCACAGAAGGTGAGTGGGAGAGACATGGATTGTCTAAGACTTGGGCCTTTGCTGAACTGTGGCTTTTACTCTGAGTCACATGAGGAGTCACAGAGGGTCTTCAACAAAGCAGCATGCTGTGCACCTGACTTGGATGCTTAAAGGATCCCTGTTTTCCACAACAGAAACAGGCTTTGGGGACAGAAGTGGGACCAGGGCCATCTGCCAGGAGGCTGTTGTAGCAATGCAGGTGAGAGTGAATGGTGGCCGAGCCAGCATGGAAGTGGTTGGACTGGGGACATGTTTTGAAGGCAGAATTCCCAGTATTCCTGAAGGATTGGGGATGAGAGGACAAGTTCACTATTCTGACCTGAGTGCCTGTAAGGAAGGATTAAGGACAGACTGCAGTAAGGACAGGCTGGGGGAAGACCACGCTGGGGGCTAGATCAGGAGCTTCGCTCTCTGCCGAGCTTCCTCAGTGCCCTGCTGAAGAGCCCTTGCAGGGGGGTGTTCAGGGCAGAGGGGTGTCCAAGCCTGGAGCTGGCGAGGAAGGTTTGCGTCGGGAACAGAAACCTGGTATTGTCCAACCCCGGCCGCTGAACTCACCCTGGAGATGGACAGGCAGTGCAGGCCAGGGACTGACGCTGGCCCAAGGGCCGCTCCCCATCTGGGAAGTTGGGGCAGCGGCAGCTCTGGGACCTGTCGGGAGAGTTGATGAGGCAGAGCCGGTGAGGCTGGAATTTTCCAGCCGCGTGTTCTGCTAGCCGCTCACAGTTGGTGGAGAAGGGAAATATAAAATACCAAGGATGCCCCTTCATCCTGGCGGTGTCGTCTTCCCCGTCACTGGGCCTGTACCAAGAGCCATTTGTTGGAAAGGAAATGTGCGTCTGGCTCCCGCATTAAGGCATCGAGCGCCCTTTGCATACATCTCAACCGAGTCGCTGCTGATTGTTCCCTTTGCACTTTTCTCTGTGTCCCTGGGAAATAGCGAGGTCATTTCATCGCCTGACTTGATGTCAAATGACCGGCCTTTGGACGCTCCTTTTACGCACGAAGACTTTATTGAGTTTTCCAGGGCTGGCGTGACTTCTTGTCTGAAATCCGTTTTTTCTTCCATCCTGCCTGGAGCTCAGAGGAGGGAGGGGGCGGCAGTGCCCTTGGTGTGCTGCGGTACCACCCCAGCGCTCCTGGGCTCAGCCAGTGCCAGCCGCACCATTCCCACCTCACTTGGGGGACTCTTGAATGTCCCCCAAGTGGAGCTGATTAAGACTAACCCATCCTCGGGCTCTGACGTAGCCCCCATCATGGGCTCTCCTCTGCCCCATCTCAATGGCTACGTTTCTCAAGTCAAGCAGAAGGCTGTGGCCATTTGTACACGAGGTCTAGGTGGCTTTCCGGGAGTAGAATGGTTAGGGCCTCTTTCTGGAGGCTGCAGGGAGTTCAGCCTGCTTCTGGGCCTCAAGGGGCTTCCGTTTCCCCCCACAGAGAAGCGAAGAGAACAATTTCTGGATGGCAAAGAGGGTTTGGCCTCTGATCAGCAGGAGAGGGACTCGGGCTAATGTGAACCCATGGGCCAAGAGGGTCTTGCCTGGGTGTGTTTGAGATGGAGGGTCTGCTCTCTGACCTGCTCTCTGGGATCTTGACCACATATTGGCTCATTTGAAACCCTCCTGTCCTCACACTTGAGTGTGATCTGAAGTTCTCAGGTCTCTTAGGAGGCGAGGGAGGGTTGGCGGATACTGAGCCGGATTCACTTGGCACAACTCATCAGGTGTCTCCCCTGGGCCAAGCTCTGTCCCCATTTGAGGCTGCACAGTGAACGGGTTCTTGACCTCACAGGGCTTAACTTTCCGGTTAAATGAAAAATGGAAAAATAAATAAATGATGACTCATTTTAAATGAAGTAAACAACAGCTATGAGTTGGAATACCTGTCGAGTGTTAGTTATCACATTGCAGCGGCTCAAAACGCAGCAGCAATTTATTATCCCACAGTTTTGGTGGTTCAGGAAGATGGGGATGGTTAGCCCGGTGCTCTTGGCTCGAGGACTCTTGAAGGGTAGCATCAGGTGGCTCGACCGCAACTGGAGGATCTGCTCTCTGGCTTGCTCACGTGGACTGGCAAGTAGGTGCTGGCTGTGGGCAGGAGGCCTCTGCTCTTCCCCTGGTGGCCCTCTCTGTGGGATTGCACGGGGTCCTTGCACCATGGCTGGCTCTCTGCAGAGTAAGCGATCCAAGGGAACAGAGCACAGTTAGGGGGCGACGTCGTCCATGGCCCGTCGTTTCAGCTTCCACAGCCATTCCCCCAGGTCACACTCATCAGACCTCGTGGGTCTTGAAGTGTCTTCTCCAGAGCATGGGGCAGGAGGCCAGGGACACTGAGGACCATTTGGGAGGCTGGGGCTACAGTTATGAGGTTCCAATAAATGAAATCTCCCATCAGGAAATGGTAAGTAGCCTTCCAAGCCATTCATTGATCACAGGCCACCAGCAGCTGTCCCCTGGCTTTCGGTGAACTGGGTTATCTGCAGCGTTATTTCAAGTGGTCTGCCCTGCCGCGCCAGGGGAACTGCGGACTCTGGTTCTTACTTAGGGGCCACGTCCAGTATTTGTCTGTCTTTTCTGTCATTGCTTTGATCCTCCCAAAGGGAGAGGCTCAGGGAGGAGAAAATTCCTTAGATTCACATAGAGACTCTCAGAACTGTTAGTAAAGCCAGATCCTGGTACAGGGCCATCTTGAGAAAATGGGTCATCCAGTGGAAGTCTTTAGCCTTGTCCAGCCTCCTGTGTGGCCTCTCAGACCTGAGACCCCTAATCCCAAATTATGTGGCTGTCCTAGAAGTGACATCACCCCAAACTACAGTGGGTTGGAGAAGACCGAGCCAAACCGGGCCAACAGATCCTTTCTCTGGTACTGACAGGCTTGAGGGGAGTCCTCTGGTAGGGAAGACCTAAACGGGCTCCTGGCAACAGCTGACCACCATGTTTCCTGCCATGACTACCATGAGGGGACGGCCAGTCCACTCTAAGGAAGCTTAAAGCCCTATCACCCCCCAAGTGAGCTAGTGGGTCCAGAAAGGCTCACATCCCTGGGCCCAGCTGCATTCATTCTCCCTAGTTTGGTTTTTCAACTTGTCCTTGGGTCCTGAGGGCCAAGAGATGACAGTTTTGCCTGAACCTTTTCACTGAAACTCAGAAGAGTCACAGGAAAAGCCCAAATCCCGTGGTGGCGGGATGAGTCTTGGCTGTGGGCGAGGACAGGGAAGTGCTCTGGGGAACAGAACTGTGGCTAGGCAGGGCTGAGCTCAGGAGGAGGATGGGGCAGACAGGAGGCGCTAGCGCAGCCCCTGTGCCTGGGGACCCACAGCCAGACTTCTCGCCTCCCCCAGAGAGGTGCAGCGCCTGCCTCCAGCCAGGACCTGGTTCACAAGCTGGGAACTGTGGGACTGTCAGGAAGACCTGGGTCACCTTGGGGCCACTTCTGCCATTCTCAGTCTCTACCTGGTGTGCACAGGGATCTGCTCTTCCCTTCCTTCTCTGGTCCCATCCTGTCTGTGGCCCTGAGGTGGGCCAGTGACTCCTGCTGACCCAACCCAAGAGGGCTTCTCAGCCGGAAGCCATAGATCAGAGGACAGCTGCCTAGGTAGGCACAGCTTTGTGGCCTCTGGAGGACTCCCTTTCTTGCCGTGCCTCTGCATGCTGGCTGGAAGGCAGAGAGGAAGCAAGATCAGTGTCCACCCACCTTGAACCTGCCAGTCAGGTCCCGGCAGGAAACTGGTGCCCATGGGTGCAAGAGTTTGGCAAGGGTGGTTTATGGAGTGCTCTCGGGGTAGGAAATCAGTGGCAGCTGATGCCCTGCCACCTCTCCACCTGCAGGGATAAGAGAAGGGACCAACACAGAAGAGGCAGACCTGCAGGAGCTGGGTCTCAGAAGAGGGATACAGGGACCTGCGGTGCTAGGCAGGGAAGGAACAGAAAACTGCCCAGTGTCACTCTGCCTCCTCACATCTGGGTAGGAAGGGGTGGGGGTGGGGCTCAGAGTGGCTGTGACAGCACAGACAGCACACTGGGGCCAGCGTGGGTGGACCCATGGGGAGCCATGCTGCTGACCAGGCACGTCACTGCCCCTGCCTCTCAGACACTGGAAAAGCTGACCACATCGACAGTTGCAGAAGCCTGGGTGGCGAGACCTCAAGGCATCTCTGACTTCATCTTCCTGCCAAGGCAGGAGAGGGGTCTCCGGGGAGAAGGAGGGGCACCAGGCCAGTCAGGGCCAAGCAGGATCCCGCGGCAGCTTCTGCTCTTTAAAGCAGTGTGGCTCCTTTGGTCGCATGGCAAGTCCTAAAGATCATCTGGGGAAAAGCGTCCCCACCACCAGGACCTGTTTTCTGTTGTGTTCTCTGAAATGGATGATGCAGTAAGCGCTGACCGTGGGTGGAATGCCAGGTGGTGGTCTGCACTGCCCACGGACTCCGCACTCTGGCAGGCAGAGACCCATGAGTAGTCCTGTGTGCTCCAAGCTCAGGGGAGCCCTTCTCTCCTTGCATCGGGGCAGCACCTGCTCCCCAAGGCCATGGGTCCATGTGTCAGCACGAGTCACAGCCCACGGAAGCCCACTGTGCCCTACCGTGGTTGGCACCTGCAGTGTATCTGAGGAGAGTTGCCCTCCGAGGGCTTTGAGCTCTGGGCAGGGGCAGGGAGTCAGATGGGCAGGAGAGCAAGAGGACTGTGGGCATCCCTCCTTGGGGAGGGACAAGGCCAGCCTCCTGCCCTGGTGGGAAGGGCCTCTGGTGCAGATGGGGTTCGGCAACGGTCCTCGCGTTGGATCTACCTCTTTCTTTGAAGGCCTCCTTGGCTGCTGTTTCCTGAGCCAGATCTGATGCTAAAGTTCTGGCATCGCAAGCTCTTACTTGGTCTCAGCCTCATGTCGTGGGATCTGCCTTGAGCTCAGCCCATCCATCTCAGCTGCTAGGGGCCTTTTCTCTGTAGGTGGCCTCTCAGGACTTGACCCTCACGAGCCCCGGACTCCCTGGGGGTCGCTGTGAAGATGTGGCCTGTCGCTCCAGGTGACTTGATCAGTGTGGAAACCTCAGGGGGAGGCCTTCTGCCGGTTCCTGCTTCCCAACACTAATGCTCAGATGGTGGTAGTCCAATGTGGACTCCTCAAAGAAAGGTCTTTTGATCCTGGGCTGGGGAGGTCTGTCCCCGTGTGTTCCCAGCTGCCTCCCTGCGGAGCCATGAGCTCATCTGGCCTCCACTGGGAGGTGGCTGACCTGAAAGTGACATTATTGTTTTCTTAGCGTGGGTTTCAGTACCCAGAGTAATAACATTTTCAGCTGGTTATTGAGGCTGATCAGTGAGCCCAGGTCTCCATTCGGTTAAATAGAACCGCCTCCACAGAAGTATTTTGGGGCAGTGCAGATCCAGTGTTCTGGGTGGGGTGGAGGTACCCTAAGCAGCGGTTGGCCACTTGCCAGGAGCCTGGGCCTGCAAAGCAACCTGGCTATGTTCCCACATGCCTGGCCACGAGGCTGGACGTTCAGGGGCAGCAGGACACTGGTGCTTCTCTGCTGTCCCTGGAGAAGGGCAGTCAGTAACTGTAGAACGCTCGGCCCTCCAGACAGGAAGCAATTGCTTAGCAGCTCTGTTGGATTTGAACCAGTTGTTTGGCCTCTTGGCCCCTCAGTGTCTCTGCCATCAATTAGGAAGAGACATGCTGGTTGTCAGTACTACATGTGTGTGTCCGTGTGTGTGTGTGTTGTGTGTGTGTGTGTGTTGTGTGCAGGCGCATGAGCATAGAGAAAGATACAGGAAAGAGTCAAGAGGAAGAGCCACTTTCTCTCCATTAAACATCCCAAGAAGTCGCCACTCAGATCAAATCATCAAGAAAGCCTCTGTCTCTCATAATCGTCTTGATGGAGAGGAGGTGTGGCCCTGGAGAGAGGCTGTGACTGGATGCTTCAGTAGGAGTGAGGGGACAGCAGGCAGGGCCTCCCTCCCCTGCTGGTGCCGGCTGTGTGACCTGGGGCAAGTCCTTTGCTTCTCTGAGCCTTCATGCCCAGCCCTGTAAAATGAGGGGTTGGATTCCTTCTGGAACCACCATCCACAGTCCCAGGGTGCAAATGGTTGTAGGGTTTACATTTCTCATTGGGGATTGTGGGCCCTTGGCTCTCTCAGAATGGAAGTGGGCCTGGATCCCCCTGGACCTTCCAAGTGCCACCTTCCCTTTCCCTTTGTCCAGGAGTGTCCCCTGGCTGCCTGGGAGAAGTTGGACCCTGGGCCCTGAACTGTGAGGTTGCCTTGAACCTCATACAGGTGCCGGACCCCTCTGCACTTGAGACAGTTGAGCACACTGTTCAGGGGCATGTGACTCGTGAGGTCTGAGTGACCTGGGGCAGCCTTTCTGTGGGCTCCAGTTGGGTGGCCCATTGTTTTCCAGTGGTTTCCTTTGATTCATCTGAATTGGTGCTCCTCAACCCCAGCTTCCAGATGCTGCCCTCCTGGCCACCAGAGGGTCTGTCCTGCTGCTCTGGGTTCCAATGTTTGTCCATCTCTCTGGTGGGCAGCCTGCATGGAAAGTGCTGCTCTTAGAGCCAGCGTCCTGGGAGAGTGTGAAGAAATTTGGACTAGACATTGGGCTTTTCGACCAGGTCTGCCTGGCTCTCTGGACCTCAGTTTCCTGCCCTGTAGAAAAAGATTAGTCAGTGGCCTCTGGGGGTCTTCTCCGGGGCTCCAAGATGCTCTAACTAAAAGGAGCTCATGAGAAAATCTGTTGTCTTTTTCTCCTTCTGTTTCAGGCAGAATACGAAGTTACACCAGATGAAAAGCTGGGAGAGAAAGGGAAGGAAATTATGACCAAGTACCTCACCCCAAAGGTAAGAGGCCTCCAGACCCTGCAGCAGGAGGAACCGGAGACCCTCTCCAGGAAATGGGCCCCAGGTCCCTGCCAGGCCACATGGGGCACCATGAAGTGCAGGGCCAGGGGCTTCCATTGTCTCCAGAGAGCTGGGTTCTCGTCCTTAACCAGAGGGCACCCCCAGCCCAGCAGTCAAGAGGTGGGGGTCCAGGCCAGGCTGTGTCAGGGAGGAAGCCTGCTCACTGGGTGAGTCCCTTCCGTGGGTCCTCCCGCTGCCTACACCGTGTGTTGGGGCAGGAGGGGAAGAGCCCTGGCTGAACTGGAAGTGCCTGGAAGAAAAGGCTCACCAGGGGCGGCTCCGAGAGGACAGAGAGGGACCGGGAGGGAACCGGAAGGTGAGCACAGCCCCGGGTCTGGACGGTCAGCAGGGCACACAGGAGAATGCAGAGAGTTCCGAGTGTGTTCTGGAGGATGATAGTGCCCACTGGATGGTTGAAGGAGCCAGGTGGAGCCACCCCTCGGGTCCTGGCAAACTGGGTTCTCTGGGACCTGCCCCCTTCGACCCGCGTGACAGAGAAATCTGTTCTTGGCCCATTTAGCGTTCTGCTCATTTTCCCTCACTGGGCCTCAGTTTCCCTTCTTAAAAAGTGGCCCCCCTGCCAAACCCACCTTGTGAGGCAGTGACAGCCAGGGACAAGACCTGCCTGTGAACAGCTCTGGGCATTCCCAGGGCTCACCGTGGCTTCCTCCTGCTCAGGGCCCTGATGTCATGGGCACCAGCCCCTCAGAGGGTGGTCCTCTGGGAAGCCTCCCAGGCTCCTGGTGGACTGAGGCTGGCACAGCCCGCGGGACCAGGTCCTGTCCAGGGAATGCATAGGTAGTGGCTGTCTCGCTTCCCTCACGCCCAGCAGTGCGGCTCCCGTCGGGCCCTGCTGCTCATCGGCCTACTGAAGGCCACCGCACACACGTGCACACAGTAGCTGTCAGTCTCTCTGTCATAATCACACCCTTCTCCCTCTGGGAGCTGTGCACACCCCAGTCCTTTCGCACAGTTTGGATGTGACAGGATTAATGTTTGTGAAATGCCTTCAGACTCAGAACAGGCCCAGCTCACTCCGGCCAAGACATGGCCCTGGGCCGATGTGGCTGCCCACTCCTTCTGCAGGGCCACTGGGCAGCGTTGCCTCGCCCCCTTCCACGCACAGGCCTGTTGGAGTCTGTGAGGGTCCCAGGTGTAGGAGGTCAGGAGAAGTCATTCTGAGCGGGGGCCCTGCTCACCCACAGTTGCAGCCAGTGACTTATCCAGGGGGCTGCAGGGAGGTGCATGTTTGGTCTCTTGGTCACCACTGAAAACACTGTGAACACTATAAAAAGGGACCCAAGTCCAGAGGAGGTGCCACCCTAAGGGCAGGAAGTGCCCCAGAAGGGTGTTAAGAATAGTAGCTCCCTGGCTACTATGGAGGGGTCAGGCACCTCCGAGATAGTACTGATGGTGGTGCCAGTGTCCTTGTTCTGTCCACAAGGCTGCCAGGCCCCAGAGAGGCGAGTCACTTGCTAGGCTGCGTCTTCACCTGCCTCTGCCAGATGCCTTCTTGCTGCGGCTCTGCTGGGCCGTTCCAGCTCTCCTTCCATACCCTCTTTGAGGCTGTGTCCCCAGAAACAGTGATGACTAACAGGGGCTGAGGACCGGCTGTCTGAGTCCTTGCAGTCACTGCAGATGCTCCTCTTACCGCTGAGGATGAGGCTGCTCCACAGAGCTGTCACCTGCCAGGTCACATAGCTAGTGGCAGAGCCACCTCTGGGTGTACCGGGACCCCAGACCTTGTACCCACCTCTGGGTGATGCCAGGACCCCAGACCTTTCCCTGGGGTGTGCAGCTTCCTGCCATCTGATGGAGTGGGGTGGGGTGGGGTGCTCCCTCCACCCAGCCTTGCCTGACTGTGCTCCCCTTGTGCAGCTGGAGTAGACGCTGGCAGCCTGTCCAAGGGCAGGACATGGGCAGGCGCCACGGCTTTCCTCTCGCCCCCCCCTGACCCACCTCATCCAGAGGCCTCTGCCAGCAGACCCTGATCCGGGCCCTCCAGCCCTCCCTACCTCTGCTCAGAGAAGCCTCAACTTCTGGAGGCTTGGGGCCCAGATACCCCATCAGCTCAGATGGTTTTACAAGTGCCTCTGTGCCTGCCAACATTTTTCCTTAAGTACTCCTCAACTTTTGAAATTTAAACCACACCATCTGTTACAGCCCAGGGGCCTGGGGAGGCCATCTCTTGGGTCGACTGCTTTTCTTCAATAAATTCTGCACTGTGCCCCCAGCCTTCCACGAGGAGCTCAAGAACCCACTTTACTTCTCAGGGCTGCAGAAGCCCCAGGTATCGGAGCAAGGGACCCAGTGAGGAGCTGAGCTAGTGGCTCATGCCCCGGTCAACCCCCAGAGCCACTGTTCCCCAAATCCAGATCATCCTTGCCTGGGGGCCTTCCTAAGATGCAGCTCACATGTCAGCTCCAGGCAGTGTTTTCAGATGTAGCTGTAGAACACTGACCAGAGGCCCTGGGGTCAGCACAGTGTGGGCCGCCATCTCACGAGCCCATGAGCACATTGAAAGCTCCAGAAGTCCTGCTATGAGGAAAACTACTTATGCTAACAAAGCATTTCCCAAACTTATTTGACCACAAAACTACCCCCCCGCCTTCAGCATTCTGCTGGACACCCCAGGGCTGCGGAAGTCTTCTTGGGGCCTTTGTGACCATACCTCCTCCTGCTCCTACTTCCTTTTTCTTGTGGTCACTCCCACAGCCCCCACTGGGCACCAGCCACATCACCCAAATGTTTTTGTTTTTGTTTTTGGTCCTGGGGATTGATCCCAGGGGTACTTTATGCTGAGCCACGTCCCCAGTGCTTTTCATTTTTGAGAAAAGGTCTTGCCAAGTTGCTGAGGCTGGCCTTGGACATGTCATCTTCCTGCCTCAGCCTCCTGAGTCACAGAGGTACAGGGATGCATCACCACACCTGGCTCTCAGTCTCCTCTTGATATCCACGTCTTCTTGGTCTTTGTCCTGGAAGGTGCTGCTTCCTGCTGGGTCTTTGTCCCTTCTGTTTCTGTGTCTGCCTTGCCCAGACCCCTCCAATGCACAGGGCTCTTCTGTCTCCAGTCAAAATCCATCCTTCCGACCCGGTGGTCTCTGAGCACATCCTCCATGTGTTCCTTGTTCCGAGGTGGGGGTTCTGAGCAGCCCACCTTACAGAAAAGGGACAAACATAAAAGATCAGTTGAATGCAGTGTGACTGGAGTAGTGCTGTGTGCTGGGAGGGGGGTCCTGAGAAGCCACCCCTACCCCAGCCTGGGCGAGCCAGCAGAGGCCCTGGGAGGTGAAGATGCTGGTGTGGATTTGAAAGAAGGCAGCAGAGGAAACCAGGTACAAAAGGAGGGAAAGAACCTTCCAGAAGCAAAGGCAGAGAGCAGTGGTCTCGACTTGGCCCCAGAGGACATGTGGTGATGTCTTGGGACATTGGAGTTGGTGTTCGGGGAGGTATTACTAGCATTAAACAGGTGCAGCCAGGGTTGCTTTTGTGCATCCTGTACACACCCGCAGCCCCCACCTCGAAGAATGGGGCCATGGCAGATCAGCCACAGCACAAGGCCGAGCGCCCTTGGTGCAGAGTAGTTCAGGGTGCGGATGGTCACCGGGTAGGAGCGAAAGTGGGGTGGTCCTCGGGGCTGCAGGGCTCAGGAATCCATGCTGAAGAGGTTGACGTCAGGAGGTTGACCAAGGCCTTGGATGTCATTGTGTCTTATGACAGTGTCTCTGGCCACATGGAGGAGTATGAGGGGAGGCAGAAGGACAGGAAGCAGGGGCCATCTGGGAGTTGCTGCAGGAGCCATGAGGGGCCAGAGGAGCAGTGGGGGTAGGGCTTCGAGAATGTTAAGAGAAAAGTGACAGCCAGGTGTGGGCCTGAAGGAACTGCAGATGACCTCCTGGTTTGTCTTGAGTCTCTGAGTGGGTGGTGACCCCAGGCAAGGAGCACAGGATAGGGTCATTGTTGCCTGCAGCATCCCCTGCAGAGGCCGGTTATCAGTCCATTAGCAAAGATGATTATCTGCTTGTTCCCTGCTGGACACCTTCCCACAGCAGAGCAAGTTGGTTCAGGTGGAACTGGGAAGCCCTGGGAAGCTTCCCTTCACGGCCCTCACCTCTCTGCCTCATGTCTCTGGCTCCTGTCCCTCAGTGACTGACACTGAGTATTTGCCAGAAGCCAGGATGGAAAGTCCCTGCTCCAAGGAGATGCTCACGCCTGGAGCCACAGTCCCCTCCCTGTGGCAGGGCACTCTGCAAAGCCTTGCTCAAACTTTCATCCCCAGAGGCAAAGCCCACTCCTTGGACACTGCCCCAAATCCTGCAGCAGTTGCCCACACAAGGCCAGCTCTGCTCTGGTGGCCATGATAGGACATGAGGCAGGGGTGGGCTTTGGGAGTGGCTGAAAAACGAAGGATCTAACTGACAGGCAGCAGATAGATGCAACCTCTTTTAGCAGCACAGCCTCAGGAAGGTCACTGAGCTTCTTGGTCCTCTTCCGTGAGTGGGCGGGGTGGTCGTGCCACAGGACAACTGGCGAGGGCAACACGCTGCTGATGCATCCTAGACACCTGGCTGGGGTCCTCTGCCTTCCCCTTCCTTCTTTGAGCTTTCAAAATCAGGCTGTTGAGTGAGGAAATTATCAGACGCGCAACTCCCAGCTGTGGAGCTGAGAGGCCAGGGAGGGTCTGGAGGCCCCAGCCACAGAGGGCGCCACGGCAAGGCTGGACTCATTAACATGCAGCGTGTTGTCGAGATGATTAATGCAAGCTGCCACAACAAACCGACCCCAAATCTTCAGGGGCCTCAAACAACAAAGGTTTCTTTCTTTCTCACGCATCATCCGATTGGGTCATCTCTCTCTCCGGAGCTTCTCCATGGGTGATGCAGTGATTCTGACCACTTTTGTAGCTCCTCCATCTTGAACGTGTGGTCTCATGGCCACCGCCCAAGAGGAAGGGAGGGATGAAGGAGCCACAGGAGCTTTTAACTGCCTTGACCTGGAAGTGATACCCGACACTTCCTCTCAAGGTCAAGAGGAAGGCCGGGGAATGCAGAGACTTCTGGAAAACCAGGTGAACACACCAGGAAAGCCTTGTTCGTGTGGTGCTGGGTGGACGGGCTGGTTCCCAGGCTCCTCATCTCAGAGGCTCTGGCCAGAGAACCCCACAGTCAACCAGATGTGCGCGCTGGGTTCTTGGGGATCTGGACTAGAAGTGATGGTGGTGGCAGAGAAGGAAGGGTCACCCTGATCGGGGGTGCACCAGCAAATATTCCTAACTCTAATAATAAGTAATAGTAAGTAACCATGGAAACAGTATTGTATATCACCTAAGCACTACCGATCTTATTTTTTAAAATACCAGCTTTATCAAGATCTAATTCATATGTCATAAATTCAACTTTTCAAAATCTACAATTCAGTGGTTTTAAAAATATTCGGTCATGCAACCATTACCCCTACCTTTTTTTTTTTTTTTCATACTGTGATTGAACCCAGGGCATTTAACCATTCAGCCACACATCCCCGGCCCTTTTTACATTTTTATTTAGAGACAGGGTCTCGTTAAGTTGCTGAGGCTGGCTTTGAATCACAATCTTTCTGCCTCAGCTTCCCAAGCCTCTGGGATTATAGGTGTGAACCACTGCGCCCAGATACCACTACCTATCCAAGACATTTACCACCCTCCTTTGCCCATTCCTGTTAGCAGTTCTTGCCCTGTCCCCTTTCTCTCAGGCCCTGACAACCAGTCACTGTTCATTGCTAGGCTGATTTTGGACATTTCACATAAATAGAGTGTCATATATATGTGGCCTTCTGTGTCGGCTTCTTGAGCCACAGAGTGTTCATCCGGGCTGTAGCGTGCATTAGTATTTCATTCCCTTTTACGACCAAGCAATATTGCGGTGGTGGACACTCCACATTTCATTTATCTTCTCATCAGTTCCATGGACACAGGCAGTTTCTGCTTTGGGGCTGTTATGAATTATGGTAGCAGGAGCATTCATGTGGGAATTATGTACAGACACGTGTCGTCACCACTCTTGGCTACAGACAGGTGAGCAATTGCTGGGTCAAATGGTAACTGTACGTGTAATCATTGGAGGAACTGCCAGACCTTGGCCCGCGGTGTGACCACTGTCATTCCCAGCAGCAGCGCCTGAGGCTTCCAGTTTCTCCACTTCTCGTCACTTGTTATTTTCTTTCTTTCTTTACTTTATCCATCTTGTTGTGTATGAAGTAATATTTTGACATGATTTTTTTTTTCTGGAACCAGGGATTGAACTCAGGGGCACTTTCCCACGGAGCCACATTCCCAGCCCTTATTATATTTTTCTTTAGAGACTGAATGCTTAGGGCCTCGTTAAGTTGCCGAGGCTGGCTTTCAACTTGTGGTCCTCCTGCCTCCGCCTCCTGAGCTGCTGGGATTATGGGTGAGCATCACCACACCCAACCTCTCGACATGATCTTGATTTGCGTTTTTCTAGTGATTAATAATGTCACATATCTTTCCACATGCTTATTGACTATTTGTGTATCTTCTTTAAAAAATGTCTGTGTTCAAATCCTCAGCCCGTTTTAAACTTGAGTTGCTTGTCCTTTTAATGTTGAGTTGCGAGAGTTCTTCGTATGTTCTGCTTGCAGGTCTCAAACACACGATTTGCAAATATTTCTCCCAGTCTGTGGGTTGTCGTCTCAGTTTCTTTTCTATTTTTTAGTTGTTGATGGACCTTGATTTTATTTATTTGTATGTGGTGCTGAGAATTGAACCCAGTACCTCACATATGCTAGGCAAGCGCTCTACCTCTGAGCCACAACCCCAGCCCTCGTCTCAGTTTCTTGATGATGCTCTTTGAAGCATAACGGTTTTTAACTTTGGCTTCATTTTTGTTCGTTTTTTAAAAAGTATTTGTTTAGCTTTGTCTTATCTATTTTTGTATGCAGTCCTCTTTTCCTTGGGGGACAGGGCCTGTTTAGGGACAAAGGAAACAAATCCTCCTGTCCCATGAACCATTCTTCCTCTGGAGAACCAAACCCTGTTGCCCATTAGAAAGGTCAGGGCCGGGCCTGGTCCTTCAGACATCCCACCCCTCATCCCGCTGACTTGACAATACTCTTCAGCCGTTGAGCCCCCCGAGTCCAGCCCTGCTCTGGCTTCTCACAGACCTGCTTGTGGACTTTCCCAGCAGCTCCCTAAGGTGCATGTTATTGTGCCCATTTTACAGACCAGACAGCTGAGGGTTGGGAAGAGGAGGGTTGGTCCAGAATGGCAGAGCCCCTGAGTGACCCACCTCAGCAGTGCCCACTGTGGGACATTTTGCTGTGGTTCATTTGAATTGGGCCAATGAGCCACCATTGCCAGGTCCCCATCAGTGAAATCCTGATGATCAAGGCCTGGAAGATGGTTCCCAGTTTGGAGCCATTATAAAAATAATGGCCCTCATATGGGCTCCTGACTGTCAATCATTCTTAGAGCACCTTCAGGGCTTTTACGAGGAAGTAGCAGTGGATTTCAAAGGCATCTCAAACCTAGTGGGTGGTTCCAAAGAAAGGCCTGCGTGTGGGTCTTCCTGGGCACCAGGGCGGGCAGAGGGTGGGGACAGGTTCCTGGCGTGTACTGCCAACATGCTCCTCTGTGCAAGGTGGGGACTGCCCAGCACAGGCGGCTCCCGGAGAACTTTGCTTGCCAAAGGTCTACAGGCAAAGTACTGTTTCCTGGTCCCTCCATAGACATGGGGCTGCCTCCTTGTTTCTATGTACGATGACTGGGTAAGTCTGGGAAGTTTGTCTCGGCGACAGGGGAGATTACCCATCAGCCCTCTTTTCTGCACAAAGGAAATTTATTCCTAGTGCTTGTTTGTCTCTCAATAAAAACATCCATCTTTTAAACCTCTCCAGAAAAAAGAAGTAATCGTTCTAAGTTTGCCTTTTCTCTGCCTCCCCTCATCCCCACCCTGGCTCACTGAACCCACCACTTCGGAGGCCCCTCCACCCTGCATACTCCAGCCCCCGGAGCCCCAGCAAGCCCAAGCAGGCCAGTACTTAGCACCTTGGCCAACCTTACTTCCTACCCTCAGGACCAGGTCGAATCCAAGTCCTTCCAGTTTCCAGCTATGCACCCTTGGACCCTCAGTTTCCTCGTCTGAGTACAGGGTTGATAAAAATAATGGCACGCGTATGGGCTCCTGACTGTCAATCATTCTTATAGCACCTTCGGGGCCTTTACCCTACTTATCAACCGGGCTTGTAATTATCTATATAACATTTTTCTTTAGATCAACTCATGTTTCAACTTGAACAAGTTTTAAAAGGAAATCTTGTTTCCGAAACGTACCCGCAAAACCAGTATTGATTTGTTATACATAAAGATAGCTGGAAAAATTGGCATTAAATCCAAGCTAGATCCTTTTGCCTGCCTGAGGCTCTGGGCTGTAGGCCTCCATTCTGATGGTTTTGAAGATTAGGAATGTCAGAGATTGGTAATGAGACAGTAGCACCATGCTGAGACTTCATCTTGATGTTCAGATGCTTGAAGGAGAATTGAAAAGAATAAGCTTTTCCCTGACTGAGCCAATATTATTTAATAGTGTCGCTGAAGCTCCTAAGGCACACGTTGTCTCTGGAAATGCCAGTCCAGCGCTCTGCTTCCAGTAATGAAGCATTATGGAAACGCTGGCTTGGGGTTGGTGACAGCATGGAACAAAGAGCACTGGACTAGTTCAGGCTTCTTCAGGGTCCTTCCTGGGGTCTGTGGCTTTGGGGGAGGTGGTGTAGGGTCCACCTAATCATCTAACCACCCACTGGTCTCCTGAACAAGCAAGGGCATGGAACATGGGTCACTTGGGCAAGTGCCTCTTTTGCAAGTGCCTGGCCTATTCTCCATGGGGCTTAGGCCCTGGACCTGACCTTTCATTTCTGCTGCAGTCCTTGCCCCTTGTGTCCCAACACAGGAACAGACCTCCATCCTCTTGTCAACAAATCCAGTAAGCTCAGAGTCCACCTTGGCCTGTGCTGAGGGTCTGGCTGGATGGCTGGACAGGGGAGGGCAGCTGGGCCATACTCCAGGCCTTTCCAGCTTCCTGCCACAGCCCTGCAAAGAGCCCCGAGTGTGGAAGAGGATTGGAAAGAAAACTTGAGAAGGGACTTCCTGGGGTTCCCCCCATCCAAGTGTCAACCAGGCCTGGCCCTGCACAGCTCCTGGGTCAATGGGCCACATCCAGGGTGGTATAGCCCTGATACCTGGCGTTTGCTTAAGCAGTGGGGGTGGGGGGTGGGCCTCTCCGTCTTCCACTTTGGAGAGGAGCAGAGATGAATTCAAAAGCGAATTTGTGTTCACTGGGTGTCCTGGGGCAAGACAGGAAGGAGCTAGTGTTTTGGGGACAACTGCTCATGACTGAAATATCCCAGTTCTCAGTTCTCATGATGGTCTTCCAAGGAGAAACAGGCTCACCCAGGGCCAAGAATTCTATCTGCAGCTTTCTAGTGTGCACATGGATAAAGGGGACCTGCCGTGGTTGACCAGCTGGGGCTAGAAGCCTCTTTCGCCTTCCTGATCCTGCCTCAGGCTCTGACTGTGAGAACAGTTAGGCTTCCGTGGAACCCCAGATTGAAAAACACCGAGCTAAGCCAAATTCTTCATTTGCTGGGTGAAGAAATTGAGGCCCAGGAAAGGACTGGACCCCACACTCACACAGCTTGGAAGAGGAGACAGGGATGTTCCTTGCCTGGAGAGAAGGAAGGGCAGTAAGTGTCTAAATGCTGAAAAATAATGATGCCCGGGCAGAGCAGAGAAGGCCGCTGGTGCCAGGAGGTCCACACTTGAGCACGGAATCCTAACTCACTTGTGTTCCTTTAAGGCGGGTTTTGATGGAAGAGGTGGGAGAGAGCAACGTTTATTTAGCACCTACTGTGCGCTGCATGATTGACACAGCTAGTGCATTCCGCCTCCGTGGCTGTTCTGGGCGGTAGACACAATTTCTGCATTTTACTTTGCTTCTTTAGCTAGAAAGAGTGATGCCGGGAGAATTGGAAACAGGGACTCAAAGAGACTTTTGCCTGCAGAAGTTTATAGCAGCTGTTATTCACAGTAGCAAAAGGTAGACACGACCCCAGTGTCCATCAGCTGCTGGATGGATGAGCCGGATGCAGCGCACTCACACCACGAAATGGTATTCGGCTGGAAAAAGGAACTGAGTGGTCACACGTGCCACAGTGGGGACAAGACCGTGCTAAGTGGAAAGCTGAGAGGAAAGGGCACTCATGCATGGTCTGCCATGCAAGGTACACAGAGTCGGCTAGTCCGCAGGGACGGAGTAGAGGGCAGTTCACAAGGGCTGCTGGGAGGAGGAGTGGGGAACTGTTGCTGACGGGCACAGGGCTTCTGTGTGGGCAGAGATTTTTGGAAAAAAAGATTGTGGTGAATTGTACACTTAAAAATGGTGAAAATGGCACTTCCACATTTTACTGGGGTGAGACTGGGTCTAACCCCGGTCTGTCCAAGTTCAGATGGAGAGGTGGGCTGTCTTCCAACGTGTCCACTCCACTGTTCTCTCCGGGGCCCCTCCTGGGTTTGCCTTCCACTCACACACTGTCATCAGCACTTTCTCCTCTCACAGGATCCCTGTGTGACATTTTTAATGACTGTGTAATCGTCCTTCAGACAACCCCTGACCAGTCTTTCTTGGGACAAAATTTGTCTTCACCCACATCCTGATTTCATTAAGGTGCCCTCAAGGCTGACGTGCCCACTGGGGCTCCTCACAGTAGGCCACAGCAGGCCTCTCCAGGTCCTCTTTCCTTTCTCATGACCTTCCAGGTCAGAAAATTGATGTCCCTAGATGTTGGCAGAGCAGGCTGTGCCTCTGACCCCTGCACTTCTGTGCGTAGGGTATTTCCTGCCCAGAATTCCTCTCCGGAGTGGCTTCCTGAGGGCTCCCTGTCCCCGGCTCTGTCTTGGATGGACAGCATGCTAGTCCCTGTGGTGCCTGTGTTTGGCCAACTTCCCATGTGGCCTATCCCACCCATGGACATTGGGCAGAGAAATGACATCTTATAGGGAGGTGGTTGATGTGGCCGAATTCCTCAGATCTGAGAATATTTCTGCTGCTTCTTCGTTCCAAAGCCCCTGGAATGAAATCTTCACTGGAGAAAAATCCAACCCCATTTCAGATTGAGGCTCCTTTGGCTCCTGAGGATGAAGAGAGCAGTGGGTGTTCTAGAACACAGAAAGTCAGCTGGCTGTGCCCTCGGTTCTCACACACGCAGCCTGAGGGATACTCCCTGCCCTGAGCATTCTGCACCCTATCCTTTGGGACCAGAGCTCACTTGCAAGGTACCTGCATGTGGTGGCAGAGGTGGCTGCATACAGACCACTCGCCAGGAAAATCCCTTCTGCTCACAGCTGCTCTGGGGCCTGTGAGCCCCTGTGTGCAGCCTGTATAAACAGCACGTCATCTCTGGTTGCACACTTTGGGCCTGCAGGTCACGACCGGGGATTATCAAACTGACAGAGCTCGGCTGGCCCCTCACTCCATGTCCGGACACATCGCATTTTGTTAATTATCATCTTTTGCTTTTGACGTCAAGGATCGAGGCTGGGGTCAGGGTCACTATGTAGTTTCCTCTCCTTCTCATTAAAGCTGTCCAGCTCTCAGGGCCCCTGGTTACATTCTGCTGTTGTTTAAAAATGTCCTCTCTCACTTTCCGACCCCTACAAATTCTTCATCCTGATTTCTGCAAAGCCACTTGACTAGCAAAGAAAACACCCATCTAGGTCTTTTGAGCCCAATCTGCTTTCTGCTTTGCAAAGGCTGTGGCTGATTTGCAGGGAGTGCCTGGGGCCTGGTGGCCAGGTCAGCAGGGCCCATGAAGGGGCTCGAACTGCACACTGCCCCCCAGTAGCAGGGCTTGTTCAGACACTTCCTGGCCTCGTGACCCCTCGTTCTGTTGCTTGTACCTTTTGGGGGGTCCTCAGAGGCAATCTGCCATCTGAAAGTTGTCAGGGAAAGTGTCCGTTTCGCATAAGGAAGAAATGGATTTCGCCAGTGTCTAGTCTTCTTGGAAGCCTTCAAGGCAGATGCCCGGAGTCAGAGGACGGAAGGGTCTTCCCCACTGCCTGTCCAAGGCCCTCACCCTCGGGGCTGGGCCAAGCCTCACCTTAGCCTGGAAGCCACCTGTGTCAGATGAGGCCACCTTTGTAGCCTTCCCTCTGGGGAATGACAGGCTGGCCACAATCCACATTGGCCTTGAACTCTTGCCATTGGCCAACTGAGTTGGCCTTTTCAGTGCTTGGGCTAGAACTCGTGATCTGGGCCAGAATGCACACTCAGGGAACCTGACTCCTATCCCAGTGCAGAATCCTCCTGATCTATCACATCAGTGTCCCCTCCTCTACTGTTGCTCACAAAGACAACTCCCAACCCTGGAAGTCCCTTCTTGTGCCTGGCATAATCCCCAAGGCCACCATCGAAGAGGTGGAAGAGGTCATTATTCAAATAGTGGTGGCCATGTGCCTGTGTCACAATGGAATTGTGAGCCTTACCTAGGGCAGTGGACGCTTCCAAACAGTGTCGGTGTGTTTTTCCTGACCTCCTCCACCAACCACATGATGCAACAGAGAGCTCTAACTCTAGGTCTTTGAGCTTTTCATCAAGGAGAGGAAAAGTTGGCAGATTTGGCACCATTTTCCTAGAGGCTTGATGGCCTGCAGAGACAGAGGTGGGCTCCAGAAACAGTCTGGAGAAGGGCTCTGTGAGACTGAGTGCTCTGCATTGGAGACAAGGGAAGATCCAGGTTTTGAGCCAGGGAGGTGGAGCATTAACAACGAAGGGAATAGGACATCATACAAAAGCGAATGTTGCAATGAGAAAAGAAATCACAACAAATTACTGGAGCCTTGGAGATTCGGGTCCTTTTCATCCACTACCTCGATTTACTGGAAATATTTCTGTAGAAATGCTCCCTGCTGAAACCTGAGTTCTCCCTGCATAGAACATCCTGTGTCTCCCAGGACTGCAAGTTGAGAGCCTCAAAGCTTAAGCTTCCTGTGCTCCATAGTATATCCACTTCTGATTGGAGGCCATGCCCACCTCCAAGGCAAGCAGTGAGGGTCACCTCCCTTAAGACTTCGGAGAGGAGCGGTATGTTGCCCCAGGGAGGAGATTTTTATTTTTCCATCTTTTACCACACACACCTCTCGCTATCAGCTGTGTGCTGGCCGTGTCGCTGGCACAATGCTCAGGCCTTGCAGTCCACCAACCAGACTGGCCGTGAGGACGCTGTGTTGAGCAGTTGGGTGTCCCTGCCCAGAGCTGCCGGATACAGACATCAGACCCAGAGTGGAGGGAGCTTCGCTCCTGAGCGTGTGGCTGAGCTGATTTATTTTCTCTCCAGTGACCCAGAAAACAAAGCCCTCCTCTTTCCTTTGATCCGTTCTTGTTTGGGGCTTGTGGATTGTGTCTCCTGCCTGGCCGCCACGGAGAGAGAGAGAGGAACTACTCCAGACAGACTCCAGGGTGTGCGGCAGCGGCTTTAACACATGGCCCTGAGGTTTTGATTAAAAAGGTGGAAGAACGGCGCTTTTTCTTCCTGTCAGCCAGACCTTAAATCAACCCCCAAGTGAGGAAACGCTCCCCCGAGGCTGCTGGTCAACAAGACTTCGCCTTTGTCTTCTGAACTCTTGTGATCGATGGTACAAGCAGGTTTCATTTCAAGCCAGGGGTCGGGGTTGGAACAAGGCCCCACGTGCCTCACCACCTCCTGCTCTCACCCTGGTCCCTGGGTTCCTGGCAGCAAGTGGTAGGCTCTCACCTTTCAGTTGCTCAAAGGGGAAGTTATGAGAAAGTTGGGACTGGGGCCTCCTCATATGACCAAATGAAACCATGAGAGACACAGCGGTACCTGGGATAGGCACCCCTGGACCCAGAATATGTCCCCCAAGGGCAGCTCCATGTTCTCCCGCAGCCTCCAGCCCACAGTTCCTACCTGAGATGCGCACTGACCCTCCATCCAGTTCTGATTGGGAAACTTCCAAAGAACTCTGATGGCCCTAGCTCCACCAAGGCAGAGGGCGGACCGGATGGCCTCATGAAGTCACTTCTGATGCACTGGAAAAGGACTGGCTCCTTCTTCTGCATTGTGAACATACATTCATGTGCACACACACATTTGTTCAACAGGTATATTGAGAAGTCGGTCGTGTGCCAGGGACACCATCAGTTCATTTCAGCAAAGTGAAGTGGAAAGAATCCAGGTTTAGAGCCAGAAAGGCCTGGGTTTGAATCTTGAGTCCACCATTTGACTGTTCTGCCCCCAGGTGGTTACAGAGTACTCATTGCACTCCTTTCTCATGAGACAGAAATGGAACAACAGTCCTGCCCCCCACCCAGCTCTCCAAGGCTCAGTTTCCATGTCCTTGATCCTGGAACAGTTAGCCCCACCTCCCAGCATTCTACTGCAGAGGAACCAAAGCACAAATTGGTGGGAAAACCCAGTGCCATATCTGTTGGGCTGTCCCTCTCACAGGCCACAGCTGCCCCCAGCTCTGGCTCCTGCTGGATGCCTGATTCCCACCCCTGCTCTGCCCACAACCAGGCTTCCCGTAGCTGACGCAGGTCAAGGGGTGGGCAGGGTACAGTCGTGGGAGTTACCCTGCCTCGTTCCATCCTGGGGGAGAAAAGGGTCCCCAGAAGTAACTGCTTTCACTCTGGTCCATCAGGACAGAACAGCTCCCTTTCCTGGGAACCACCCCTCCCTTTTTTTTTTTTTTTCCAGAGTCTTGTCTCACTCCTGCTCAGCTTTTCCTGAAAGCCAAGCTGTCCACGTTGGGAAATTGCAAATAGTTTACATGGGGAATGTCAGCTGCCCACATAGGAAAATACACACATCATCAAGCCCTAAGTGCTTGCGTCTGGAGATAGAGTGGGCTGTCTCCTGGACTGACCTTTTGTCCACTGGCAGAACCATTGCTAATGAGCTCCGAGCTCTTCAGGGGGATGTGTCTGTATATTGAAGCAAAACATATGTTGGACACTGGTGTGTGTGTGTGTGTGTGTGTGTGTGTGTATGTGTGTGTTGCAAACAGCATTTCTCAAAGCATGAGAATGCACTGTGCTTCCTTATCCAGCCCTCCCCAAACAAGGCTTGCTTTTCAAGGCCACGGTCAAGATTCTCTTGCATGCTATCTAGGAAGGAACATGGCATCCTTGAAGGACCTGATACTGCTTAGGGATAAGGCTCTGTGCACAGATTGCCAGAGTTTGAATCTTGTCTTTGCTCTTAGACCAGCTGTGTGGTGTTGGGCAGGTTACTTGACTTCTGAGCTATTTCTGCATCTGTAAAATGGATATGATAATAATGAAATCGACTTTGAGAGGATTAAACAGGATAACCCACATAAGGCTCCTAGACCTGGTGTTTGGTAAGTGGGTGCTCAAGAAATGGCAGCAATGGCAGTGCTGTGACAGTGTCCCTGGGTGGTGGGATTCGGTGAAGGTCCTCACTGCTCACAGGGTCTTCTTGGGGATGGTTGTATTGGAAGCAGGTCTGAAGACTAGGTGGGATTTGGGTAAACCATGATGGGTGGGAAGGGGTCCTTCTAGAGAACAAATGAGAGCTTGCCCAGGAATTGGCCAATATGGGGCCAGATCATGGGGAGTGGAGGGCAGAAAGGGGAAAGAAGCTGGGAAGGGTGTCTGGGCCAGGCCTGTGCAGGCACTGCACTCAATCCTGTAGGCAACAGGGACCATCAATGCTGTATGATGCAGAAAAAACTCCATTGGGGACTGTCGTGTCAAATGCAAGAGCAAGGGGTAGCAGAGATCTGTGAGGACCCTGCTGAATAGTCTGAGAGAGAATTTCTGAAAGCAGGCCAGTGAGATGGGCACGGAGAGGAGCTGATGGGCGGGAGCGATACCAGGCCAAGACTGCTGGGTTGTGTTCTGACCTGTGAAATGGGGATGAGCCACTGAAATGGAAATGTCCTTCCCAGAATGCTGGGCCAGAGCTCTTGCAGCTCAGAACGCTTCCGGCACACATGCACTTTGAGATGCAGATCCTGGCTCCTGCATGGGCCAGCAACTGGGAGGGTTCCCTTCTCTTGGGTTCTCCATCTGTGCCATGAGTGGGTTGAAGGGGAAAGCCCTGGGGTTCCTCCCCGGAGAGTTCTCTCTGATCTCTCCCTCTTCCCTCCCCATCTTGGGTCCTGACCTCTGAACAAGTATAGGGCTTGTGTTTCCAGATGCCTCTAAGGATGATGCAGAGGATTATTGATGGCTGTCAAGGAGGTGGGGGTGGGGTGGAGGTGGGGCAGCTCTCTTAGCCTTTCCTGGTCCTTGGGTCACACTCCAGCTCCCTCCAAGGACACCAGCCAGTATAACTCATCCTGTTTCCACTCTGACCTCTTGAAAGAGACTTTCACAAGCAAGAGCCTCAGACATCTGGAGTTTCTCACTGATGCAGAAAATGGTGTCCTTTCTTTCTATCAGTCATTCATGGTGCAGAGGGAGACAGTGCCCTGGAGAGCAGGTGCAGTCATGGGGGTGACCGATGCTAGCAGTCTTTGCGATGTCCCCCTTAGGGCTGATGACCAAAGCTCCTGGGATAGCGGTGCACCCTATCACAGCCGTTCCCGTGTTCTCATTCTTCGTTTTCCCTTAATTTTCCATTTCACGGTCCTGGGGATGGAACCCAGGAGCGCTCTACCGTGAGCTACACTCTAGCCCTTCTTATCATTTTTCTATTTTGAGACAAGGTCTTACTGAGTTGCCTAGAGCCTTGTCTAAATTTTGGAGGCTGACCTGGAACTCGCGATCCTCCTGCCTCAACTTCTGAGTCACTGAGATTCCTGGCATGTGCCACTGCCATTCCTGTTTTCCACCATGGAGACGAATGTCCCCAACTGTGAAGCATTTCTCCTGCTGCTCCAACTCCCTGCAGCCTCCAGGCCTTTGCCATGCAGTGTGGTTCCTCTGTAAATCCTCCCTCTGCTCCGAGGGCCAGTTCTCATCTCATCTCCCCGGGTGGGCTTCCTCCCACATCCATCTCTCATTTTCCCCTCAACTGTTAGTGTGAGGGAGCACTGCTCAGCTATGAGGGTAATCCCTTGCTAACTATTTCAGGCAGGCCCCTGTGTCCTCCCTACTCCTGGAGGACAGGAGGCTGGTCCAGCGGTAGAATATCTTCCTGGGCTCTGGAGGCACCGTGGTGCAGGGGCTCAATAGTGCCACCTCGTGGACCGACGGCTTGCCTGGCCTTGGCTTCGAGGGCTGAAGCTGAGCTGAATTGGGGGCCAGCTGCCCTGAGGTTTGGATCACTCTGTGTGAGGTCACACAGAGGGGATGTTTCATCATCAGAGGGAAGTCTTGGGTGTGCTGGGTGACCTGCATGAGCTTCTGGGATTGAGTACAGAGTAAAGAACCCAGCGGGTGGCTTCCCCTCGCACCCCCCACCCCAGGCCAGGCCCTGCCTCCCTCCTCAGCCTGCCTGCCTTTCCCTGGAAATTCCAGTTTGGGGTTAAGCCCTTTGACTCTGTGAACATGAAAATGTAAATCACTGAGCCATTGCTGCACTAAAGGCACTGGGGTGAGGTCACCTCCCCTTGTGTAACCTCTTAGCCAGGAAGTCACTCCAAAACAAGCACATGTTCCCTCTAAACCCACTGCTATTCAAACACAGCTTTGTGACATCCCCTAACTCTTCCCTCCAACCAGACTGCCACCCCAAACTGTCCCCTAGAAATCCCAAGGCCTTCAGTGCATTGAATCATTGCTGGTCACCCCTGCTGTACCCGACTATCGCAGAGGCTCTGTTCTGATGGAGCAGAAGACAAGAGAAGTCAGCCTAGCCAGCAAGCTGAAGTTTAGGGTCACGGCAGTGGAGGACACGAAAGAGGAAGACAAAGGAAGGGGAGGGGCCTAGAGGAGAGTGAAGGTACACAGTGATCCATGTACACAGCCACATCATCCGCTGCCAGGCATGAAGGAGTTTTCTCTGTCACAGAAGTGCCCAGAAAACTACCCATGCACACTTCATCTCTTGCTGCCTGAAAAGGCACATCATAGTTAACCCTGACTTTGGGAGCTGCCTGATCCCCAGAACCAGTGATGTAAGCATCAGGGGGAGCAGAGGAGTCAGGCGGAGGCAGCAAGACAGAACAGGTAGCTGGGAATTCCTGGGGGAGAGTGACAGCCACGTCACGTCTGTTCTACCCGCAGCAACCCCTGGCAGCCTGGGCCACCAGCCAAGCGCAACCCAACATCTTCTGATTCAAGGTCAATTTCTCATTCCCAAAGCAGGAGAAGGATCAGGCCTTTCCCCTCGGCACAGACTCAGAGCAGGTGAACTGTACCCAAGCTCTAATGACACCCTGCTCCTCCCCAGCATTAGTGGGAAAGAGTGGAGGAGGGTCCTTGGCCAAAGAGCGGGCACTGAGGGGATTGTCAGAGCGCCAGGCCCACCTGCAGCAGTGGGATGGGGGGTCCCAGCGGCATCAGTTCCTCCAAGCAGCCAAGTCCTTTTTGGTCAGGCCAGAGGGGAGAAAACTCTCTGGTCAGTGTCCCAGGGACACACAACAGTGCTCCGAGACATAGCATGCTGTTTTAAGCTATCTCAGTTCAAGGACTCCTTATAAGGACAGCTGGGTGTCATCCTGATTGTCACCAGAGTGACTTTCTAGCCGGGCCAGGCAGGCTGGTTAATGTCAGCTACTAAGACCATCAAGAGGCCAAGTATTCATGGTGGACCCCTTGAGCAGAAAACCTCCGGTCCTTCCTCCAGCCCTTGGGGGCTGCTCCGTCATGAGCTCGTTTCATAACTCCCAAAGGACCCTCGGTAGGGCTGGGTGCAACTCAGTGGTAGAGCATGGCCTAGCATGCTCCAGGCCCTGGGCTCCATCTCCAGCACTGAGCACAGGGAAGGACACTTGGTGCTTTAGTCGTACCATTGTGTTAAAAGTCAAAGTCTGCAGCTGGAGGAGGAGACCATCCTTAACTTCAAAGTACTGTGGGCCTGAGGGCTCCCAGACCCCTGGGGAATTTTGCAGCCGACTTCACTAAGCCCCTACTCCTGGTCACCTTTATCCCTGAAGACATCTAAGGGCCTGGAGGCCCTCACCTTTGCATGTCTGCTTAGAGGGAAATCAGGAGGCCATCTTTGAAATGGAGCATAGTCCCTGCCTCCCCCCCCAGCCTGGCCCTCAGCCACGCCACAGAGGATAGTCCACTGTCCACAAATGAGTCCTCATTGCAGTAAGGACACCAGCCCTCCTGGCCCACCTGCAGGGCTCTAGAGACCAGAGGGATTTGCCTCCTGGCAGGATCTGCAGGGACTTCCCGGGGATGGATGGCAAGTGTGACTCCAGCTAGGATCCCCAGGGCCCTCTGAGGGGTGCATCGGGCCCGCCTGCAGGCTGTGGGGGGCCTTCTTACTGGTTCTCTCTTTATAGTGGACTTCTCTAAATGGGAAGGGAAGGATCAGACACCCCAGGTTCCACTGAAGCGCACCTGGGAGTAGCTGCTCGCCGTGCCTCCTGGAGGGCCTGGGTTCCGGGTCCAGGCTCACACTGACCAGAAATTTCTTATTCCCATCTTGTTGGCAAAGCTGTCACTCCCTGGAGTCTCTTGAAAGGGGTTTTAGTTGGAATCATTTAATCTCTTCATGTCAAGCCTGAGGCTGAGTTTAAAGCAGTGGTCGTGAAACCGCAGGCATTATCTGCTGCTCACTCCCCTGCCAGAGCTTGGCCTGTGAGTGGCGAGACTTCATGCACAGAACTGGTCACCTCTAGACTCTGGGCTACCCCTATCATCCACTGAGAAGGGAGCACAGTGGGCCATCCTCTCCTGCAGAGGGGAGGCTAATGACAGGTGGGAAGTCTGGGGCCAGGTCTTACTTTGCCTTCAATTCCAACTTCTACAGAGCCTCTCCCAGATTGCTCCAGCCCATAATGATCTCTGTCTTAAGTTAGTGCGGGTCTCATTGCCTGAGCTGTGTTCCCTGCCTCTACTGATAGGACCCAGCAGTGCCCTGGTGTTCACGCTGGCTCTACATAAGGAGCCTCCTGGGAGATGGGGAAGGAGGTGAGAGAGGAGGCCCAGATGGCCTCAAACCTCCAACCAAGGCACACAGTTTAGATCCCTTCTGTCACTTCTTGGCTGGGCATTCTTGGGCCAATTGCCTAACTTTTTGGAACTTCAGCTTCCTGGTCTTCAAAAAGGTCGTCATGCTGATATGTACCTCAGAGAGCCGTCATGTAGGCTAAATGTGAGAACCCCTGGGAGGTGCTTACGTGCATTGTGGACCAGGGTCAGCCTTCACTCTATGTAAACCATTGTTACCGGTTACTTTTATTGATTTTAAATGTTGGATCTACATAAGGAGATAAATTTCATTTGGAAAAGGAGAAAAGCTTGCTGCTAAAAACAGAAAGAAAGAAAAGCTTGAAGGCCACCGAGTCCCACTTAGCCCGTTTTGTACGTCACCACACATGGCCAAGGTGGCCAAGGAGTGCAAGAACTTCCCGTGAGGACGCTTCCTCACAGTGCGAATAGCATCTGTGTCTTACGGAGGGAGGGGCTTTGAGGTCAGGGCTATACTGGCTTTGCCTTTTCATTTCCCACCCCTGCCCCCGTCAGCCCCAGCTGGGCCTGTGGCGGGAGGGTGGGTCCTGGTGCAGGTGAAGGCAGAGGCTTGGCAAGCTCGTGTGTAGCCAAGTGCAGACAGGTGGGCACCTCGGGTCCCAAAAATGGTTCCATTCCTCCCCACAGCCACATGCCCAGCATCTGTTTGTTACCCAGCAGCCCAATACCAGCCAGGGGAAGAGGCTACCATGCTGGCAGCTCCACAAATATTTAGTCAAATTGGCCGGGAAATAGGTTTTATTCAAAGCCAGCTTTGAAGAAAAATAGGAGAAACTTTTAAAAAATTCCATCTTGAAGGCTGTGCTGCGGGGGAGCAAAGCTTTTTAAAGAGAAAAAGTGGCAAAGGGAGACAAAAGGAAATGTACATCTGCATATTTAGTCCCCCGTGCTATGCAGGAGGCCAAGGGACAATCTCGGCTCTCAGTGCTCTTGAGCCTATCACCCTTTGCTGCAGCATGAGGAGCTTGCTGCCAGATTTAGAGGGTCCAGCTTCAGAGTGTCCCATGTTGGGCCTTTGCTAATTCCTACCAGGTTAAAGGTCAGATCCTGGTGCAGCACGTCTCTCATCTCACCCGCTTGTTCACAAATATACATCGAGCACCCCTCTGTGTCGTCATGGGGCCCTCCCCACCAAGGCTGCTCCAGCCCTCAACCCTCTTCTTCCTGAAGCAGATTTGCCCTTGGACAATGGTTTGTCCTTATTTGATCACCTTTTGGTACCGGGTGTTGAAACCAGGGGTGCTCTACACTGAGCCACCCCCCAACCCTTTTGTTTTTTTTTTTGTTGTAAGATAGGGTCTCACTAAGTTGCTAAGGCTGGCCTGGACCTTGTGATCTTCCTGCCTCAGTCTCCCAAGTCCAGGGATTACAGGCGGGTGCCCCCATGCCCTGTTCATACTTTATCACTCTGAAGTAGCTTGGAGCTACTGATTCCCAAGAGATCGAACTACAGAATTCCCAAGTCTTAGAAGTGCACCCCTCACCCCACCACCAATTCTCGAATCTCCAAGGAGCCTAAGATTATATCTCAGGAGCAGCTCTCTCCTGTCACAGAGAAGCCACAAAATGACCAAGGTCAGACAGAGGTCAGAACAAGCTTGGGGTTCCTGCCTCATCCCAGGCTCCTTCTGCAGCATCAGCATCTGTTCTCCAAGAGGGCAGCTTTGGAGGCCAAGGAGGAAGGGACCTTTCAAGGCAGGGGGCTGTCCCTAACCAGGACAGCCCATGGCAAATTGGTGGGAAGTTGTGTTGGGAGCCTGGTGCTTGGGGTAACTGGCTTTGTACCCATGGGCTGCCCTCACTGGGCTGGAGCCTCTGAGGCTCCCTGAGGAGGGAGAGCCCCAGGGCAGGGGTGAGCCTGCAGAGGCTGTACCTGGGAAAGACTGAAGAGAAGAAGGAAGGAATTTGGTTATAGAGAATCCTGGGGAATAGAAAATGAGCGGCTGATTTCATTCAGCAGGGACCTGCCAGCTGCCACCTCCCCACCCACCCCCAGGTTATACGCCCCCAGGAGGCACCACCCCGCAGACCTAGAGGAGTACTCAGCCCTGTAGTCACATCTCCGTAGCTGGGGGAGAAGGCAGGCCTTTCCAACTCCAACATTCTTTGGGCAGAAAGATGTGTTCACGCCCGTCTTTCTGAGCCCATTCCGGGTAATTTTTCTCAATTTCCCCTGTAATTTATTAAAAGCCCACCTCAAAGGCCAGCTGGTGAGTCAGGCCCTGGGAACAGCTGGTGGAGGGTGAGCAGTGGGCAGGGTGGGGGTGGGTGAGGCCCGCCCAGGGTGGGGCTGCTGCTCAGAGCCGCCCTTTCAAACCCAAGCCTCGGGCCAGCAGCCTAACCTAGGAGAGTGAAATGACCGTGATGACCTTAATTTCACAACCTCAAACTTGTATGCCAGGGTCTGGGCCAGAAGCTTTTCCTGAAAGTTTTATCGATTGTTCTGGGCAAAATGATTATTCCTGTCACTTTCCTGAGAGCCTGAGGTGAACGGTTGAGCCAAAGGCTCCCCAGCTCTGAACCTGGGATCAGCAGAAGGTCTGCCAGCCCCAGAGCTGCTCGGACAGCCTCCCCTCCCACCGGGCTTTCCCCATTGCAAACCCTCTCACACCTGCACCTCAAGCCTGGGTACTCCCGTCACATTTGCCCTCAGGGGAAACAGGCTGAGTGGTCCAGGGACACCACCAAGCTCACTGGGCTCACTAGGAGTCACCGAGACCACTTGCACAGCTCCTTGCAGCTGTGTGCATTTGCAGACCTTGTCAGTTCCGACCCCAGGCCGCAGCCATAGGGATGATCGCTGTGCAGGTGAGCAGCAAGGCTCAGAGGAATTCGGTGACCTCTGTGAAGCCACACGGCTGTGAGAGCCAGAAATCGCACCCTAAGTCTGGGTGTACTCACTGTCCTCTGGCCCGGCAGCCTCCCACACCACTGAACACTGTCCATATGCCCAGGCCAGGGGTGTGGGCAGGAGGCAAGGGCCACACTGGGACTGGCAGCTGGTGTACCCTCCCTGGGGGTCCGACTGGTCCCTGACCTGGCAACTATGGGAAAGCCCTGGCTCCTTCCTCCTCCCTCACCATTTCCCTTTCCTTCCTCCTTCTAGTCCCCGGTGTTCATCGCCCAAGTTAGCCAAGACGTGGTCTCCCAGACGGAGGCGAAACTCCTGCAGAGGCCCGGCAAAGAACTCTTTTCTGCCTGTGCTCAGTAAGTGCTCCACCCCTCTCACCTACCTGAGCAGGCCCACCTTTCTCCCTGGGCTGGGGCATTAGGACACCCGGAAAGGTGCCACCCTGAACCCTCCACCAGTAGTCGGGCTTCAGGGCAGGTCTTCAGAGCCCAAGAGCTCCAGCCAGGCCACCCAATGGCTTGTGCATAGTAGTCGCCCAGATCTGCAGTTTACGTCCCACAGTTTTAGTGACCCATTGGCAAGTCTGGTCTGAAAATTTTAAATGGAAAATTCCAGAAATAAATAATTTGTAAATTTCAAATCACTTTTATTATGGTATAGTGTTATAATTATTCTGTCTTATCATTAGTTATTATTGTTAACCTCTTACTGTGTCTAATTTATGAGTGAAACTTTATCACGGGTAGGTATATATGAGGAAATCAGAGTACACACAGAGTTTGACACTGTCGGAGGTCCCAGCATCCACTGGAGCTGTGGATAAGTGGATGGCTACACTTTTCACAAAGGGAATGAGATACCAGGTTACCAAGTCCAAAGAAAATATCTGCTACAAAGATGAAAACAAGTGTCCCTCCAGGCTGTTGGGACAGAGGAATGTGCAAAAATTGACCCTGCTTCTGTGGTTTGGAAATCCTTCCAACCCGCAACCCCACTCTGCCACCAGTCAAGTCAGATGCAGGGTGGGCCGCAGGAGCCTTCCCAGCACCCAGCCCCTTGTCTGTGGCCCCTACGTCTACCCCAGGGGAAGTGAGACAAGTCAGTGGCACCACCTACGCCCGTACCCCATCCTGCACAGCACCTTCCAAAGGCATGTGCACCTAGCACTGTACATGTATGTACACACACATGCACCATTGCCTGTGAGCAGACACGGCACACAGAAACCTGTACCCACTAGGACCTGGCTAGAGCCAGCTCATCTCACACAGCTGCTTGGGCCTGGGGTATTTTCGTGGGCTCTTATTCAGCACCCAAGTATTAAGCACTGCTGTGTCCCCACATGCGAGGTACCGGGGGTTTCCAAAGTGAGCAAGGACTCCCTGTTGGCCCTGGTGCAGCTTGAACAACAAAACCAGCCACTTGGGTGCCCTGAGTCAGGGAAGAGCAATGGTGTGATGGTGAAGGCGGGTGTTCAGGAGACCCCCTCCCCCCTCCCCCAACCTGATCCAGGGCAGCAGAAGGATGCCAGGCTCACCTGCTGGCTGCTCTGTAGAAGCTGCTGAGGGTCTAACACTGGGCAGAGGCACAGCTAGTGACCCTGACTCTGACCCTGAGGGAAGGGCCATCCTGGCCTCCCATGCTGGCCTGTTTTCAAGTTTGGCATGTCCTCACCCTTTCATGGTCCCTGCCCTTCCTCAGGTTCCAAGTACCTGACTGGATTGGTTAGCATGCTGGGTTGCTTTTTGTGTGTGTGTGTGTGTGTGTGCCAGGATTGAACTTAAGGGTGCAGGATCATCCAGTTTCAGCAAAATGACAAGACCTTTGGCCAGATACCTGCCTCAATGGTTTGTATTTGTTATTACTGCTGAGCCACATCCCCAGCCCATTTTTAGTGTTTTCTTTCTGAGACAGGGTCTCACTAAGTTGCTTAGGGCCTCGCTAAGTTGCTGAGGCTGGCTTTGAACTTGTGATCTTCCTGCCTCAGCTTCCTGAGTTACTGGGATTACAGGTGTGCACCACCTTACACAACAGGCCCACTTTTTAAGGGGAGAAGCCCACCCCTGCCTGCAGCCAGGTTTGAACCCTGCCAGGCCCCCTTAGGCCTTGCCTAAGATATAGAGGAGTCCTAGTCTCCCAGAGCCTATCCTGGTACCTGGTCCACAGCAGGTTACCAGTAAATTCTACTGCACTCATGGAAAGCTCATAGTGACTTCACTGGTCCTGGACCAATTCCAAATCCCTCAGGGACTGAGCCCCACTCTGCACCCCCACCCCACCTCTGAGTCCCAGCCCCTCCCTGCACCTCAGTAATTCTGCCTCTGTCCTCACGTCAGCTCACAGATCCCTTCTTCAGAGAGATGTCCCCTAATTGGCGATGACATATCTCTGAGATTGCTGGTTTAATGCTCGTGACTTACTGTTTGTGTCCCTAATCACAATGCCCTTCCCATGCTCCTGGCATATCCTAGGACCTAGAACAGTGCCTAGTACCTGGCAGACACCAACCCATGTTTGCAGGATCATCCAGTTTCAGCAAAATGACAAGACCTTTGGCCAGATGCCTGCCTCGACGGTTTGCATTTGTTACGCTGCAGGTACAGCCCTGCCTGGCTGCTTCAAGCCTGCGATTATAACATGCCTGTCCTTCTGTGTCTCTGAGCTAGGTCTGTCCATGACTACCTGAGTGGAGAGCCATTCCACGAATATCTGGACAGCATGTATTTTGATCGCTTTCTCCAGTGGAAATGGTTGGAGAGGTGAGTCCCCCACACCCCGTGCGTGAGAGGAGTAAGTGGGAGCAGCAGGCTCAGGGTTCCATCTGAGGATTCATATAAAAGCCGGTTACCCCCGTGGCCCATGGGTACAATAAAATTAGCTATCTTCCTCTCATTAATTAAGTTCTTGGGGATTCTAGAAACGCCCTGTGCTTATTAATGTGTGCATTACACGTGCGCACATGCACACACACACTCAACACCTTGTTCTTGCTTCTCTGGCTCACTCTCTTTGGGAATTCTTTCCTTGCTAGCAAATTAGAGCTACCAGAGTCTTTGAAGTAGTTGCACACTCTTTGTTTTGCCCAGTGCCCTTAATAGACACTGAGGCTGTTCTCAAGTTTTTAATGCAACCTTCCCCGAAATAATGAATAGCTTTGAACATAAATCTTTATGTACTTTTGCAAGTACAGCCATAGAAATTCCTAGTGGGAGTTTCTGAGTCAAAAGTCACCTGATTGCAAACTGTGAGGGACTGTTAAATTGCCCTTTGAAACAGCCGCCCCCTCCCCTTCCGATTTCCAGTTGCTCTCGAGCTCACGCCTGCTCCTCCCCAGCGTCCTCAGCACTGTGCCTGCTCCCTGGGGGGGGGGGGGGGGCTTCCTTCTTTAGTTTTCCATCTTGCTAATGAGATGAGACAGGGAGTCTCTTAATAGTTTATTTGATGTCTCATTCTCTTCAAAGTGCTTTCATATGCATGGCTGTCACTTCGGCAGATGTGGCCTCACTGTGACTGATAAGGAGGGAGAGACATAGAGGGGACCTGATTTGCCTTATCTCCCAGCAAGCCAGTAGCGCAGCCAAGGGGCAACCCTGGCCAGGACCCCCAGCCCACTGCCCAGTTATCTACAGTGTTCCAGGATTTGGAGAAAGGAGTGATAGCTACATTAAATCCATGCTGAGCTAAGCTGGTAGGTGAGGTGGGAGTGTCCCCTTCCACAGCCCCTGCAGAAGCTCAGAAGCTACAAGACAGAAGCCCCTTCAAAGCCCAGCACACTTCAGGAAGCCCAGCAGGAACATGCCCTTTGTACAGCTGGGTGGGCCGTTTCTCTCCACCCTGACCAGTGGGGATGACCGAGAGACCAGAGGTGGCCTTCTCTGTTGACCCGATGATACCACTGGCCACCCTGCACATGTACCCAACTCAGTCTGAGTCCTGCTTCTGACTCTCTTCCCAAGGAGCCTTGGCAAGGCTGGGTTACTTTTCCATACCTCAATTTCCTCACTGGTAAAATGGGGACAATAATGCCTGCCTCCTAGTCTTGGGGTGAGGGTGAGATAAGAGGAGTTTAGCATGTGCTAGATCCTCAACAGAAGTCAGCCATTAGCTGTAGGAGGGACACCACTGGGCACAGTTGCAGTCATGACCGAACCACAGCCCTCAGTTCTCCATGTCTGATTCTGCAGCTGCAGCCCACCTGAGGCTCACAGGACAGGCTGATGGGGTGCACACTCATCCTGCCCTTCCTGGAGCCCTGGGCTGGGTAACACATGGCCCTCTGCCCCAGCCCTCCCAGGTGCCAGTGCAGGTTGGAACAAGGCTCTGCAGATGACCGTCTACACCCCTGTGCCAGCCCCACCACTTACCAACCAGACCTTAGGCATCCTGTTCCCCCTCTCAATGCCTAAGCGTTGTCCTCTGTAGAACAGGGACAGCAGCACCTCTTGGGGTTAGCATAAGACTGACATAAGCCCATGTGCAGGATGCAGCACTCAGCAAGCGTTGTCACCCTGGAAACCCCAGAAGTTAAGCACTCACTCTGGAAGGCATTACATTTTCCGAACCCATGAAGCAGGATCCCGGCTTAATGACTGACAGCACCCTGCCTTCCCCTCATTTTTTTTCTAAACAAGATCCTGGCCTATTGGTGCTGTACTGTTGAAATATTAAAGGGATGTTTTTTCCTCCCAAGGTTAACCAAGAAATTCCTGGGAAATTGTATTACACTTATTTCCCCCTCGCAGAGGAGCTCTGCGGTAGCGCTGACCGGCTGTTTGTTCTCCATGTATCATAAACTGCTAGGCCTCGGCCGCCTTCATGTGGTTTTGGGGGCTGTTCTAGGAAAGGCTCCCAGGGCCGCGTGGCGGATGCGGGCACATGGCAGGTTTTCACCAAGGCTGCCCAGGCTGCTCTTGTGTGGAAGAAGAAGCGCGGCCGAGGGAGCATATCGGTGCTTCCAGTGGGGACCTGCCCCGCTTCCTGCAGAACCAGCAGCGAACAGAGAAGGGAGGTACAGCACGTGCCTTGGAGACAAGGAGCAGGGTGCCTGGTTTTCAGAGTTGATCCAAGAAAGGAACTGCACTGCCGAGGACGTGGTTTCCAGTGAAATCGAAACCCTCTTCAGGCCCCAGCAGCCCAAGAAGGGTTTCCATGCAGGATAGGGTTTCTCAAATCATGTCTCATGCTGGGCCACCAGCTCACTTGGCCTTCTCCTGCTGACCCAGTTCTTTGGCCCAATTCAGTCTCACTCCAACCCCTGCCCTGGTCAGGACTCCTGGGGAGCAGGGCACTCAAAAATAGTCCTGGGGATCCAAGAGCCAGTTTAACATTTTAAGCTAATTAGTTGTAGCCAAAAGGCCAGGAAAGAGAAGTAAGCTCCCGGCACCATGGAGTCCTTAGCTGCGACTGCATGACCCTCTGTGGGTTACTCCTCGAAGTACGGTCCTTGTGACCGGAAGTCCTCCCTGAGTAGATGTTCTAAGCGGCTTTGCTAATGAAAACAGGGAGTCGGGGGACACAAAGTGGAGATTACTTCATGAGTATGGCGTTGGACGTTCAGGGTCTTCCCGGATCCTGGATCAATTGGGGATATAGGATTAAGCGTTCCCAGTGGTGGAGGGTTGGGGACTGACTGTCCGAGAGTCCCAGGAGCAGACCTGAAGCCAGCAGCCTTGCCCCTCGTGAGGCTGGGTCTTCTGGATCCTGCAAGGAGCCAGGGCAGGAAGTGTGGCCCCTGCGGAGACAGTGAGGCCTGCAGGCCTGGGAGGCCAGGGCTTCCTTTCTGTCATTCTGTCTGCCTCAAGGGGCTCCTCTTGGCTCCCAGTCCCTTCCCCGCTCCCTGCACAGGGCTCCCCGCTTCCTCCTGAGTATGACTTCAGGCTCTGATTTTGGTTCCCTCATCTATTTCTTATGGATCCTGACTCCTACCTCCAGAGACCAACCTGGGGTTCTTGCTTCTTTTCCAGGCAACCAGTGACCAAAAACACGTTCAGGCAGTATCGAGTACTCGGGAAAGGGGGCTTCGGGGAGGTGAGTGCACACCCGCGCTCTCTACTGAGGTTCAGCTCAGGTTCCACTCACCTTTCCTGTCCCTCCTGGATGGGCCTGAAGTTCTAAGCAGGGCTTGGGGCAGGGACAGCTCTGCCCTGGGTCCCCTGGTGGCAATGAGGGAGGGTGGAGGATCCATGCCTTGGGGTAAACGAGGTGTGTGAGGTGGGAAGGAAGGTGGGGGGCCGGCCTCCCTGGAGAGGCAGGGAGGTGGGGGCCGCTCAGCCTCTGCCTATCTGGATGATGCTTGGCTATGCACTATCCTGTGGGAATACAGATCTCGCTGGGTGTTATGTGACCCAGTGTGTGTGAGGCCAGCCTTGTTACTTCCATTTTTAAGATGAGGAAAGCTGAGGTTCAGAATAATTGGGTGACCTGGCCAAGGTCACATAGCCAATCAGGGGCAGAACTAGGGCTAGAAACCAAATACCCCATTCCCAGATCTGAATGATGAAGTCAGGGTTCTCAAGGGTCTCCCTTCACTGTCCCCCAAAACCAAGCTTCCCCACCAGTGACTGGCAGAAGAAAACTCAGTTGCCTTTAAGACAAGGGCAGCATTTGAAGCTTCTGCCAATCATTTAACTAATGTGTGCATGGCCGATTTTGTTTCTTTGAGGACCAGGATCTTCCTAAGCAGACAAAGAGGATAGCAAGGGGCCCTGAGGCCAGGTCACAAGGGCAGAGCCCAGGACAGCAGTGGGTACAGCCAGGTATACTGTGGGTCCTGTGGGCCTGCAGCACCCACAGGAAGCCCAGCTGGCTCTGATCTGTCAGTTGCAGCCCTGCCGAGGAGGGGCCTAGGCAGACCACAGTGCCCATGACCTTGGTGTCTCTCTTGCACCTCAGGTCTGTGCCTGCCAGGTTCGGGCCACAGGCAAAATGTATGCCTGCAAACGCTTGGAGAAGAAGAGGATCAAAAAGAGGAAAGGGGAGTCCATGGCACTCAATGAGAAGCAGATTCTCGAGAAGGTCAACAGTCAGTTCGTGGTGAGTGTCCAGGGCCCAACAACAGCCCCGTGCTTCTGGTAACCCAGACCCCCCTCACCTACTAGTGGGTGGTATTCCAATGTGGCAGGTCCCACCCCCAGGGAAGTAAGAAAGCTGTAGGTCAATCGTGGCTGATTTTGTCCTATCACCAGCCCTGCCCAGGCCTGGACACCCTCTGCATGTGAGCCTGAGACTTCTGTTCCCCAGGACCACCTTGTAAACTCCTTAGTGAACAAAATAAGTTCACCTCCGGCTCAATCAAAAGGAGCTTTGGGTCCTATAGACCCTCTAGACTGGTTTCATCATGGTGGAGTCCATCGTGGTGGAGTTTCTTAGGGAGACACCATTTTGTTTGTGTGTATCACGTTAGTTGGTCTAGGCTAGGCTTTGCTGCAGTGACAAATTAGCTCCACCTCTTAGTAGCTGAAAACAATAAGTTATCTTGTCAACTACATCAAGTCCAGTCAGATCAGGCCACTCTCCGCCATCTCATCTACTCCATCTGAAGCTTGGAGGGAGTGCTGGGGGTGGGTCTCCCCAGGAAATTTTTAGTGCTCAGCTGGACTGACATTCCACATGAACTAGTCACCTCAAGGGACAGGCTAGCTGTAGAGGAGGCTGGGAAGTTTGGAGGAATACATTGATACTTGGTCTCTGTAACATGTTATTAAAAACTAATACATGTACAAGGTAATAATGCAACCAGCACAGAAGGGTACACAATAAAAATAAATGCCTCCCTCTTTGAGAGAACATTCCAGACATGTTTTATTCATATACAGGCTTTATTATTTTTAACTAACAGCGTCTCCCCATACATCTTTTAAAAATTTTTTTTGTTGTAAGTGGACACAATTTTTCCAATACCTTTATTTATTTTTATGAGATGCTGAGGATTAAACCCAGTGCCTTACACATGCTAGGAAAGTGTTCTTCCACTGAGCTACCCAGCCCCCTTCTCATACACCTTATGGTACGTTTTCCCCTTAAATTGTAGCACATCCCCTCTATCCACACCTATAGTTCACCCCATTTTCCAAAATTTTTCCTCATTGCTCAGAAAAGATAAACCATGAGCTGTACGGAAATCACTTCTCGTTTTAAACCACTGCAAACAATGCTGCAGGGTCCGTCTTTGAACACTCCTTTGGTGGGTTCTGGGTGGACACCTGTGAACGTCCCCGTAGCACTCCAGTTCCTGGTGAAGAATTGCCGTAGCAGAGGGTATGCAGGTTTTTCATTTGATGGCTGTTCTCAAATGGCTGTCCATGAAGCTTGTTCCCGTTAAACTCCTGCCAACTGTGAGAGGAGAGACCACATCAGCCCAGTGCCTTGGTCATCCCTCACAGGAAGGTGGTTTTATAAAGTGATAGTCAAAGGGGACAGAAGTTTGGGTCTTTGAGTCTCACCTCAGGTTGCCCCCAGCCGCCAGCCTTGTCCAGGGGGAAGAGGTGGGCAGTGCCATGGCACCTCACAGGAGGGAATAGATATCCAACCTGCCAGTTTGGGCCTAGGCTTCTTTGACTGCTGATTGCCCCCTCGATGCTGCCCATGGAGGGGTGGTGCTGGGGGGTCCACTTCCAGGAAGAGGACCCTGTGCCTGGCAAACCTGGGCTGACACCTCTTCACGGGCCATTAGTTTTGATGGCTAGACCTTCCTTGACTGTGTCTCATTCACTGTGCCTGCAGGGAGTTCCACTGTGACACTTTTTATTATTCAGCTTTCCATCACCAAAGTGAAATTCCTGAGGCACTTAAATTTATTCTGGCTCACAGTTCTGAAGGTTCTGGTCTAAGATCACATTGTCCCATTGCTTTTTCTCTAGTAGGAACTCATGGTGAAGAAAACCACCCAGGAAACAGAGGGAGACAGGGCTTGGGTCCCACTGCACCTTTCAGGGCATACCCCCAATGACCTAAGGGCTTCAGCTAGACCCCTCCTCCTGAAGGTCCCACTACCTCCCAGTAGCGCCACCCTAGGAACCAAGCCGCAAACACATGATCCTTTGAGGACGCTCATGCAAACCACAGCCCTGCTGCAGGAGCCTTTCCTCGGGACCACCTGGGCAGGTTTGAGTTGTACCTGCAGCAGTTGGTGGCAGAAACACAACCCTACAAGATTGCTCTCCCTCCACTGCCATTTTGTCACCTTTCCTCAGAAATGAATGATGTTCCCTCCAAGTTTTATGGCCCAGCCTCTCCCTGGCGCGGTCTGCAGTGCTCAGATTTTATTTGTGCAAACTCTCTAAGTGGAGAAGAAGGAATTCCACCCATTGTAATTTGCAGTCAACTTTAACACTGCCCACCTCTCCAGTTACCCCATGGCCCCAATCCATAGTGCCTTGGGGGTCTGGAATCCACCTCTCCTAGAGACTCCCTTGGCAGGTGGGCATGGCATGTCTTGCTTACAAGAGAAAGTTTGGCCAGGCTGTCTTCCACTCCCCAAAGCCCTACTGGCCACTTCCTAGCCCTTCACCCCTGAGATAATGGGTCCCCACAACCCAAACGGCGGCCAAGTCCCACCTTCCTGACCAACCAACAAGGCAACGCCAGTTCTAACCAACTAATGAATGCAGGAGCTTTTGTGGTGGGAAAGCACAGACACCATTCTGGGGTAGGAATCCAGGAAGATCACGGTGCTGGCCTACCTCTCTCCTCCCCTATGTCCCCTTAACCTTGAACCACTTAGAAGGAGTCAAGTTTAAGTCCTTCATCAGCCAAGAGGGGAAGCAGATAAGGTAACCAAGAGGGTCTCAGGGAACAGATAGCCTCCACCACCTGCCTCCAGCTTCAAGGAACCTGAGAAGGGAGACGGAAGTGGATGGTGGTTGCCATGAGCTCACCATGATGGCTCTTGCACTCCAAGGTCAACCTGGCCTATGCCTATGAGACCAAGGATGCCCTGTGCCTGGTCCTAACCATCATGAATGGGGGTGACCTGAAGTTCCACATCTACAACATGGGGAACCCTGGCTTTGAGGAGGAGCGAGCCCTGTTTTATGCAGCTGAGATCCTCTGCGGCTTGGAAGACCTGCACCGTGAGAACACAGTCTACAGGTGAGTTGTGCTCCCGGGAGTTTGACTGGGTGGGCTTGGCCCTGTACCAGGTCAGCACAAGTGAGGATGCAGGAGTCAGATGGTTTCCTCCCACCATGGAGCCCCAGGGATCCCCAGGACCCAGCAAGTGAGGAGGGCTCTCTCTAGTGTGTTCTCTGGCCTCCAAAGTATAGGGAAGCCAAGCATGTGAAATGATGCTCCCCCAAGTTGAGGTCAATGGGCCACAACCCCTGACCCTGCAGCCCAGCCCAAGGAAACTCAGGGAAATCAGCCCTAGGAAGCTTCGAGAGGGAGGCCACCCAGGGGCAGGCATCAGAGAAGCACCTGTGCTCACTACTCTCCGCACGGACCTCAATGCCACAGGGCCCTGGACTGTGGGGCCATGTGTCCAGATTCTCCTCAGGGTCAGCAGTGGACTTCGCTGCTCACAATGCTCCACAAAGAAACTTGAAAACCTCTGTGCCCCTTGCTTTTTGACATTGAAATTGTCAGCTTGCCCCTATTCGTGATGGTTTGACATTGAAATATCCCAACACGTGTTTAAATAGTGGCAAATATTGATATTTTGAAATTGAACACTTACCAGTGGATCTAGTGGAATCAAATCACTGTAGCAAACTGATTTGCACCATCATCTGTCTAAAAAATGTACGGGAGGCTCCTGGAAGGTGAGAATGATGTCAAGCAACCACAGCCCTGGGACTGCCAGCACCTGGGACACTGACTCCCACAGACCCTCCTGGCCCCAGCTTGAAGACCTTTGTGTAGAGCCACAGCCATTTGAGGAGTCCAGGAAAGTTTTGGGAACCAGAAGGAATGGTCTTGGTGACAAGCCCTCCCCTATCCCATCTCTTTGCTTGTATTTTTTTTGTTTGTTTGTTTTTATTCAAGTGAAAAGAGAGAACATTTTCCCTAAGGGTTGGAAAAAAGAATCCTCCACTTGATTGCCTTTTGCTTAAAAAAAGAAAGAAAGAAAAGGGAAAATAAAGCCCTCCAAGTCCAGCTCCCCTTCTTCTAGGGAGGCAGAGAACCCTGCTCTTCTGGGGTCCTGACCCTCTGCGTGGACTTGGTTCTGGCCCATGCCCCTAGGGAGCTGTTCTTCCAACCAGGCAGATGCTGGTTTATTGAGGAGGTGTCTCTTGTCCTTATTTGGAATTGTTAACACATCAAAGGAAGACAATGTAAATAACAATAGCAACAACATTATTTCGTAATGAACAAGTATACACAGACACTAATTATCACTTTGTGAGGCTGCCCAGTGGATTTGGGTACATTAACCACTCCCCATAAGGACAGCTGCCTTCAGTTAAATAAACAAAGCCCATTGCTTGGGAACTGGAACCCCATCCAGATGGGCTCTATTGTCATTCCCAAGGCAGAGCTGAGTTGTGTGCGCCCCCCTCTGGGCTATTACCCTTTACTAGGAAAGCCAGAATCTTCTGATGCCTGTCCCCCATCCTGGGAAGGCAGTGATTCTCCTAATTTCGAGCAAGTTTCTGCATAAAGGAGGCAGGATTGGGAATAGATGAGGTAGCAGCACCTGCATGTGACCCTCTGGCTTGCTTCCCCCTGGCTGTGGTCCAGCTGGGGCAGGAATATGCTGGCCCCCTGGAGCCCTGCCCACAGGGGTCTTTACCAGGGGCCCCAGCTTCTCCCCTGCAGCTCTCTCTTCCCAGTTGCTCAGCGGGAGCTTTGGATGCAGTGATTTCTCTTCATTTCCAGGACCTTCAGGGCATCCTGGGACCTCAGGTCTTCCCAGCCCTCAAGAGGGTCTGTCACCACACCAGCCAGTCTCCCTTGCCCTGGGGGCTGTCAGTGTGTGGTCAGGTGCCAGGACTGGCCTTTCCTACCTTCCCAGTCACCCTTCAGCATCAGGAAGATGCCTGTGACAAACAGCAGCTTTTGTCTTAAGTTACTGGAAGGAGATAAAGAACCCCAAGATTATCCTGACCTAGAGAGACCAGCCGGTCAGAGCCCAGAGGTGGGAGGGGATGCCTTGGGGTGCTCGGGCCTAGTTACCCAGGGGTCAGTCCAGGCACCAGTCTGTCCTTGCTGCCCAGGATGGGTACACTCAGGTGCCTCTTGTCATTCCCTTTCAGAGATCTGAAACCTGAAAACATCCTGTTGGACGACTATGGTGAGTCGGGGCTCAGGGCTCTGGGAGATGGCTGCAGGGTTCTGGCCAGAGGACTGCTGGAGGAGAGGCCATGGGAAGACCTCACTCCAGCTTCTCAGTCCTGGGCTGGGGGAGGCAGTGGGTGTGGACAAAGCTCCTGTTTCGTGAGGAAGCGTCATGGGTTGGCCCAGAGGGACAGAGAGCACTGCGTGAGGAGCCTGGCATTTCAGAGGCGCTGACAGACACTTACACGAAACTTCCCTGCTCTGCCTGGAAACCAGGAGCATACTGCCTTCCCCTCGAGAGGGGGACAGCCGTGGGGAGCCCCTGTTAGCCTGCTAGGTGTTGTTGCTTGTCTGCTACCATCGTTCTTTTCTCCTGGGAGTGAGCACAGGGATAGCAAGAGCGGCCACAGTAACCCCTGAGGACCACGTAGCCTCCCACGCCTGAAAAATAGTTTCCACACCTGCTACCTGACCAGAATTTCCCATCTCCACAGAAGGTGGGATCTCAGTGCCCATTTCATAGGTGACAAGACTGAGGCTCCAAGGAGCCAGGCTGCCAAGCTCAGCTGGTGGTATCAGTGGGGAGCAGGGAGCAAAACCCATGCCTCTTGCATGCCCCAGGCCCCTGGAGAGAGGTCTATTTGGAGTGCTGTGCCTGGAGAAGCAGGGTGTCCTGGAGCCTGCTGGTCCTCTGTGGATGGGCCCAGAGCCATGCCAGTCTCAGGACCCCACCCACACTGAGCTCCTGCTGCAGACTGCCCACACCCACCTGCACTCTGGACTGGGTCTTGCAGCGGTCCAGGCTGCAGGGGGCCCTGGTATCCACAGGCAGAAAGCGGAGGGGACACATTCCTTCCTGTAGGGTAAGATGTAGCCGTGACCCTGCTGCTGGTGAGACAAAGGCAGCGCTGGTGCTCTCAGTGGTGCGTCTCCTGGGTCTTTGGGTCGGTCCTGGACTCTGAGGACTCTGATGGGCTCCATCTCCAGACATTTGCCCTCCTTTTTTCTCTGAAGGGAAAAAACAAACCACCTCCAAAAACTAACCAGGCAGGGCAGGCAGCTGCTTCCCAAATTGCTTTGTAATTTTTTCCCCTTAAGCAAATTGTTGCAAAATGTCAGGAGAATCTCATATTTTTCCCATGAAGCAATCCCAGAATCAGGCCAGCACATTTTAAACTTTGCGACCTCAGCCTTCCAGAAAGCCCATTAGGGCATTTTATGAGGCAGGTCGGCCAGCGCCCAGCCAGATCCCGGCATCCTTTTGCATCTTTGTGTTTTACTCCTAAAAACTGTAGTTCACCCACAGCACGTCATGCCTGGCCTCTCCCGGGTCCTGTGCTCACCCTGAGAGGCAGACGAGGGTCACATCTTCATGGGACAGAGGGAAAACTGAGAGCTCATGTGCCTCGCCATTGTGGCTGAGGTGGACCAAGCTCCCACACAGCTGTCCCGAGGCCCGCTGACCCTGCTGCCCCCCACAGGCCACATCAGGATCTCAGACTTGGGGCTGGCTGTGAAGATCCCTGAGGGAGACCTGATCCGCGGCCGGGTGGGCACGGTCGGCTACATGGGTGAGTGTGGCCCTGCTCCTGTCACATGCTGACCCTTCCCTTGGGCCCCCAACCACAGGGCCCCACTGGTCAGAGGTAGTCAAGCCCCCGCTGACTCCTTGGTGGACCCTAGCCCTAGCCAGGTGGCACATGGGCCCTAAGTGCAGCCTCAGAAGAGCTCTCTGCAGCCCCTGCCCCTTTCTGGGGTGTCGGTGGCCAGAGCTTGGCATTCAGCACTGCCAGGGAGGCCTCATGGAAGTAGGGGTCTGGGGGGCAGGCAGATGGCCCCTCTGAAAGGAGGAAGGTCGTTAGGAAGGATCCAAAATGAGTCCGCTGTGTCACCAAGCATGATTCTAATTAGACACCTGCCCTGCCCCCCTCAGTCTGCCCCAAGACCAACGTCCCAGGGGCTACAGGGAAGTGACCTGGAGCTAAACCCAGGCCCCCAATGCCCTGCTTCCACATGGGGCCTCCCCCAGCTTTCCTCTTATACCTTGCAGACACGCCCCACTCACCCTGGGACATGGGACCATGTGATTTCTTGAGCCAGGCACCTCATTGCCCTCCACCCAGGCTGTGCCTGTGGGATTCAGTGCTTGATCTCTGGTGCTGAAGAGTCCTTTGCAGACTGCATGATATTTGGCGATCTGAGGGCACGTGCCTGTGTGAATGTGCATGTGCCTGTGTGAATGTGCATGTGCCCATGTGAATTGTGCATGCCCATGTGGATGCTCAGACAGATAGATGATGGTGGATGATGGATAAGCCTCTCTGCATCCCTGCTTACATGTCGGCTTCTGCATTTACATAGTCTCCTTTTGCACAGGGTGTTGCACATTTCGTGTGCAATGCTGTCGTGCACCCGGTGCATGTGTGCATGCGTTCACACATGACGTGTGACTGTCTTTCTTGTGCTTCTATGGTGAATCTAGAGTTCATTCTGTCAAAGGGGTAGGAAAGACATAGTGGGAGGTTGTTTGAATTCCAGATCAATTTAAAATCTTCATCTTGGGTGGACACACCCTTATTCACTGCAACAAGTATGTATAAGCACCTACTGCATGTCACTGGGGACACAGCAGGGGAAAAGGCAGTGAGTGCGTGTTCTGGTGGGGGCACCTCAAGGGACCAGGACCTCTCAGTTCTGGTGCTACAATCAGAGACCTTGATGGTGCAGAGCGCCATCAGGCAGGCACCCTGGAGGAGCTGAGGTTTCCAGCAGCTGGCCCAGGGGCTGGAGGAGGGGATGTCCCAGCTGAGACACTCCAGGTCACCCACCAGCAATGCTGTCCCAGGGTGCAGGAACCTCCTCTGAGGTGAGGAGCAGCTCTGGCCGATATGGCTGGGCAGTGTCCTGCTGCTGCTAGCTCTTACCCCTCCTGCCCTTTTCTTCTGCCTCCAGCTCCAGAGGTTCTGAACAACCAGCGATATGGCCTGAGCCCTGACTACTGGGGCCTGGGATGTCTCATCTATGAGATGATCGAGGGCCAGTCGCCGTTCCGTGGTCGCAAGGAGAAGGTGAAGCGGGAAGAGGTGGACCGCCGGGTCCTGGAGACAGAGGAGGTGTACTCCCACAAGTTCTCCGAGGAGGCCAAGTCCATCTGCAAGATGGTAAGTCCCAGTGAGCCCAAGGTGTCCAGGGGCGGCTCCCCCACCAGCCCCAGCCTTCCTCGGAAGGGACATGCGTCAGGGCGTGCTAGGCTGCGGGTGGAGCAGACCGAGGCCCAGGTGCTTGTGCTCTTTGCCGAGGACCACGGTGGTTAGCGAAGGCCTCAGGAGAAGCCTGGGGTTGAGGGCACCATGCAGGCCAAGGGGAAGGGAGCTGAGGTGGACAGTGAGACACCCTCACTCCCACACTCCCAGCTCTACGGGCGAGTCAGCTGCTCCCTCAGCTCTGGACCCCAAGGTGCTGACTCGAGTCTGCAGGAGGGCAGTGGCGTTTTCAGTCTGAGTACCTTAAAGTTTTCCATCCCCTCGGTGGACTGCAGGCGACACGGGCTCAGGTTCTGCATGACGGCAGCTAGGATCGCGGGATGTGACCCACCCTGAGCAGGACACACATGGGAGTGGTTTGCACACCCTGGGGGACTGGGTCAGCCAGAGAGAGGAAGGGGAAAGGCGCCACGAAAGTGGGAGAGCTGAAGGTGGAGTCCACCCTGGGCTACAGCCTAGGTGGGCCCCTCTCTAGGGCTGGCCCTCAGGCCCTTCTTTGGCTCTGTAGGGAGATGGCCACTTACTATTTCTACCTGGCTCTTGAGCTCCCAAGTCACAATGAGAGGCAGCTGAATGTCCAGGGCCTGAATGCCCAGCTCTGCACACCTGCAAGCCCACAGACTTCCTGTCCTTGGTGTCCCACTGCACCTGGGGGTGAGGACTGAGTCCTCTCTTCCCTCCTCTCTGAATCCACGTGGCCTTGGGGCAGATTCAGTGCCTGTAAAAACAGCCTGGCTGGAGATTAGGGAAGAGCTGGCCTAGAAAGCCAATGACAAACCCCTAAGGGTCCACTTCTAGGAACCTCAGGCTGCACTGCTAGTGGCCCAGGAACCAAGGGGCTTGGCTCACCCAGCCCTGGAGGCCTCTCGGCTGCAGCTATCCACGCTCAGCCCAGCCTCTTCTCTTACCAGCTTCATTTATGGCTTCAAGCAGTGGGAAGAAGGATTTGGGGCTGGATCTGTCATCTGACCACAACCAAAAGAAGTGGAACTGTAGATTCCTCATTTAAGGATGAGAGGGACCCTTGGGGAGGAACACTGTGTACCAGGCAGCACACACCCAAACCCTGTAGCTTGCTGGCCAACTGTGCTAAGAGGCCCCCAAGAGACTCAGGTAGTCATTGCAGCCAGAGTTGGGGTTGGGGACAAGAGGAACAAAGCAGAAAAGGTCAGGTGGATGGAAACAGGGGCGTGGACAATGCTTGGTTGTGCCATGGGGAGGAATCTATGCCACGCGACCAGCCTGGACATGGCTGGAGCCAGACAGCTGTGGTCAGAGCATCATTGAATGTCGCAGGTCAGGGTCATCGATTCAGAGAATGAAGTTTTCATCAACAGGGACGTGGTGCATGCTAAAGGATAGGAGGCAGAGTGGACCCCTACTCCCACCCCTGCACCCTCAAACATCCTCCCTAGCTTTGGGCTGGGATCTCCTCCAGCAACCTGCACGACAGATGTCCCTCTGCTGCCCCCTTGTGGCCATCTAGAGAAAGTAGTTGGCTGTGGCTGAGCTGACTGCTCCAATGAACCAGGCCTGGGGGTACAAAGTGACTCTCCCATGGAAGAACTGCCAGAGGACTCTGGCCTTGTCTTCTCTCCTGGGATCTTAGGACTCTTGTCTTCAGCCTCCTCCTCACCCTTAACTGCTGCCTCTGAGGCCTGTGCTCTCCAACTGGCTCAAGGTACCGCAGGGCTTGACTTGCAGGGAGACCCTGGAGGCCTGGGTCCATGGGGCGGCTCCTGGGTTCGGACAGCTCCAACCTTCCTGCCTAAGATGGCTGCTCCACAAGCAGCAAGGGAGCAGGTCTCAGGCCTCAGGCCTTCCCCATTCCATCTTGGCAGCCACAGGACCTGGCAGCCCTGACCCCTGAGGTCCAGAAGTTAATGCATCTTGTTGTTCTGTCCCTTGGGTCCAGACTCTAGGCCCAGACCTCAGTGTTCACCTTCTTAGGCCCTTGCTGAGTTCCAGCCCTGGGCCTTCCTTGCCCTCCCTCCTGCCCTCCCACCTGCCCTCCCTCCTGCCCTCCCTCCTGCCCTCCCTCCTGCTCTCCAGGAGGCCTGCTCTCTACTTGCCCCGCCCACCCTAGCTCACACCCTCTCCCCCTCTGATGTACACCTGAGATCGTGTTGCAGACTGGCAGCATGTAGGAGGGTGTTTTGTTCAGCCTGGATGGAATGTTTTAGAAAGAATTGAATAGTGGATTAATTGCCAAGATTTAAAAGCAAGGAGATTTCACATAAAAACCTGAGTTTGTCTCACCTCTTGAAAAAGCAGCAGAAGCCCTGGGCCCTGGCTGTCATTCCTGCCTGACCGAAGCCAATGTGCAGCCTGTCAGGCTTGCCCCCAACTCCAGTCCACCCCTCACCTTTAATGCTCTGGTTTATGCCACCAGTCTGGTCAGCCCTGCAAGCTTTGGGGGCTGCAGCAGCACATCCAGCCGCTACACAGGGAGCTTTGCCTTTCTTGGAACATGTAGAGCAAATCCCACTCCCTTACACATAGAGGAGAGAAGCCAAGGTATGGGTAACAGGCCTGAGCCACCAGCCCGGTAGTCAGAGGAACAGAGTGACACCTATAGGGCCTAAAAGTGCCTAATCCTTACCAGGATGTCACCTGGTGCTTGCCCTGCTGCCACGTTTGGCTCTTCTGTTTGGGGAACACATCCCCTTTTATCTGTGAGCTTCAGGAGGCCAGCACTGGGGTCGGAACACCTGGGAGGGCTCAGATATATAGGTGGGAGAGAGAGTGTGACAGTGACCACAGACGTCCCGTCCCTCCACTCCTCTGCCTTTCTGGCCTCTGGCCCGAGAAGAGGCCCAACCACATGCCTCACGGTCATTTGTCACAGCTGCTCACCAAAGACGCCAAGCAGAGGCTGGGCTGCCAGGAGGAGGGTGCGGCCGAGGTCAAGAGGCACCCGTTCTTCAGGAACATGAACTTCAAGCGCTTGGAGGCCGGGATGTTGGACCCTCCCTTCATTCCAGATGTGAGTAGCCTCCCCAGCCCCCAGCAGATCCAAGGCCTGCTGTCCAGCAGGCCCGTGCCCAGGGCCATTCTCTTTCACTGCCTCCATGTTGGCAGAGCATGGATCATGCTGCTGTCCTCGTGGGGACCATATCCCTTCCCTCTGGCTACTTCCTGCCAATGCTGCAAATGAACTTCATGCCAGGTGATCCAGATGGGGAATGGGCCTGGGAGCCCCACTCTGGTCATCCAAAGACTTGGGTACTTGGACTGAGGGACCTGGATAAATCCCTCCTAAGCTTTAGTTTCCTCGCCTAATGAGGCCAATGTCGCCTCTCCTCCAAACTGCCAGGGACAGCTAATGGTAAAATGAACTGAATGGAGAGGGTTTTCAAGAGCATGGTAGGCTAGCATGCACTGAGCACCTACTGTTTATGCCAGGTTCTGGGCCAGGCACGGCCAGCTCAAATTACAGACATAACAACCTCCCAGCATGCACCTTCATGATGTCCTAAGTCAGGGTGTGGGGCAGCACTTCAGTTAATTAGGCATGATCCAGTCCCTGAAGCCCAGGCTCACGCTCAGCTGGGCTAGAGGCTCGAGGGACCTGGCCCTGGCAGGGGCAGAACAGGCTGAGGCTGCCACTCCAGGGCCTGAACTCTGTCGAATCAAGAGATCGAAAGTCCAAAAGATCTGCTGCCGCCTCTGTTCCTTTGCAGTCCCCAGAGACTGGGACAACATCCCAGGTGGGGCATGGAAGCTACACCTGGGACCCTGAGACAGTGGGCTGGCTTCCTGCATCCTGTGAGAGCTGAGTATACACCCTCTTCCCAACTCAGTGCTCAGCCACTTCGGGTTGGCCACTTGTAGTAGAGGGGTGAGAATGTTTGCACCACTGCCATCGGCAACAAATACAAATCAGAGCCTTGCCGTCCATCCCCCTGCCCCAGCACCATCCTGTGTGGAGGAAGGTGGGGCCAGCCTTGGAACTCCAGCATTCCCTGTAGATAGGGATGCCCTGGTCATCTGAGCAGGGCAGGAGGGCAGCAGCAGGTTTGAGAAACAGGGCCCAGCTGGGTGTTAAACAGTGGCCGTGGCAGCCACTGCTGACCCCATCTGGCCAGTTATGGAGGAAGAAGGGAGCCATTGAGCATGTAGAGTAAAAGTCACTGAGTGCTACAAACTTATCTCAGCCTAGCTAGCGTCAGCAGGTGGTGGAGAGAGTCCCAGTTATAGCTCTCAATCCTGGTTGTCCATCTGGGGTGGGGGACATGACAAACGCTGATCTTAGACCTGGTCCTCAAGGAATCTGGGACCAGGCCTGGGCCTTAGGGTTTTCAAAACCTTCTTCAGGTGATTCTAACATGCAGCTGGGGTTTAGAGTGACTGTGCTATAGGAAAGACCACCAGCCAGGAGTTTGTGGCTTATAGTTTTTAACATTGAGGTCTCTGGGCACAGCTACAACTCAGTATCCCTGGAAACCACCCAGAGTGGTTGCAAGGACATGACAGTTGTGTTTTTGGGTTAAGGTCCCAAGTTGCAGGAGAGGTGGACACCCAGGCTGGGTCTGGGGCAAAGGTTTGGAACCAACCCCACCCCAGGTTGTTGCTATGGTGATGGGATGAGATCAGACATAACAACCTCCCGGCATGCTCCAGGCCTTGTGCCAGACCCTGGGGGACCCATGGTGAACAGAACACTGGGTTGTTTCTCTCTGGGCACTCTCCGTCTGAGAGGAAACGTGTCGGCAAGCACCCCCTAAGTGAAAGTGGGAATAGAGTAGTGAGAGCAGAGAACGGGACCTGGGAGGAGGAGATGGTGTCGTGAAGGCTTTTGCATGGAGCTGGCCAGGCAGTGCCAGAGAGCCTTCCAGCTGGTGGAAGGTGGCATCTCTGATCATCAGGGTGACCAGTCATCCAGGTTGGCCCAGAACTGACTTGGTTTTAGCACTGAAAGTCCTGTGTCCTGAGCAAACAGGGATGGTTGGTCCCCCTGACTGTGACCCTTCCTGCCGGGTTGCAGAGCACCTCAGGCTGTCATGAGATGAGATCACCCATCAGATGTGTCCATCCCTCCCCAGGTCCACAGCACCCTGTGGACCCTGTGGTCCATGGCCCCTGCTCTGGGCAGCTAAGGCCCCAGGCCTACCAGCCAATTGGGAGGTGAGCAGAAGTTACAGGTCCCTGTGAGCTGGGGACTTTGTCTCTCAGGCTGACCTGTCCTCCACCCCAGCTGCCTTTCCTTCTTCTTCCTACACCACCTTCAGGCTGCGGCCACATTCATAACCCTCAGGGCCATTGCTGACTCTATCTTTTTCACTTCACTTGACTTTTTTATAAACATATTCCAAAAGGAAACTTCTCCAAGAAGTCATAGCCATGAGATGGTAAATTTTGGCAAGTTAGGTAAATTTCTATGCCAGAACAGATTTTTTAAAAATACACTTTTTGAAAAATGTCCATCTCCATGTCTCCCAGGGCCAGCTTCGGGGGCTGGACACAAGCAGTCACACTGGCCCATTTGGCTCAAAGCCCCGCTGTTGCTGTCTTGAAATTCTGAATACATTTTGAGCACAGGATCCTGTGCTTCATTGCACACTGGGCCCTGCACATGATACTGCCATGTTCCATGGTGGCACGCACCCTTGGCCTTGGAAGTAGAGGAGGCAAATCACAGCTGTGAAGCTAGATGCCCCCCACCCCATCGCTACCCACGCACAATTCGGCACAGCGATTTGCTGCACTGGGGACTGAGTGGCCTCCAAGCCTCCTACTTGTTCCTTGAGCAGCAGATAGGACTGGAGGCCCCAGAAAGTACCCAGTCCTGAGACCAGTGCTAGAGCCCTCTTAGTGATTGCTGCCCACGCCAAGCCCGCATGCCAATGCCGATTCATGACCTTTGAATTAGCCAGTGTTTGTGCTGGGCCCTCGGCAGTCTTGGGAAGCCTGTTTCTGCCCTCCAGCTTATAGGCACATTGCCAGGTCTGGGGGGCATTCTGCACCCACCCCCCGCAGCCATCTATAAAGCCCCCGTCTCCACAACCCAGGCTCCTAGAGCCCTGGGAAGCCACCTCCAGTAACCGATGAGTCCAGCCAGATTCGTTTCTGGGAGCCCTGGCATGGAGCAGGCCCTCTGCTCTTATTTGACGGGCGGGTGAGGTTAAAAACCTTCTGTCATGATCACAGCAGCGCACACTCACGGTGCTAGGCACTTAAGCATTCCCAGAAACTTGATGGCCCTGGGCTTCTGTTGTCCCCCTATTTGCAGGTGAATAAACTGAGGGCATATGTGACTTCTCCAAAGTTTTTAAGCACCGCAGCTGGGAGTATGGTCCAAGTCTGTCTGGCCACCGGGTCTAGGTGCTAACCCATAGCCCTCACTGCCCCTTAACATGAGAAGGGGCTGGGAGCTATTCCTGCCAGAGCTGTGCCAGTCACCCCCAGGACATCCTTCATCTGCAACTTGGTCACCTGAGGGAGGCAAACGCCCACAAGACCAGAGCAAGGTCCCGAGTCCCCAGCACTCATTCTTTCCATGGAGCAGTGGACCAGAGGCCCCAAACTGTCCAGTGCAAGCTCTCATCCAACAGAGGTGACACTGGAAATGCTGCCACCTTCCCAATGCTGTGATCTTCAGGATAACTGAGATGGCTAAGGGAGTGTGGGGAGGCCAAGGTGCCAAGGACCATGAGCGTAGAGACAGGTGGTGCCCCCTCCCCGTTCAGCCCAGCCTAGACCGTGGGGTGAACTCTGGCATGTGTCAGGAAGCAATGGCAGGAAGGAGCCCTGCACAGAGCAGCTAGACACCCAGCTGTTGTTTTACCTTGGCTGGGTCCCCTTGGTGGCTCAGAGAGAGGAAGGCAGGTTTGGGGGAGCCCCAGGAAGAAGCCCCCCTGCTCCCTATCAAAACCCCAAGGCCTGGCTCAGGGACTAAGCCACAAGCAGGGCGCATGTGCAGTGAGCCCTCTGCCTCCTCAGCCGCGGGCCGTGTACTGTAAGGACGTGCTGGACATCGAGCAGTTCTCCACCGTGAAAGGCGTCAACCTGGACCACACGGACGATGACTTCTACTCCAAGTTCTCCACAGGCTCCGTGTCCATCCCGTGGCAAAACGAGGTGGGCAGAGTGGGACAGTGGCTTCGTTCTGGGAGGGAGGGGTGGTCAGCGGCCAGGACACTGCTGAGAAGGGTGAGACAGGGACAGAAATGTGGCTGCTGGGTGTGCCCCAGGGACAGTCCCTGGGGCTTGGGCCAGGGCCATGGTGCAGGGTGGGGTTCAGAAGCCAGCCAGATGGGCTGCGAGCAAACAGAGGCAGGAGCACTGGCCTCCCGGAGAGGTTTGGCTGGGAGGGAAGACGGAAACAGCAGTCGCAGAGGCAGGACCGAGGCGACGGGGAGATGGGTTTGGTGGAAGAAGATGAGCGAGCTCCTGTTCTCACTGGAGTCCACACAAGGGCGGACGGGGGCTGCACCCACCCCTGGGCGAGCCACAGGGGAGCCTCATCTGGGTCCAGGAGGTAGAGGGCAGGCGGGTCAGGGAAGATGAGGCCCGGGTGACAGGCCATGTCCCTGCTGGCCTCTCCAGATGATAGAAACAGAATGCTTTAAGGAGCTGAATGTGTTTGGACCCGACGGTACCCTCTCACCAGACCTAAACAGAACTCAGCCTCCAGAACCACCAAAGAAAGGCCTGCTCCAGAGGCTCTTCCGGCGTCAGGTGAGATCCGGCTGCCAACCCGGCCTCTGCGCGGACCCCGGCCCACATCTGTGTGAAGCAGCAAGACCAGAGCTGCAGAAGGGACCCCGGGGCAGAAGGGGTGGGCATCCCAAGTCTACCTGACGTTGGGGTCTTTCCCTCCACACTCGGCATTTGGGGCTGGTTCCTTGTTGCGGGCTGTGCCGTCCACTGAGGGACAGCAAGCAGCAGCCCTGGCCTCCGCCGTGAGATGCAGCAGCACCTCTTTCCCCGAGCTGTGACAGCAGAAAATGTCTGCAGACCTTGCCAAGTGTCCCTTGGGGGACAAAATCACCCCAGGTTGAGAGCCACTGTCCCATATGGCCCGGGTAGGACTCAACTGTGTAGATGAAGATGAACAGAGAAAGGACAGGGAGACTGGCGTTGGGGTGATCCCTGCAGAACCTCAGGGCTCCTGGGGCAGACCCCCCTTCATCATTGAATGGGTCCCCTGCAGCTGCAGCCAGAGGAGACCCATCCTGGGGGAAAACATTCGCCCCTCACAGCCAGTCCCTGGCGTAAGGGTTGGCATAGACCAAATGGAGAAATGCCGCAGCAGGGAGGCAGACCCACACGAGTGAGAGCCTGGGGCCCACACCCTGTGACCCCAGTGGCAACCAAAGAGTGCCCCTTCTTGGCCTGGCCCTTCAAGAAGATGCTTATCCTGGGAGCCTCCCCCGGTCTGGCTTCTCCCCTCCTCTCCCTCCTCTTCCCCAGGAGGATAAAGAAGAGGCAGGTGGAGCTCTAGCCTCCTGGCCCGGAATCTACCCCCGCCCCCCCGCTTTGATTGCAGGGGTGAGGGTGGCTTTTGGGGAGCTCCACTGTGGACCAGGCCACTGGGCTGGGCCCTTTTCCAGGGCTTCTCCCATTAATATCCACCAAACCTCCGACTTCATTTCAGCAACACGTCTTGGGCACCTCCTGCCCGCCAGGCTGCGCGCAAGCGTGTGGGATGCCTCGCTGCTCTCGGGCATCCTAGTGAACTTTGAGCCCAGGCTTGTACTGCCATGACCCCATTTCACAGAGTAGAGCACTGAGGCTGAGAGATTAAAGAACTTGCCCAAGCTCACACATCTGGTGAGCCCCGGGAAGGAGCTGGAGGAGAGCAGGAGAGGGAACATACACAGGCTGAGGCCCCGGGCTTACCGTTTTATCTAAAACTCCATGTAAGATTTACATCCCATTCTATAATACACTTATGTTTGCATAAGATAAAAATATAACTTTTAAGTTGTTCCATCAATCGAAACCAAAGTTCCAGAAAGAAATGACCTCTCCCCCTCACCCATGCAGCTGAGCTCCCAGGAGTTTCCTCAGTCTAGAAAGCAGTCACTGTGGAGTCTCGGAGCTCCTGTTAGAATGCTGCCCTGGCATTTGTTGGTTGGGTCGCAGCTTTTTGAACCTCTCCCAGCCTCAGTTTGACCACCTAAAAAGTCAACGTGCCTGCTGCCAGGAGTTGCAGAGGACGAGTGGAGGAGGGGGATGGCACCCCCAGCACAGTGCCCAGCTCTGGCACCTGTGAGGCCGATGCTCCTCATCTCTCCCTCTCTACCCTGCCACTTGAAGGGCCCAGCACCCATAGGGATGCCAGGAGGTGCCAGGCTAATGATGAGCAGCCCAGCATTTGGGGGCCAGGCACTTCCTGGAGCCTTTGCATACATGGCCTCCGTTCATTCTTCCAACAACTCCACGAAGCCCTCATTCCTCATTGCAGGCCAGGAAACCAAGGGATTAAAGAAACTGCAGGAAGTCAACTAAGAGGTGGTCAGATCCCAACCCAAGCAGTCAAATTCTAGGTCTGCAGGCTTAGCCAACACAGATGTCACAGGAGGGACCCTTCCTCCCTGAGTCAGGGTTCCCTTAATTCCAAGGTTCTTCCCAGGCAGCCTCAAGGTTGGCCTCTGGCCCCAGGTCTGCAGGGGAGAATGCAAAAGGCCACAGAAAGCAAGAGAAGTGGGTTGGAGCAGCCCCTGCACCCTGTCCCCTCTTCCAGATTCCCACAGATGTGTCAGCGCCAGAGTTCGACTTCAGGGAGGACTGACACATGCTCTCTCTCCCCCTCTCCCCCAGCATCAGAACAATTCCAAGAGTTCGTCCAATTCCAAGACCAGTTATAACCACCACATCAATTCAAACCACGTCAGTTCAAACTCCACTGGAAGCAGCTAGTTTTGGCCTTGGCCTTGAAGTCCACAGTGGAACCAGCCCAGACCCTTCTACTTGGAAGCAGAACTTATGGCCAGTGGGGCTTCCACTCTGGCTGGGAGGCCAGGGGAGCCCCCAGGAGCCAGGGAAGGGGACCGTCCACCTCCTCAACGAGCCTCGAGGTTTCTCAAAGAAATTTCCACTCAGGTCTGTTTTTTCAAGGCGGCCCCAAGCTGGGGTGGATTGGATTTGCCCTCGTTGAACATTGCAATAGAAACCCAATGGGATACGGCAACTTGCACGTATTTTAATAGGCGTCCTAACTAGAACTGAATTTTTGTCTTTATTATTTTTAAAGAAAAGTTTTGTAAATTTCTCTATTGTCTCAGTTTACATTTTGTATATTTGTATTTAAATGAAAGTCCAGACTTTGAGGTGTAGATTTTTCTGTGCAGCCACTATTAAGCCATGTGTTTTAAGACATTTTAGAAGGGGGAGGGGGGGTTACCAAAAAAAAAAAAAAAAAATGTGACTCCAGACTTCCAGAGACTCAGATGAGAAAATGTTTTTATTAAATGTAGAAAATGTTTCACCTTCCACCTTTAAAGGGTTGGTTGCATTTACCTACATCCATCTCTAACCTTTCCTCACGATGGCATCACACTTCTATTGGCTTTTTATGATCTCAATTAAGTGCTCAAGACCCACTTGGAATTCCCCTGAGAATGTCCTCTCTGGGACTGTGCAGCCAGTCCTACAGGGGCACAGCTGCCATTGCTGCCTCCCTACTGCCCCCTCTTCCTTCTGCAGGGTGGCCACTCTGCACAGAAGATTGCATACAGCCCAGTGGGCTCTGGGCCTCTTTCTGCAAGGTCCCAGCTGCTAAAGCCAGTAGTTTCCAAGAGGTTTGTGCTGTGTTTGGGGATTTCTGTCATATAGTATTTCTAAGAGAAGCACAGTAACAGGAAGGACTAGGCATGGAATCTCGAGTGTTCCAAACTCTCAGGACTTTGGGAACATCAGGGGGTGAGATCCAGTGGGTTATTCTCAGCCTTTGTGTCTGCAGAGGGGAGGGAAGCTCACCCAGGGCTCAGAACATTCCTGAAGTGTCTACCAAGCCTTGAGTCTTGGCACCTTCACCAGGTCCCCACAAATCGACCATTGTGGCATGGATGAGGTTGTCTCTCCAGGCAAATGGCATGTCCAAGGACAGACTGGGCCACCAGAAAAACTCAAGACAATCTCACTGTCACTTCCTGCAGGAGAGCTGGGGTGGAAGCAAAGTCTAAGCAGGCATCTTAGTTTCAGGCACAAGTAGACCCTGGAGGCGCAGGGGCTTTCCAGACCAGGGGCCTCTGAAAGCATCCCTGGACCCTTGTAGCCTGGCTGTCCAGCCTGGGGAGCTGCTGGTCATGCCCTGCTACCTCACAAGGTGACAAAGAGCAGATCTGCCCTCAGCTCCCCTCCAGGACAGGGCTAGTGGCTGGCCTACGGCTCTCCTGCCTGGCCTAGCCCTGCTTTCCATTCTGCCTCAGAACTGGTCAGCCACCAGCAGCTGTCAGAGTGTCTCACGGGGGACTGGACCCTGCCTGCCTCAGTGGTGCCTTCTGTTAAAATGCAGATTCCCAGGCTCTGCCCCTGGGAACCTTGGAGTGGCACCCAGGAATCTGCATCTTCTAAAGGCTCACCAGGTTATTCTGATGATCCTGGAGTATGAGAACCAGCACCTTAGGCTACCAGTCACCAATGTGACTGTCCCAAACAGGTGAGCCAGCAGCTTTGGGACTTGAACACGTAAGGAGGAGCATTATGGGTACGTCAGCCTTGCGGCCCCATTTCCAAGCTCTCCCAGAAAACCTCAGTGGGAATCCCCAGACATGCTGCTAGAAAAGGGTCTGGGCTTTGGTCTTTTTAGAAACAAATGGAGAAAATACATAGCCGGACTCCTCTCAAATACCCTACCGTACAGTATTATCTTCCAGAGCAGCCCAGGAGGCCGCGCCAAGTAAAGCAAACACAGACAGCTGCATTCGGGTTCTGCCAGGAGGGGGGCGCTCTCGGGTCAGTTTTTCAAGATCCTCAAGCTCTTGCAGATGCTCCTTAAGGCAAAGGCCCATCATCCTCCTGGGTCGGTCACCAGCCCAAGCCACCACCCAGCCTCCTGCCTAGAAGGTTCCTTCCTTTCGCCCCATTCGCAGCCACTCTACCCCTGCCAGATGGCTCAGTGCTGATGGCTCTTCATGCCTCAAAGCCAAGGCTCTGTCCATATGCAGCAGAGAACCCCAGGGAGGGGAAAGAAGCCATGCCTGGCTACCAGGGTTCCGCATCGTAGAAGTGCCAGCGGTCCGAAACACGGGACTTGGCACTGACTCAGGACCACTTGTCTTCCTTCCTGGTCGTCACCTGTCCCTGCAAGTGCCAGGAGAGGTGGGGGCAGTCATGAGGCCTGTTCAGTCCTCCTGTTCCTTTGGCCCGTCATCCATGTCTTCTTAACAACAGAGCAGATCTTGAGAACAGTGCCTGAACCCAGCCCCTCTCCCCAAGGAGGCCCAGTCCCTGTTCCTTCCCTATCTTGCTCCTCTTCCAGTCTTGGTTTTTATACTTTTTTGGGGGGGAGGTGGGTACTGGGATTGAACCCAGGGGTGCTCTACCACTGAGCTACATCCCCAGCCCCTTTTATTTTATTTTCAGAGAGGGTCTCACTAAGTTACCCAGGCTGGCTTCAAACTTGCCATTCTCCTGCCTCAGGAGTTAAGGGCACACACTAGAGTGACCAGCACTACAGCTGCATTTTTAAAATATATTTTTAAATTAAAACCAAACGAGCCCTCCTTCCCATTGCCTGTCGGGAGATGGCGGGTTGGATGGTGGCTGGATGTAATTCTCTCGTGCATTTGAGCTCTTGGCAAAAGAGCCTTTTCTTGCTCCAAGTGTAACATTTTTCTCACCAGATATTCACTGACTTTGTGCCTTTGGGGTGAGCCACAGGGTCTCACAGAAGCATCTCTGCTTCCACTGTTCAGGAGGCAGGCTGCTGTCCCCAGTGGACAGGGCAGTCTTAGCCATGATCACCCTCACTGATGAGTGTTTGTCAAGCTTTTGGGTGTGGGGCTCCCAGAATGTTATGCAAAGTTTCAACAAGGCCCTATTCCCGCCTTTGCAGAGGGTGCCATCCATCCCACATCTGCTAGTTCTTGCCTCTGAACTGTGGGGCTCCAGGGCTGCTCGCTTGCAATGTGGCTGAGTGTTGCGTGTCCGCAGCAGCTGCAGGGCCTTGCTACTCTGCTGAAATGCATCACCATCTCAGAGGAGTGGAGCCCTGTGTATGCACATCTGACAGGTAGCCCTCCCCCCAGGAGGATGTTGGTGTGAGTTCTGGGGACATGCACATGAACACCCCTTTGCATCTGGAAGCACAAGTGAGAGGTGGATGCCTGTCCTGGAGCCCAGGCAGCCTCCAGAGGATGCTGAGGCCAGGAAGTTTCCATGCCTCTCCAAGGAACCCAGCTTCACTGTTGAATCCATCTTTTTCTTCCACATCCTCTCCTTTCCTAAGCCTCAAGTCATCAGTTCTACCTTCCCACCAATTTCTTGCTGAGCTGCTGACAGTGCAGAGAAGGCACCACAGCCTCCTTCCCAAGCCTTGCCAGTGGGAATAGTGGCTTCTTGGACCACTGGAAGTCTCCTTAGAGGAAGAAGGAATGCCAGACTGAGTTGGCATTCACGGGTTTCTGTGTGCTTGCCTTCTGGCTGAATACTTATACCCTACTAAGGGCAACCTCTTCAGGTTGTGTCCTGTCTTCAGAACTGATGCCCTGGGAATGAACCCTCTAACTTCTAAGCCTTTGCTATGGAAAGATCGTGAGTACGAAATCCTGTGCATTGGAAAGCCACACAGCTGTGTGAATCGTGGACAGCAGAGAGCTTGCTTCTTCCAGGTCACAGCGGACCCCAATTGGGAAGCCTCACCCCCAAGGCAACTTCTGCACCTGTTTGCACAAGCAGCCACTTAGCTGAAGCTCAGGCTGAACCCTGCAGGGGCATGGGGGACGGGGCGCTCCTCTGGCCTCAACTTAAAGGCTTGTGCCAGACCAGTGATTTAAAACATGTGAAAAGCTAGCTCTCTCTAGGAGGGAAGGAAGACACTCCCCCCAAAGAAGAAGAACCTTGCTGTCTTTCCCCGGTCAATTTAGAAGTTGTTTTTGTATTAGGCCAAAAATAAATGTTCTCAATTAGAAGAGCTTCATGGCTATTGGCATTGTTAAAATAATAATAAGCATTCTAGTCTCTAAAGGTATTTTTTTTTTCTGGAGATTTTATTGTTGACGGGAGAAAATGGCTCTGTTTTAGAGGTCATTCCTGAGGATAACCGCTTCTGTTCTGCTGCTCTGAAACTTTCATGTTCCGTCACATGTCACAGTGCTGCTGTGTCTATATCTAACCACTGTTGTTGTTGTTGTGTGTGTGTGTGTGTTTTTTAAAGAGAAATAAATTCTTCATTGAAAACAGTGCTGGGTTCCTTCCTCCGGCCGCGCTCTCACCCCGTTTCATCTGCAGGACATCGCCATAGGGTACCCGGGCCCACTGCTACAGCCTCGCCTCAGGTTGACAGCTCTACCCTCTGTGCGCAGGCCTAAGGATGCCATCTTAATCCAAGGCCACCAGCTTCTGAATCCAAGCCTAGAAGGGCCCCAGCCTCTTGGCACCAACAGGGTGGTAAGAGTCTGGCCTTCACACCTGCCCAGAGGAGTCTCCTACACAAGAGCAGGCCTGCTGGGCTGGGGGCTCTTGTGGCTACTCAGCCTTCACCAGCCATGGCCTTCTCTTTGGAACTGGACAGAAAGAGGGGCTGGTGGGCAGTGGGGTAGGACAGGAGGAGCAGCCATAGCTGGAAAGGGCCTTTCCTGGGGCAGAGAAGGAACCAACAGCCAAAGGTTTACTGAGCATAGCGGACAAGTCTGGGGAGAAAATGGAAAGGTATAGGAAAGACTCTGAGCTTGGCGTAGGAGCCCCATCAGGGATGGGGAGGACCTTCCCCAGCCTCACAGGGCCCCACCCTTTCCCTGGGACTTTCTCTTCCCACTCCGATACCCCCACTGCCCAGGCAGCCTCCTGGGCAGAAGCCAGCACCTCTCCTGCACACGGGATTGGAGAGAGACACTCCAGCCACAGGGACTGCCCACCTAGGATCCCCTCAGCCCACTCACTATTTACACCCCTCTGTCCAGGCAGGTGGAGAGGGCTGGGTGGGAGGAGGTGCCCACCTCTCACCTCCACCACCTCTTCCGTCCAGACAGCGTGGATCGGTCCATGAGGCCCAGAAGGGTTTTGTCTGGTCCATTTCCAGTACAGTCTGGAAGTAGTCACTCGGGGAATCAGAAAGTGCCAGTTGCCCTTCCTCTGGGGGAGTCCCTCAGAGGGTTGGCACATGCCTGCATCTTGCAGACTGTGGAGAGGAGGGGAAGTCAGGCCCTCGGGAGCAGGCCTCAGGCCACAGCAGATTGGCTCCTGGTTCCATGCCTTGGTGGGAACCTCGGGAAGGAAGTCCCTTCTGCTGGCTAGAGACAGCTCTGGAGTTCCATTCCAGAAGACAGCACCAGAGGCAGGGCAGAGGGCTCGGCTGCTTCACCTGGGCCTCCTGATGAACGAGACCGTGAGTCGCAGGTCTGCGACCATGTGGGGCGGGGGGGCCGGGCTGCATTTCTAGCAAGATCTCAGGTGAAGCCCCTGGCCCGTGGATTACATGCTGAGGACAGAGACCTTAGAGAGCCCGGACCAAAGTCAGGCTAAGGCTAGGGTCAAATGACTCCGCTCCCAGAGGCTGGTGCTCTGCTGTGGCAGCTCCAGCAAACAAACACGTCTGCCCAGATGCACCTGCTGCCCCAGGATGTTGTGAACATCTGGACATTCTGACTGCATCAGGTGAGGCCGTAGAGTAGGGGTCAAGGACATGGATTTACTTTATCAAAGACCAGAATTCTATCCAGGCTCTGCTGCTTGCTATAAAATGGGAAGAAGAATAGTCTTTCCCAAGAGTGGGAGTAGGCAGAGCTGAGTCGGGGGCAGGGGGCTCAATAAATAGAAGCTGCTAATGTTACTATCGTTCTCCATCGACATCACATTCCTTCTAGATACTTCTACAGTACACACAAGGTTAGAGAAGGGGAAGAGGGGTTGGGGTCACTCTGGAGAGTTTCTAGTCACGCCAAGTTTACCCTTAAGACCCCCACAGGTGGCCCTAGGAATCTGCACCTGCTCCCCTGGCACTGAAGGATCCAGGCAGGACCTTCTCTACCCTACTTTTCCTCAGTGCCAGGGCCAGGCATGTGGCACACACTCTGCCTCCAGTAATCTGGCGCCCATGGTGTTTGCTGAGCACTATTGTTTGTTCCGATGAGGTTCTGCCGAAGCCAGCGACAAATGTTCTTTCAAATTAGCAGAAACTTGAATAATGAAACTGGGAACAGCTCCATTCCAACACTCAGCCATGAGCCCAACCCCAGAATGAGGCTTTCTGGCTTGTCCTGGGTCCCTGATCATTTCTATTGTTACTATTTTAGGGGGTGAGGCTAGGGGGTGAAGGAGGGACGATGACGTTCTTTAGAACATCTCCCCGGTGCCAGGCCCACTGTCCAGTAAGCAAGCACATTGTCAGATGTGAAGTAGGATCATGTGGTAAATGGCATTATTAGGCCAGACCTTTAAAGCATCCTTGAACCTCAGGTCCTGGCATTTCCCATCTGAGCTGTGCTGTCTCTCTGAAGGCCTTGCCTTTGGTCTGGGGAAAAAAACAATGTCTTTGCTGGAGTCTTAGTAAACTCCAGTTGTTAAGTTCACCAGAGGCCTGAGGCCTGGGTTTGAATCCCAGCTTCTCTGCTTATGTCCCTGGGAGAGATTAGCCAATTGTTTCCTTTCCCTAAGCCTAATTTGCAAATGGGTATAGTAAGAACACGTGCTCTCACTAGGTGATTGAGATGGTTAGTTGAGGCGATGCACATGAAGTGCGTATTCATGCTTGACAGACAGGAAGCACTCCAGATACATGAAGGATGACTGTGTGTTCGACACTGGGTGGTTACAATGGACACTTGCTTTCTCACCAGTTGGAAGCTGGAAGGCCAAGATTGATAGGGAAGCAGGTGTAGAGGGCAGCAGCTCTGCAGGCCATCTAGGAATTGGAAGTTTCCTGGGTCATCCAGGGGCTGCCGAGCCTGAGCTGATGGGCTTTTCTCCATGGGGCTGGGAGGAGGCAGAGGATCTTCATCCCAGACTGCCTCCTTAGAATGAAGGCTCATGCAGGCCTCCAGAGAGAGCTTTTATCTTAGCTAAGACTGTTTCTGCTAATGGGCTTCCGGGGAGAAAAACAATTCTTTTCAGTCTGCCCTCAGGTTCTCAGCTGGACACTGTGAATTAGACTGCAAAAGGCAGATTAGCAAGAGCCCAGGACCCAGAAGTGCATTAGCACAGTGGCCACGCTGAGAGGAGCAACAGGAAGGGGTGGTTAGCACTGGTTGACAAAGCATCTTAACCAAGGAACTCTACATTGTCAGAGAGGCACCAAGACAAAGGAAAAGGACTTTGTATCTCCAGGGGTGGCAAGTTGAGAGGAGGCAGATTCACGCAAACCCGCTTAGGTCAGGCCTGGTTAGCAGGTTGTCATGAGGACTCCTCTGACGCCAGCCCCCTGGGTCTAACGTGGTCTATGGTGATTACCTTCTGTCCTTCCTGGTGGAGAGGGGAGGGAGACACCTTTATAAATGGAGTCCTGTTTCGGGCACGCAGGGGGAAGGCAGTGAGATTTCCTTATACCTTCTTCTCCATTGCTTTTAGCTCCAAATAATCCCCTCACCAACGCAGGGCCTTCTGCTCTCCTTTGGATTTTCCCCTTATAACTATGACATGAACAGTTAGTGTTTGCTCCCCACCCACTGTCTCAGGGGTTTGCCTCAGTGGAAGCTAATATCTCCTCGGGTGGTCCCCATCCAGAGACTGGGCTGCAGTGAGAGGGGGACACCGCAGACCAATTTATCTGCCAGGAATAGAGAAAAAAAAAATCCATCTCCAGGTTCCTACCAGAGTCTCTAACAACAGACGCCATGGGGCCTCAGCGATGCTGCAGTTTGCCCAGCCTGGTCCTGGTCCAGTCCATCTCTCCCCACCCAGAGCTCTCTAGGTCTATGATGGGCGCTGGAGGAAGAAATGGAAGCTGAGCAGCAGCAGCATGTAAATAGCCAATCCAGAGGGAGGAGTCTGGGAACTGACGGGCATGACTTAGTACCCATAGGGGAGGGGGGGTTCCAGGAGCCCCTGCAGATACCCAAATCCTCCCAAGCTGCACCAAAGGGTATAGTATTTGCATATCACCTACATACACCCTCCCATATGATTTACATAATCTCTAGATTTTTTTATAATACCTAATACAACGTAAATGCCGTGCAAATAGTTGTTAGACGGTATTACTTAAGGAAAAAGAAAAGAAAAACTTCTGTATATGTTTAGTACACTTTTTTCCCCAAATATTTTCAATCTGCGGGTACAGGGGGCCTACTATCAGTTGCATTAAAAAACATTCCCTTCTGGAGTTGCTTGCAGCTGCCCGGCGGACAACTGTTCTCTAGGAGATGGAGGGGCAGCAATTGATTACTCACCTCAAGCTTGGGGGTGGGGGTGGAATCTGGAGAGGGTGTCTGGGAGAACCTCATGAGGACCCTCCATGGAGTATGAAAACCCACCAGGGTGGTGAGACTGAAGCCCCTGGGAGAATGTTCTAAGAAGCTCAGACCCTTCTGAAGGTGGCTCTTGGGTTGCCCTAAAGGTAAAGGTAGCAAGATTGAGAAACACCAACCTACTGTCATGGCTAAATGCTTGAAAATCATGGAGGCAGGAGTCCAATGGCCCTGGAGTGACTCACTCCCAAAGGAAGGCCAACCTTGAAACAAGGAAATAAGACTCGGACCTGGGACCCGAAGCCTCCAGGGCCCTCATCAGCATCCAGGAGGAGGATCCGATGTGTATTTCACAGTATCACAATGCGAGGCCCATTTCTGTCTCTTACTGAGAGGTGTTCCACTGTGTGATGCCCACAATTTGCTGCTCAACCCAGCTGGTTGTTACTTGAGCTGTCACTAATATGTCAGTATCATGAGTGAAGTGGCTGTGACACTGCGGAAAAATCTTTGGACGTAAGCCTTCCCTTCTTTCTAGGAATAGAATTGGCAGGTCTTCGGGAAAGTGTGTACCATCCTTGGCTTTATCAAGAACTACTAAACTCTCTTCCCAAGTGGATTCCTACCAGCATCGGGGACAGCGGGTTCCACAGGTACCCACCTCCTTGCCCAGCTTTTATCATCTAAGGAAATGTAGCTTTGTTTGACTTTTTCATTTGCTACTAATTAAGGGTTCGAATTTCTTGAGATTATATTATGACTTTATATCTTGTCTGGCAGAGATGAAAATAAATCTCTCCAGGAGCATATATAACCCTGAAGGTCGTAGGTTTTCATTGCTCTGTAGGACATTAACCAGTTTTAATCTAATACAATACTTTCCTTCTGACTGTCCTTTTAAAATTATTATCAGCAGACTTTATCTTTTATTATCAGAAGACTTTTTCAGAGCAGTTTCCAATTTAAAGAAAAACTGGGCAGAAAGTACAGAGAGCTCCCACACGCCACTCCCTCCCCAACACTGCCTCCCCTATTATTAACATCTTCCCTTAATTAATGTGGTACATTCGTTAGAATTGATGAGCCAGTATTGGCATATTATTATTAACTAAAGTCCATAGTTTGCTGTAGTTCATTCTCTGGGGCTCACAGTTCTGTGCGTTTGGACAAATGTGTGGTGTGTATCCACCGTTACAGTGTCCCAGAAAAGTTTAACCGCCCCCCAAATCCCACATGTTCCCCCTGGTCATCCCTCCCTCCTGCCCTACCCCGGAACAAGTTTGCCTTCTTTCTGGTTTCCTCATTAATGAATATATAAATGTTGGACATGTGTTTACTCTGCAACTGGATGAAGTCATTAGTGTAACTTCTGAAGATTGTACCTTTACCCTGGGATCACAAAGGGAAAAGGACAGCAGAGAGCGTGGAGTTCCCAAATAAGACCTGGATAGATTGCAGCATTTCCTCTTCTGCACTCATCTACCACGGTGGGGACGGAGAGGAGTGACCCTCACAGGGTAACGGCACGAGCTGACTGATGAACTGGACGGGGAGGAAAGCACACGATTCAAGTGATAAGCACAAGGCAGGCATGAGGGTGGGTACCCATGGCCCCTCATGGTGCTTATATACCCCTCTTCACAGGGGAGAGAGAAATGGGGGACTGAGTGGTTCCTGAGACCAGGAGGTGCTTGTGAATGATTCTCTTGAAAGTCTAGTGGGTCCAGAAGAAGGCGTGGATGGAGCCACACTGTGAACCGAAGGTGTCTTCTCATGGAGATGACTCTCCCAGGTAATCTCTGGGGCTGTTCTCAGGGTAGATGAAGCATCTGTCTGGGTGTTGATGCAACTTTTAGTTTCTTTGGGAAAATGATCAAGAGATTAGGGGAGGTATCTGAGAGAACCTGCTTCTAAGATGGATTCTCCAGCTCAAATGTTAAAGCACCACACTTTGAGGTATCGTATTCTAAGCCCCAAGAGATGGATGGATGAAAAGATGAAGAGGTGGGAATCAATGGGTTGATGATGGATTGAATGGAAGGATAGATGAGAGGGTGAGTGTATGGATAGATGGATGAATGGAAGGGTAGATGAGCTGGAGGAAGGAAGGAAAGAAGGATAGATTGGTGGGTAGATGGGTGAGTGGATGGATGGATGGATGGATGGATGGATGGATGGGCAGGAGGAAGGAAGAGTAGATGGAGGAATAGATTGGTGGGTAGATGGGTGAATGGGTAGGTGGATGGATGAATGGATGGATGGAAGGATAGATGGATGGATGAATGGATGGATGGAAGGATAGATGGATGGATGAATGGATGGATGGATAGGTGGATGGATGAATGGATAGCCATCGTCCTATGAACAAGATACTCCCATATGCAGACTTATTGGGGGATATACTTTTGAAAATGTAGAACAAATCTTCCCCAGAGACTGTCCAGACCTTAGCTCACTATCCTGTGTGTACATAGGTGGCACTGGCCCAATCAGGCATGGGGTGGCTTGCTAACCAGGGTCTATGCCTGGATATGGCAGACCAACCACTAAGCATTTCTGTGTGGCAACCATGTGAGAACAGAGTGGACCTTCCGAGCCGTACTGGAGTTGAATCATCCCTAGTCACTGTGGCATCTCCATTTCTGCCCTGAAGGATCCAGTAAAGACATTCAGGATTCATCAGAGTTTGGCTAACCCTTCTTAAAATTTTGGTGAATCACAGCATAAGGGAAGGGCATTAGAATTGGGGCTAAATCCCTACTGGGACCAGTGAGCTTGAAAGGAAAGTCTATTCCCACCCTGGGCAGAAAGGAGAGGTGCTTACTGTTCAGTTCCCAGGCAGGGACTTAGAACAGACCTGCTCGCACCCCAGACCTGGTTCATGCTGGGTGGGAGGATGGCTGTTGGGAGAAAGCTCCAGCCAGGGCCCCAAGACTTCCCCAGCCCTGATTCTCATCCTGTTGCTCCCACCACTACTGGGGGCCCCTAAGGCAATGCTGGCTCGCAAACAGCTCCTGGGTATCACTCAGGGACTGCTCCCCAAGTGACCACACTTTTCTATGAAGGAGAAAGTATTCAGTGAATTGTGCCCCCAGCCCTTTCTCTCAACCCTGGGCAGCCCCGGCTGCTTCAAGTTCACACTGCAGCCTGGGCTTGAGGCTCCTGTGCTTCCTCTTTCCTCCTGCGAGGTGCTGCTAGTCTCCGGGAGGTCCTGCTAGGTCTTGTGGGAACGGATCTGCTATATTCGTTGCCTTTTCTGGGCCAGGCAGAGTCGGTGCATTCAAAACTTCCCTTAAAACTGCCTCCATTCTCAGCTCTCAAATTCAACCCTGGAGGAGGGAACAGACAGGCTTCACTCCATCAGCTACATGGAGTAGGGTGGGCATGGCTAGGAAGCTAACAGCCCTGGTGTCCCCAGATCTTTCCCAGTGTATGGGGGGAGCATTCTCAGTGGGAGGCCCAAGCCAGGTCACTCCCCACCCTGTGGCCTGATCTGAAGCTGCTCACCTACACACCCCCTGTTCCCAGCAATCTTGGCCACAGCACGGCCCTGCCGGCTGCCCTGGCCATCTTCCTCACACAGGTGACTCATTGCTCCCATTGCACAGAGAGAACTCTCCAGAGCACAGCCAGGGGACCAGTGATCTCTTTTGCAATTAGCAAATGAGAGGTAAGCCATGTCTGTGGATGCTCCCAGACATCATTATATCAAAACCAGAGCTCCCCACACTCAGGCTCAAGGGCTCACTGTCTTGTCCAAGTTCATAAGAAGCAGAGCTGGGGTTCCAGACTGGCTCCAAAGTCCCCATTCTTTCTACTCTGGCTTGCCCCAACAGAGGTTGGCAGGGATAATGGCTTCCAACCCACACAGCCACCCAACACTCCGGGCCATAGAGGGGTAGAATATTCCTTCTGTAAAAATGGTAGAAAATGGCAGGTGGAGCAGACCTAGGTTCCCTTTTTTTTTTTTTAGGGAGCATGAGAATCCCTAGCCAGTCCAGGCATGGTCCTCAGACCAGTAGCCTCACCCGGGCTGGTTGGAGGTTGAACCTTGTGGGGCTCCAGACCTACTGCGTTAACCAGCAGTGGCTTTTCTAAGACTTCCCTGCTGGCCACCAGCGCCCAGAGCCCTTTGAGGGAAGCCCAGGGATGGGGAAGGAGTCTGATTGTCACCAGGTGGTACCTAGATAGCAAGAAAAGGGACTTCTTTTCTTTGGATGGGGAAGGGACTTCAATGGCCCTCTGACTCAGCCTTCTGGAATGTTCTTTGGACAATTTGAATGACCGTTTTCTTACATCAGGCAGTCTGTCAGCACAGTTGCTGTTTACTCTGCAGTCAGTCCCATTCTTAGTTAAGGGTCATTTCAAATAAGTGCAAATGAGCTTAAAAGACAAAGAAATGGACTGAAAGACCACAGAATCTCCTGAACTCAAGGGCAGGAAGTGGACCTCTTTTCTGGTCCCTCTTGGTTCCCCCACAGTGATGGCTTGTTTCGTGAGCTTCTCTGGGGACAGACTTGCCCTGCTTCTCTGCTCATGGTCTTCTCACCCCCACCCTCAGCTGCCAGGTTCACGTCTCTGGCTCCGTCTGGGAGGATACCTCTCCCAGTGAAGTCCTCTGCGGCCAGGAGAGCAGGGAAGGCGACAAAGAGCTGCCCCCCCAGGACCTCAGAGCGTGTCTCAGAAGAGGCTGGGGGCTGGGTGCAGACGAAAGCCACACAGAACGTGGGCACAGCAGGGAAGGGGACTGTCCCCAGCTCACCTCTGTCCAAGCAGGCGAGAGCACAGCAAGAGGGGGACCCCAGGGCTGGGGTGGCAGAGTGCTTGCCCCACATGCACAAGGCCCTGGGTTTAATCCGCAGCACCACAAAAAAAGAGGGGGACCACGGCAACAGAAACAAATGTCCCAACTCTCTTGGTGCCTCACAACACACCAGTCCTGACACCCCCAGTTCCTCCCAGGGAAGTCCCGGCTGCAGCACGCCCCTCCTAGAGCACACGAAAAGACGACAGAACGGGGTCCCAGGGCCACCGGCCTGCACATGGCCAAAGTGGTCTCTGGTACGCGTCTAGTGCCCCAAGGGAATGAGAGAGGGAGGAGACAGAGAGAGGAAGGGACAGATGGGGGGCACAGGGTTGCCTCACTGACCCCCACCCATGGGCCTGGGGTCTCAGCCTGCAGCTCAGGACCGTCATCTGAAGGATTTTCAAAACTATGGCAGAGGCAACCGCACTAGAGACCCAACAAATCCGAGTACTGAGTCGGGGTGGGGTGGGGTGGGGCGTGCTGTGTCTTGTCTCAGCGTCTCTGGCTGTAAAACGAGGCAGTAACCGTCCTCACTTTATAAATCTGTCGTGAGGGTGACATCACCTGGAAGGAGCCCAGAGCCCAGAGCCCAGGAGTAAGTAAATGCCCGAGAAACAGTGGCTGTGCTTCTGCTGCCTTGATGGTCATTTCTATTGCCCAGGGAGGTGGGGAGCTAGCCCTGGTCCAGAAGAGCAACTGCGGTCTGCTCCTAAATAACCCACTCAAGGCCACAGACCGAGGAAGAGCAGGGCTGGGATCTGAACCCCCCTACACTTGAACTGCAGGGGCCCCAGAGTTCTCCCTCCGCAGGCTCACCCCTGGCATTAGCTCGACCCCGCTGGCCGGAGAAGGCTGCCCTCGTGGCTCTCAGCCAGGTTCAGTCGCCTCTCCCAGGGGTGAGCTCAGTCCTGGAGTTGAACGGCTCATGTGGCCACAAGACAGGCAGGAATCTTATGGGAATCCAAAATCAGAAACTTAAGATGAGACCTTCTGAAGTTGGCCCAGGCTCTGAGAGGGCCCTGGGACCCCAGCTCTCACCGCCCCCACATCTCCTCCCTGACCAGCTCTCCTTCCCAGACCCCCTGTCCACTTTCCCTGGGCCCCGACTGGCTGCTGCTCACCTGCAGGCTGTAGGTCCTGACGGCCGGGCTCACGCCTGCCTGTTATCACTCCTGGTCTCTTACGACCTCTCCTGCTCAGAGCCTTCCAGCCTCTGCTGCCACTGCACCCACGGGGCTCTCTCCATGTCCCCACCTCAAATCCCGAGAGGGAGAGCACACACACAGCATTGCTGTACGGGCAGAAATTTGACCCCTACGCCATCTTCAGGGGCTGGCAACCTGCTCTTTGGGTGCCTATCTTAGTCCAGCTCCTGAGACCCCACGTTGGGAGGAGGAACAGAAAAAGTGGACTGGCACCACAGGGTGCCCAGTGCTGTCCAGGGCTGTCCCCTGTAGCAGGGAGTGGGCAGGTTCCCAACGCTTCAGCCTAGATACTCCACTCACCCCCTCCCATAACTCCTAGCGGCTACCTGAACTGGGGGGATAGATGTGCACAAGCCAAGACAAGACGGGGCCAACTGTTTCTTCATATTAACCTTATTTTCATTTATTTTTTTACTCTTATCTTAAATGTTTTATTTATGTAATGTATGCCATAAGCCTAAACCACTATAGTTCACAAACGTCCTCTCCCTACCTCCCTGGCTCCCCTACAGCCCTGCCAATGCTTGAATTTTACACTTCTGATCTCCAAGACTGCAAGAGAATACGTGAGTGTTGGGTCAAGCCCCTAAATTCATGGTTATTTGTTGCAGCAGCCTAGAAAACCAATAGGAAAGACTATTTTATAGGCTCCACATTTTGTTGTTGAGTCCTCATGTTTCCCTTGTTTATTTCCCTTTGGCTTTGTGGGTTGCCAGTGAAGTTCCATTTGAAAATCCCTGAATGTCCTTTAGGCCAGGACAAACAGAAGCAGGATCCCTCCTTGCCCATGCTTGGCCCAGAGAAGAAAGGTCAAGCCTGGTGTGGGCTGAAGGTGGCTGTGGGCCAAGATGGCTGGTGTGAGACCAGGCTTGCAACCTCCTGGCTCTGTGACCCTGGGCAAGTTACTTATGTCCCTCTAGGGTTCGGATATGGTTTGTCCCCACTGTGAGGTACTGGAGTAGTGGGACCTTTAAGACGTGGGCCATGTGACCACTCATCAGCATGGAGCACTTTCCACTCCCCAAAGCACTTCTGCCATGCAACACCATCCACCATGATATGCAGCATGAGGCCCTCAATAGCTGTGGCTGCCTGAACTTAGATTTTCAATCTCCACAACCGTAAGCCAAAACAAGCCTCTCTTCTTTACAATGTTCCCTACTACAGGTATTTTGTTATGGCAACACAAAATGGACCATTCTCTAAAATTCACTCAACATTCACTCTATAGTTTATTAAGCTCTTAACTATGTGCTAGACACTGTTCTGGCCCCAGAGATTCAACAACACACTGAAGTCCCTACTCTCAAGGAGCTTACATTCTAGAGGGGAAAAGAGAATAAATAAGACAAGTCAATAAATAGAGAGTATGTTTGTAAAAAATGACAAGGTAAATCAGTTTTATTGTCCCTTAGCATGGAAATGACTAAATAAGCCAGGATGCATCCACATCATGAAATACTACGCACAGTAATGCAAAGGAAGAAAGTATTGACACAAACAGCAACTTGGATGGATCTCGAGGGAATTACACTGAGTGAAAAAAATCAATATCAAAAGGTCACATGCCACATAATTCCACTTATATATTGTCCTCAAAATGTCAAAATTATAGATGAGAGGAAAAAAATAGAGCTTGCCAGGGATAAAGGACATGGGGGTAGAAGAGAGGGACGAGAGTGACCATAAAGGATGGCATGACAGAGGTCTCTGGTGACGGGAGAGTTCTGCACCCTGGTTGCGGTGGTGGTCACACAGATCGACACCTGGGTAAAATGGCAAACTGGACCAAGGTCAGTTTCTTGGCTTCAGTGTTGTATCTCAATGATGTTTGAGGCAACCACAGGGGGAACTGGGTGACGAGCCCCTGGGACCTCCTGGTGCTGTCTTTGCGACTTGCTGTGGATCTAATTATTCCAAGATTTAAATTTTTTAATATAAGGAAATATAAACTAATGCAGGAAAGAAGAAGCCATCTGTGGGCCATAGATGTGGATGGTGCATAACAAAATGTTCCTCCCTCAGAGGGCAGATAGGGGGTTTAAATGAGGTATGGCATCAACCTGGAGTGCCACCCAGACTCAGCAAATGCTACTTTAGTATTTTGGGCTGGGTGGGGGCGGGCAGGAAGTTAAGAATTGTGTTGTGTTTAAGCAACTCTATTCTTATGTGAGTGTAGCAATAATACTGTGGTTATTGTTATTTTTTATTTTTTTAAGTCCATAACTTTTGGAGATACATATTGAAATAGTTGTATGCTATGGGGTCCAGGATTCCAAAATAAAACCAAAGGCAGAAAAGTGACGGGGTGTGGGTGGGCAGAATAGGTGATGGGCAGGTGCTGGGCCAGGCAGGGCTGGGCTGGGCTGTGAGGGTGGTGGTCGTTGGTGGTGATCAATGTTATGTGCCAACTTGACTAGGCTCAGGGGTGCCCAGATAGCTGCAAAAGCATTATTCCTGGTGTAGGGGGTTGGTGAGAGTGTTTCTAGAAGAGATTAACGCTTACATTGGGAGGCTGAGAAAGAAGACTGGACCTCACTGCTGTAGGTGGGCATCTTCCAACCCATGGAGGGCCCAAGTTGAACAAGAAGATAGAAGAGGGCACACTTGCTTTCTCTGTTTGAACAGGGACATCTTTTTCTTCTGCCTTTGGACAATGACTCCTCTGGTCCTCAAGCCTTTGGGCTTGGATTTGAATGGCATCACCCACTTTCCTGGGCCTCCTGCTTGCAGATGGCAGTTGTGGGGCTTCTCAGCCTCCTGGACTAGGTGAGGCCTTCCCTCAGTACATCTCTTTCTGTATATCTCTATGTCCTACTGGCTCAGTTTCTCTGTAAAACCCTCATGTGGTGGTGGTCCCCTCAGCTCTGTCACTAGGCCACGGTGGCCTCTCTTCCCAGATGGGCACACATACAGCAGGGGCCAGTTCTGCTGCAGGTTGGTGAGGATCAGGCCACACTCAGATCATGGGCTCTCTAAGTGCCAGAGGAGGAGGTGTCTGTCTTCCCGAACCCCGTAGACCCACATCTTTTTGGGGGTTGGCAGGAGTTCATCTGAAAGAGGCCCAGTTCTTTTTTTCCAGTGGAGGCCATTTCCTCATTTGCTGCCTGGAGCTGGTTTAGGATGTCATCGGGATTGTCTGATGATCTGGGGTCTAGAAAGGCCAGGTCTGAGAAGAGGTGGGATAGGTCTGGGAGGAGAGTGGGGCTCCTCAACCTGGTTTTAGCAGCGGAACATTCTGTCCCTCCCGGGGCACTCAGATGTCTGTGACTGACAGCCTTTCATCCTTTTTACCTAGAATCTCAGGGAAAGTGCTTCCCCTCTGTTTCTTTTGGGTAGCCCTTGCTAGTTTGCAAAGCCTCAGTGTATACTAGAACTGTTGGGCCACAAAAGATAGGCAGGCTCCATGAGGTCATCCTGCATTGGAGCTGAGAAACCAGGAAAAGAGGACTCCACTCCAAGGCGCACGGTTGGTGAGTGGCAGAGCTGCTTTCCTGCTGAGACTTCCAGCAGGTCCTGGGGAAGATTGGATAGGCTGTCTTGTCCCCTGTAGCCCTCAACCCAGAGTCCAGTCATGGCCTCTAGGGGGACCCAGCAACCAGTCAGTCTACACCTGGAGAAAGCCGTGAGGTTCAGCCTTGAGCCTACCCACTGGTCACCCTGGGGATAGTCACAGCACCCATGTTTCTAGGAAAGGAGGAAATCGGTTGGTTTAGTTTCAACGCATGCATTTTGGGGGACATAAGTGGGGCACACCACTTGTGTTCTCAGTTTGGCACTAAAGAGCATGAAGTTTGAGGGCAGAGAGGTCTGATGTTGAATCCTCCCCTCAGAACAGACCAGTAAGACAACAGGCCCCTCTCAGTTTCTCCAGCTGTGGAATGGGGGGCGAGAGGAGCAACCTTGTGAACTGCTTTGACAAGGCACACAAAGCATGTATCACAGTGCCCAGCACCTAGAAAAGGCTCGACACAGGTTATCACTGTTGCTGTGTGTCCTAGGCTCTCTGGAAGCAGGGCCTCAGATGGGGATTCTTATGCAAGCGATTTATTTTGGGAGTAAGGGAAGGAGGCCGGCAAGGGTAGAGGCTGGGCAACCAAGTGGATCAGGAGAAGCCCAACGTCAGCCCCACCCCACGGGGACCTCAGGAGCATCTGTTGCAGCAGAGAGGTCATCCTGGAGCTGGGCAGTTCAATCCTGCGTCAATCAGCCAATGGCCACTCAAGGAAGGGGGATCTGAATCCCCAGGGTGGCTCTGGATGAGGCTGTTCAAGTAGTCCTCCAGAGAGGAATGCAGATGTGAGCCAGTAGCAGACAAGCTCTGCAGCACCTGGAGCCCAGGTGTACTCACCTGGAGGAGAGGCATCTAAGCAGGTGCCTGCAGCATCTGTTATTCTGTGATTAACCTCGGCAAGAGTCGCTGCCTGGAGTGCATGTGGAGGAAGATTGTGAGGCAGGATGGGGCTCAGTGGGAAAGAATGATTGGATTGATTAATGATGTCTGCGATGGACGTGGGAATGGATATGGTAGCTCTGCATTTGCCCAGTTCTCTCTAGCTCCATCCACTTCCCTAGAATTCTAACCCCTGGCCATTTAACCATCTGTTACTACTGAGTGAGAAGCTCTGGAATTGTTAACTTTTATTTGTTTGTTTGAGATGGGATCTTGCTGTGATGCCCAGGCTGGTCTTAAACTCCTAGAGTCAAGTGATCCTCTTGCCTCAGCCTCCTGAGAAACAGGACTATAGGAAGAAAGTTCTGGATCTTTGCAGGACCTTCCAGGAACTAACTGTCCAGGAGGGAAGAGAGGACATTTGTATAGAGAAACTGTGCTGAATCACACCTGAGTGAGCGTGAGGTAGTAGGTCCTGTACCCACTCTGTCACTGACGGCCATTCAGGGGATGGGAGGAAGGCCTGTTTTCCAGCAATACAAAGCTAAACAATTAGGACCCTGAATTTTGTCCATTTCTCCTTAACACGCATCCAGCTCTTCAGGCTTTTCCCATTGCTTCCCGGGTGGTGTGACATACTTTTATTAAGGGCTCCATCTTTGGGCCAGAGAGACCTGGGTTTGATGCTGGCTCCGTCATTGCCTTGCTGCATGGACTTGAGCAAGTGACTTATTAATCTCTGAATCTGTCTCCTGTGTGTTAAACTGACCTAACCACAGCAGCTCCACTTTTGCTAGTGTGAGAAATGGGAGGTCTTAGGGTCCCCTGCCCCAGGGACAGCAGTCTTGCTTCACCATGGAGGCCTCCCAGCTCACCAAGCGCATTCCACAAACCTGATCCCCATCTGGGCTCAGCCCCGAGCAGGGCATGGACTTGGTCCTCGGGGGAGTCTCTGAGCTTGGACTTCTCGGTGTACCAGGGCTGGGCTGCAGCAGGAGCCTGGGAGCCACATCTGTGCCATGGCTGCTGGCATGGTCCCTGAACCCTGAGGGACACCCTTACTGTGACCCCAGATCTGGAGAGGTTCGGAGAGCCAGGCTCCTGGAGAGAGGACAGGGGCCACTGAAGGAAAAGGTCATCTGCGGCCAGATCTGCTTCCCTCTGGGAAGCTCCAGGGGGTGCTTTGTGGTGAGAAAGTATCTCGATTGGAGGCGCCCTGAGATCCCCTCTGCCCCCTCCTGGGGAGGGTGAGGGGTGGGCAGGGGGGTCTCTTCGACTCTCCTGGTGTTGGCAGCGTTCACCCTCCAAACTGCCCCTGCCCTCAGGGACATTCTGGTTCAACTGTCTCCTGAGACTCCCTCACACCTCCTTGGACCATCTTGGAGGAATGTGGTCCAGAGGGGCTCCTGGGACCACCTGAGCCCAACATCTCTCTCCCCCGTCCCTTTCCGGGCTCCCTTGCCTTCCTCCCTCCCTGTTGTGCTGACTGGCTCTCTGTCTGTGGCTCTCCTCCACCTCTGGTGCTTGGGGGGTCTCTGTATGCACAGCTCCTCTCCTGCCTGCCCTCCAGCCGTCTCTCTTGCCTCAGGGTTCCTCTCTCTGAAAAGACATCCATCCATCTTGTGCCAAACCCAACCCTCAGGGTCTCCAGGAAGGTAGAGTGTTGGGACCCAGAGGCCAGGCCACCAGAAGCCACCCAGGGAGGCAGTCATGGGTGCCCATGGAGTCCACGAATCTCTTGTCTCCAGAAGACAGAGCTGGCTCAACATGAACCCAGCCAGCAGGATCATGGTTCCTCCAGCCCACCTCGATTTGGAGTCAACTACACTTGGCATGTGTAGGGCTAGAGTGGCATAATGTGGCTGAAATGCCCGGGGCCATGAGGACAGGTTTCTTCCACGTCCCTGGAGACCGTCCTCCTCTGCAAAAACACATCCGCACCTGGGACGTCCACGGAGCCTCGGAGCAAAGGGTGGTCTTAAACAGGACATGATGCCCCACCCAGGCTGGGGACACCGCTTGGCTGATTCAGCTGGCAGGGTTGAGATGTGTCGTTGGTCTCTGTACCACCCTCGGCATCCAGATGCCTGGTGGACCTCTCCCAGCAGATGCCCGAGAGCTCCACATTCACCCCTTTGTGGTCTCCAGGTTCCCAGCTGCCGGGGCCCTGGTTAGTGGAAGCAGGTTGCCATCAGGAGCTCCCAGCCAACTTTCTCCCTGCTCAGCTTCTTGTTCTAGAGCTGTCTCCATGCCAGTCCCACAAGGGAGCCCAAACCAGCAACCAAAAAAATACCAAGGGAGAAAGTAGAGGGCTCAGTGGATTTTTATGCAAGGTTCTTGGGGGTTCCGAGAGGTCTTTTGTGTGACAAGGACCAAGTATCTTTAACTTCCCTGAGTTACTGGTTCAGCTGCAAAGCCCTTGGCAGTGGCCCAGGGCTCACTGAAACTTCCAAAAACAACAAGAGAGCCTGAGGTTGGGAAGAATAGTTCAGAGACTTTGTTCATTGAAAATGATTCTGTTATTGCAAAAACTGCACAAGTATTCACTGGGGCAGATGGGAAATCTAAACACAGTGCCCCAAGCAAGGGCAAGGCTCTGTTGGCAATCCCTGGCTCTGGCTGCGGGCAGTGTTTTTAGCTGGTCTTGGCGTTGGGCACTGGAGCCATTTCCAGAGGCCTGGGGGGCAGGGGGCAGTGGTATCACATCTCTTTTGCATCATAACTTGAGGAAATTCTAAAATGCTTAGAAGGGATGGATTTTTTTAAAAAAGAATAATCTTTACATTCTTTGAAAAATAACTTACTTGGGCCTTATCTCTCTCCTTCTATATCTGCTGTAAATAAGCCTTCCTCTGCCCCCTCACCACCACTCATCACATATCCATTTCCCAGGCCTGAGTTCATGAATCCTGGATTTTTCCCACTGCCCAACAAGGGATCTGTTTCTGGTTTCTTCGGATGAACCCTCTCTCTCTCTCTCTCACACACACACACACACACACACACACACACACACACACACAGAGTAAACCATCAGAATCCAGGGATTGAGGCCAGGAATTCAGGGATTTGCCACTCACTTGTCCAGACTGTGATGGTTTCCAGACACTTTGGAGATCCCCTCTGCTGCATACTCAGTGGTCTACTGATAAATGTTGAACAACAGGCTCTCGGAGGAGGAGGCTGAAAAGCCCTGATCTGTACCATGGGCCCATTTCTGTGGTGTAAATATTCCTATCATGGCTGATCTCACACTACCAGGGTGATATTTGGACCTGTGTGGAGCCAGGAGGAGATGTACATAATTGGCTCCGACAAGACTGTCTTGCTGGATCCCACAAACCCCATGAGAGCATTATGGGATGGATGCGAATGACCTCTTGGACCACAAGTGCCCTCCCCCGGTCCCCTTTTCCCTCAATTCCTGTTCCACCTTCTGCCCTCCCCTTCCTCTGAGCAGTTCAGAAAAAAACAGGGTCAACAATCCCCATCAATCCACTAACAATGTGGCCAGCCAGAATAACAGAACTAGAAACCAAACCAAATGAACTTATTGTTTTTTTCCAGATATGTAAAAAGCAAATATATACTTGTTATTGAAAGGGAGGGAGGAATGGGTGGTGACCTCGGAAGGAACAGACCCCATTAAAGTGGCCAGGGTGGGGTTGGCTTGAGGGGCCCTTCTGTGGAAGGTCATGTCCTGTGATTGTGGAACCTGTGGTTGATGGGGTTGGGATGGACTTGGGAAAGGAGGGACGTAGATTTGGGCTGATGGGGCAGCGTAAAGCCCTGGGAGATCTCAGAGGAAAAATGTGACCATTGTATTGGGGGGTGCTTGAGGAAGGGACCCCATCCATGCACTCCCTGGGGGTCTCTGAGTACAGAGGTAATGCCAGAAGCATGTTTAGTGCAGAGAGTCAACTCTATTCACTTGGCAGAGAGAGAATCATGACCATTTAGTGGACGGCGATCCATGCATCACTCCCCACAGGGAGCCTGTTTCCCCTGAGTGGGTGTAAGCTGGAGATGACAGTCCCGTTGGCTGGTCTCACTGCCCATTTGGTGAAAACAGCTCACCACTGCTTGTAATTCTGTGTTTACGCATACATAGTTTCCCCCGGCCAGCCCCTCGCAGAGGCCAGCTGTTGGGCTAGGCATTGATAGTAAGACCCAGAAATCTGTCGCCACAGTGGAGGGAAACTGGCCATGTTTTTCTTCAACATAGTTATTTCCTAGGGTGTTTCCAAGGGAAATTTTGATGAAGCAAGACATTTGCCTGATGCGAGGCTTTGGCCTGTCAGCCCCTTGTGGAGAGAACGCCTCTAGGCCTCTTGACCAGGAGCCGTCGGAGCAGGGAAGGGGAGGGGGAAGGGTCTCAAGACCTCCAGGTCTTGAGAGCAAAGGCCAGTCCTCACTGACCCCAAGTCACCACCAGGCTGACCTCACCTTGTCCATTAGGAAGATGGACGACTCCCGGCAGCACAGCTTCCCGATGCTGCATGGCTGCATCTTGGGCATTTCCAGAGGTGGGCACCCCAATTCTGCCCCGTCCCCTGGAGGCTTTAGCCTTCTCCCTGCTTTATGGCCTTAAGCCTCTAATGAAATGCAAAGTAGAAGGTTCCCCTGAGAAAAGCCAGGCCCGGAACTAGACGTCCATTGTTTCCCCAACACGGGAGTCGGAAGAAATAACAGAGGCCCGGGCTCCCTTTCCCCAGTTTCTCCCCATTTTAATGTCTCACAGAACTCTAGGCAACATCACCTCAGGGCACTGGTCCTGAGGCTGCGACCCGGAGCACATCCATCCACATTGTCCGACAGGATCCCTCCTGTTGCTGCTCTGGGGCCACTCCCAGGGCTCTCCTGCCCCCCCGCAACCCCCAGCAGCCACCAGTCTGTTCTATATCTCCAAACTTTTGTCATTTCAAGACAACATGGAAAGGATGTGGAGGAAAAGGAACACTTTTACACTGTCGGTGGGATTGTAAATTGGTACAACCACTATGGAAATCAATATGGAGGCTTCTCAAAAGACCAGGTATGGAACCTCCATGGGCGCAGCTGTCCCACTCCTGGGTGTTTACTCTGAAGAATTAAAGCCATCTTACTACAGCGACACCAGCTCTCTCCGTGTCTATAGCCAGCACAATTCACAAAAGCCAAACAATGGCGCTAGCCCAGGCATCCAGTGGATGAACGGATGAACAAATGTATAGATAGACAATGGAGTTTTATCCAGCCTCGAAGAAAAATGAAATTATATCATTTACAGGAAAACAGATGAAACTAGTGATCATTATGTTAAGCAAAAGAAGTCGAACCAGAAGGTCAGGGTTGTTACGTTTTCTTTTTTATGTAGAGACTAGAGAAGAAAAGCGAAAAGGGATGGGTCTCACGAAAATCAAACGGAGGTCAGTAGAAGAAAGGCGCCATGGGCTGGGAGTCCTGGGGAGTGATAGTGACCAAATTATATTGTTATTGCTACATTGTGTGCATTTACAGATAGGTAACAACGAATCCCAACATGATGGGCCCCTATAATGCACCAATAAAAATGTGGGGAAAAAGAATGTTCTATAAATGGACTATAAATAGACTGATACAGCCCATGTTCTTTTTTTTTTTTTTTTTTTTTTTTCCACTCAGTATAATTCCCTGGGGATTTGTCAGGTTGTGGTGTGTATCAATAATCCATCCCTTTTCGTTGTCGAGTGTGGCATGGAAGGACCAAAGGTCGTTCCACCGTTTGCCCAGGGAAGGACATTTGGGAGTCTCCAGGTTTTTTGGCTACAACTATTAAAGCTGTTGTGAACATCTGTGTGCCAAGTTTAATGTGAACATAATTCTTCATCTTTCAGGGAATAAATATCGGAAGGACAATTACCAATTTGTATAGCAGTTATATGTTTTTTAAAGAATTTGAGAAAGTGTTTTCCAGAGTGGCTCAGCCATTTTGCAGTCTCACCACGCTTGAGTGACCTGATTTTCCCAGATCCTCACCAGCATTTGACATTGGTGCCATTTTCCACTGTAGACATTCTGGTAGGTGTGTATCGCTATGGTTTTTAACTTGCATTTGCCTAACATTAATGAGGTGGAACATCTTTTCATGGGCTGGTTTTTCATCTGAGTATTCTCTTTGATGAAATGTTTGTGCATGACTTTTGCCTTTTTTCTAAGTGGGTCGTTTGGGGATTTTTTGTTTTGTTCGCTGTGGTGCTGAGATCTTGCACATGCGCAGCAGTGCCCTACCACTGAGCAACATCCCCAGCCCCAGGATCAGTTGGGGTTTTTTGGTTTGTTTTGTTAATTTTTTTTTTTTTTTGTAGTTACCGATGGACAGAATGCCTTCATTTTATTAGTTTATTTTTATGTGGTGCTAGGGATTGAACCCAGCGCCTCACACATGCTAGGCAAGTGTTCTGCCGCTGAGCTACAGCCCCAGCCCAGCACTCATTGTTTTTTCACTGTTAAATTTTAAGAGTGCTTTATACATTTCAGATATCACTCCTTAATTCTGTACTTTTTTGTGGTGATTAGTTGGAACCTTAGTTCTTCAGCTCTCCTTACAAATTTGGTACTCACAGGTCCTGCTTAGCAGAGGACAGGGTACATCTCTGGAGCACGGTGAACTGTGCCGGATTACTCCAGCTCGGAGCCTTGGCAAGGCTGTTTGTTGATTGCCCCTAGTTCTCTTCAGATCTCCTGAGTGTCCTGCCATGGAAGCTACAAATCTTCTAGTCCATCCCAAACACTGGAGATGGCCGGGAGCTTTGGTAGTGACCCAGCTTCCACTTCTCCCTCCAGGGCAGCAGGTTCAGCCTACTCCTGAGCTACTTCAAGGTGCCCTAAGCCAAATTTGCCCTTGAGTCTTTGTGTTCCTTGTCACAGGTTCTGCCCTTAGATCTTTGCCAACCGTTATGGATCCAAAGTGTCCCATAGGACACACAATAAACAGCAGAAAGGACAGCCACTGGGGGCACACAGCTTAACATGTATCCACAGCTCATCAGGGACAAGTGAACGTGCAGGCTGCAGACTCCACGGCATCAGCCCAGGATGCTCCATGCTCCTGGAAAACACTTCAGAAAAAACTCTGTTCAACCAATCAGCGCAGCAGAGGAAGCCTTGGATGGGCGAGCACAGAACTGCCATCTACATAGACCTGAGGTTCAGTGGGAGGGTTGCAGGACTGGACCTCAGAGCCCCAAGCAGGATACAGGTCTCTACTGGGGTGAAAGAACAGCAGGTCCTCTGACATCTGCCCTCAGCTTCTGAACTGGAGGGATAAAGGGCTCAGCCCATCCCGAGTTCTGTCATGCTTAAAGTAAGCTTTGCAGAGCTAGTAGCACCTTGGAATCTTTTTTTTTTTTTTTTTCTTTTCTACATTATAGGGGGAGACATTGGTCTAGCAAAATGGACCACACCATAACAGTGAAAGGGTTCACGACTTCTTAAGAAACCCTTTGGCTTCTACAGCCTGAACTTGAGCAAAACTGGAAAATCAGAAAATTCTTTCCTGTGGCAGCTCTTAAAATCTTGCAAAGGATGCCTGATCTATCCCCTATCCTGATTCCATGCAGAAAGCTGGGGCATGAAGTGGCCCTTTATTGAGTTTTCTATGAGTGTGTCTCATTTAAACTCCCCCTTCCTGCCACCCTCACTGGCTCTGGCCCACAGATGGGCTTCTCGTTAGCAGGCGTGATGTACAAGCCAGGCCCTCTTTTAGATGAGCTGCCAGCTCAGTTTGCTTGCTTTTCTTTTTCATCTCAACCCCAAAGACCTCAGAACCAGCACCTGCAATTTTTCCCAACATATCCTTTGAACTTGCGGCAACTTAAACCACAGAAGGATTCATTTCTCAGTTGCAATTTAGGCCGCCCTCTGCCACTCTGCTTCCAAGAAACAACCCTGGGCTTCTCTTCCTACCCACCTCCTAACAACCAGAAGGAAAAAAAAAAAAAAAAGGAAGAAGGTCAAAAGCAGCGCCCTTCCTTGGCTTGGAGCAAGCACTGGAGAGAATAAAGCCCCTGGTTCCCGGGCTCCCAGGCCCTCCTCCCTCGCCTCTGAGCTCAGAACACCATGCACAGCGGCCGTGCCGAGGCAGGCAGACGGGTACATCCAGACGGGACAGATGTAATTATCAGCATCATCCCTTTGTGTGTGCAGAATAGACAGCAGGATGCCACCACCCACATGATGCTTTGGCAAATGTGCCGTCACTCATTTCCACAAACAATTCAATGGGTCTTTGAAAAGTGCCTACGATGAGCAAAGAAAGGCATGGAAAAACACAGAGGGACGATTCAGCCTGAGCTCCAGAGTTACTGAGAGTTGCTCTGAGGACAGTGAAGCCGGACCCAGCTGATCACTCTTCAAGCCCCAGTTCAGGGGGAGAGCCTGGTGTTCAGCGGGAGAGCCTGGTGCTCTGGGGCAGGCAGCGGGCACTGTGGGAAGTGCTCCAGGTGAGATTGAAAAAAGCAAGGGCAAACTCTTCCTCATGTAGCAGGCCTGCTGCCTCTGGGCCGCACCTTCCCGTCTGCTGAGTGGGCACTGGATACCTGTGTGCCTGTCTCTGGACTTGTCTGTGTGTAGGAGATACCTTGGAAGATTACCTAGAGGGTGGGGCTCTTGCTGAGGAGCCTCAGGGGCTGCAGCCACAAGGCAGCACCATTTCTGGGACAAATGAGGTGAACACGAAGCCTCTAGCTGCTTCCCACAACGTGAGCATCGACCCCTCCACTGGCCTGTCCTCAGGAAGTCCTCGGGTTAATAAGTGAACCTGGTAAGACCCAGAGTCCACGTGGTCCAGTCTCAGCAGGTAGCAGGTAAAGCAGCACCATTCAGTGCTTTTCTTCTGTTTCCCCCCAAACTGTGCAGGAGAGCCAAATGCCAAGATCGGGGAACTTGTTCAGCCTCCCCATTTCTCTGTACCCCGTCCTGAATCTCTCACCCAGCACCTCCCTCTATTTCTCTCCACCTTCTTCTCCCACTTCCTGGATTGTGGGTCCTAACCCGACTTCTCTGGGCGACACACAATCCCCATAGTGCGTGGGTGGTGGCCCAGCTGTCAGTAGAGGGGGCCCTCAAAGGCAGCTGGTAACAGGAAGCTCCTGTGTGAATATTGAGATTGTTTTGTGTCATGGTGTCCTCAAAGCTGTCTGGAGTTCCCACTCAAAACCTTGCCCTAGCACTGAAATGAATCATGACTTTGGGGATATTTTTCTTTCCCAAATCTCTATCTAAGCTTATTTCCAGCCCCTCTGCCCCCTGGTGAAAATGAAAATTTGAGTTTCTTTCTTTTCTTTTTTGTGAGGCCTTTCTTGAGAGGCCTCTCCCACAACGTAAGCCACCTCTCAGAGTTGGAGAGGCCTCTGGGTTTTCTGGGTTTTGCTCATCTCATCCCATGGGAGGCCAGAGTCTCCAAGACACACTCCAGCTCCTGGCCCAGTCCTGCCCCAATGCCTCCAGGGAGCAGGGACCGCCTTCCTGCCACGCCAGGTTGGCTTCTTCCTGAGCATCACCTCCCTGAAGGGTTCTTGCCACCTCCATCCTTGCTCCCACCTCCCTAACCCACACCAACCAAGGAGATGACGCAACAGTGTCTACACGGTGCCTGGTAAGAGCCCAAAACGTTTGAGCAGATAGGAGATTTAAGGAAAACTCTTTTAAACTCGATTTGACAGAATTCCCAGGGCTTCTCTGTAGATCTGCGGTGAAGTTATTTTCGAGAAGGGCATTGGAAAGGGACTGCCATCTAACAAAAGCAACGGGCAGGCCACCCTGGGGCTGGGGTCAGGGGCCGGGCTCAGGGCCCAGCTCTGCCACCCATGTCCGCCTGGTGGTGCTGAACACCTCCTGGGCCTGAGACGCCACTCCTCCATCTAAGATGGGCTGCCCTGCAGGCCTCACAGGCTGTTTTTAGGTTCCGTGGAAATATGTATGTGTGATCTGGAAAAAACTTTAGAGACGTACAGGCCATACTTACTAGGCAATGAAGAAGCCATAGAAAGGCCCCAACATTCCAACTTAGAATTTTAAAATTCATCAAGGAAATATTGGTGAATTATTTTTGAAGAAAGAGACCCAAACTCCTCTTACCTACTGAGATTTGGAGAAAATGGCCTCAGTGGGTATGGGGTAAGGGTGACCAGGTGGGGTCTGTCCCTGTATCTGGAAAACTGTAACAATGCTGTTAGATCCATCCTGACTCCATGTCAAGCCTGATACACATTATTAATGTCCCTCTGCTCAGCTGGGCACAGTCCCATGGGAAGCCTAAGGCAGGAGGATGGCAAGTTCAAGCCCAGCCTCAGAAACTTAGAAAGACCCTGTCTCAAACTAAAAATTAAAAGGGGCGGGGGATGTAGCTCAGTGGTAGAGTCTCTCTGGGTTCCATCCTCAGTACCACCAAAAAAAAAAAAAAAAAAAAAAAAAAAAAATCCCTGTCTGCTCAGCTGCTAGAAGGCAGGGGTGGGTTATTCAACGCTGGGTCCAGCCCACCTCGGAGTTGAGTGACTGTCAAATCTGAAATCCCCATTGACTGGGTCAACACCAGGTTTTCTTCACTGAGGCTGTCCTTTGCTGTCTTTGCCATTTTGTCCCCTGAGAACAAACTCTCTGTCCAAGGTGACCTAAGAGAATTTGTCCTAATGCGTATGGGGACATGGAGAGTGAGATTTATTTAAAGTTCATTGATGTTTCCCTGAAATTCCCATGACCCCTTCTTTTCCTGCAAGATTTCTATGGGGTATGTTTGACAGAAAGGAACCAGGGGCCGAGCAAGGGGGCTTCTGACCAAGAAAGGGGCACCGAGCCCTGGACTGGGAGTCCAAAGTCCTGGTGCCCATCCGTCAGCTGCAGCAGCAGCCTGTGGGTGTCTCCACCTGCTTCCCCTGGACAAGGAGGACTGGCCAAGGCTCGCTGCCCTTAAAGTCCACAATCACCTCCACAGTTGTTAAGTGATCTGGAAAGTCCCAGAGGTGACCTGGGGGCCGCCAACCTATGAAATCAGACGTCTGTGGACAAAACAGAGCAAAGATGGCAACAGGAATCAGGGGAACCGAGAACTTCAGGCGCCTGGGTCAAGCCAGGAACCAGGTCTTCCCAGCTGGCAATACTGTGTGTTGTCACATATTGTCACCAGGAGAAGCAGGCACTGTCCCCTTGACTCTGCTGGAAGGGAGTAAGGAATTTTGGTTATTTGAAATTGAAATAAGATGCTCTTCTTTTTATTTTTTTTTAATTTGTGCATGTTATTCTTTTCAAATGGTTCCTAATGCTTTTTAAGTTAGAACACACACACTTATTAAATTTTATTGGACCTGACTTTTTTTTAAATGAAACAGTTCATGTTTGTTTATTTAATTTAAGAATACCATGAAAAAAACGACTGAGATACTAAGGGCAGAGTGAATGAAGAAAATTGCTTTTGGACTAAGGGAGAGGTCAGCGTAAGAAATATTATTTCCTTCTCAGAAGTGAGGGGACATACAAGTTAAAGGACAACAAGAAAAAGTAATAAAACAAATGCAGAGCACAGGGCAGTTTATAGTCTACTTGGGCCTGGTCTCTTTGAAAAATCAGGGTCACAACCCCAACCCCCCGGGCTGGGGTTGTGGCTCGGTGGCAGCGGGCCTGCCTAGCATGTATGAGGCACTGGGTTTGATTCTCAGCACCACATATCAATAAATAAAATAAACGTCCATTGACAACTAAAAAAATATAAAATTGGAGAACTGGGATGAGGTTGTGGCTCAGCTAGCACATGCGAGGCCCTGGGTTCAATCCTGAGCACCACACAAAAATAAAATAAAGGTATTGTGTCCAACTAAACTAAAAATATAAATATTTTTTAAAAATTGGAGAACTGATCTAAATTGAGACATTACAATGCCAGCTCCTTGATTAAACCCTGTTTTTTTTTTTTTTTTTTAAAGGACATTTAAAAAATTCTACTTGCTGGGTGCTATGGCATACAGCTATAAACCCAGGAGCTCAGGAAGCTGAGGCAGGAAGATCGCAAGTTCAAAGCCAGCCTCAGAAATTTAGTGAGGCCCTAAGTAACTCAGTGAGACCCTGTCTCTTAAAAAAAAAAAAAAAAAAAAAATCTATTTGGGGGAAGTTTGTGGAGTAGGTATCAGAAGATACTGGGAACTATTGTTCATTTTATTAGGTGATCAATGTTCGTGATTTAGGTAAAGCATCATGCCTGATTTTCTTTAAAATAGTCTGGCAAAAAAAAAATAGGAATAGAGGAAACATGGCAGAGTAATCATGATTATGAAGTATAGGCGATGATTTTATTGTAATCATATTTTTACTTTTCTGAAAGTTTTGTCCTAATGAAGTTTTTTAAAAGCAATGTGTTTCTGGAAATTTGTCAACAGTAAGAGGTAGGAATGTGAAGATGGGCACAAATCCACTGGAAGCCCTCCCAGCTTTGCCTCAAAATCATACCAGGGGAACTGATGGAACTGGGCTGCTGAAGGCTTCGTGAAGTAACCGATTTCCCTACTGGAAAATAAAATAAAATTAAATTAAAAAACCCAAGGGCTCCATGAATGAAGGAGAGCCCACTTTGTTCTCACTCCACATGGCTGGACAGGACTTGGGACAGGGCGTTGACATTCTCTACCCGCTGAAAACAGACACTAGAGATGGATGGCAGGATGGCCGTGGGGGTCCTGGGAGTCCTGACACCCCAGCCCCAGCATGCCACAGACCCCTGGCCCCAGGACTCACACCGAGTGTTCTCCTGGGCTGACTTCTCAAGAAGGTGCCCTACAATTATCTAATGTTTGTGTCCCCCGAGCCCCAAAATCATTGGTTGAAACTAGATAGCAATGCAAATGTATTAAGAGGTGGGGTCTTGAGGTGGGCATTAGGTCATGAGGCTGATGTCCTCACACAGAGGTTAGTGCCCTTATGAAAGAGACCCCAGAGAGCTGCCTGGCCCCTTCCACCATGTGATGAAAGAAAACACAGCTGGAAGATGTCTGTCTACGAAGAAGTAGACCTCACGGGACATGGAGTCTGCCAGTGCCTTCATTATGAACTTCCCAGCCTCCAGAATTCTGAGAAATGCATTTCCAATGTTTATAAGCCACCTAGTCTAAGGTATTTTGTTATAGCTGCCCAAACGCACTAAGACAACACGCCTTAAAAATTGTACCCAAGATGCTGGAAGTATTCCATAGTTGATCTGGTTGGAGTTATGTGTGGATAGTCATTGAGTGGCCCACTTGAGATTCATCTACTGAAATGAGCGTTAGTTATGCCTGTTGTTTTAAAAATGTTTTCTACATGCACGCGCGCACACACACACACACACACACACACACGCATGCATTCCAGCAAATTAGGGAAGAAAGAGTGAAATTTTAGCTTTTTATCTTGGAAGTTTCTAAAATAATTACTATATTTCAGAACAAACACTCAACCAAAAGATCAAGATTTGAATATGTGCTTTTAAAATCAAGCAATGGGCAAGAGAGATGTTTAATGTCTCAACCATTTTAAACTTTTAAGCTTCTGTGTATCCGGCCAATCATTTCTTGATCTCTTTGTTAGTCTAACATTAGTACTGGGTGGTTTATTGTACAAAGTCCTGCAGTTCTTTAAGTAATAAATACATCAGAACATTTCTTCCAAGTTATTAAAAAAATACATTGGCGTTGATTTTTCTTTTCAGTACTGGGGATTGAACACAGGGGTGCTCTACCAAAGAGCTACATCCCCAGCACTTTTTTTCATTTTATGTTAAGACAGGGTCTCACTAGGTGTGGAGGTTGGCCTTGAACTTGTGATCCTTCTGCTTCAGCCTCCCAAGTATCTGGGATTACAGGCATGTGCCACCATACCCTCCTATGGCATTGATTTTTAAATGGATAAAATGAACAGAATTCTCCCAGTGATGGCCATCTGGATATTTGGGGCTGGCAGAGGTCAAAGTGAGGGGTGAGTATACCAAAAACCAGTGAAAGGAGGTGGGAAAAAACCTCATTGCAGTCTAGGTCAGTCTCTGACCAACAGCCCTGGGACTGGGCTAGAGAGAGAAGCACTGTCCAGTGCAGTACCAGCCTCTGTGCCACTTTACCTGGAAGCCAGGCCATTGGCCTTGGTCACCTGACATGAACCTGGCAGCTCTAGGGCTACCTATCCTGGACCTGGGCTCATGGAAGCAGTTTATTACAAGACCCCTTACAAATGGACCTGGGGAGGGGGATCCTCAGGGTACGTCCCTGGGGAAAAGAGGGTCCATGCAGGATGGCCAGGGCCTCCAAATGTCCTCCTCCAGCAGGAACCTTCCCCTGAAGGCAGCCCAGGGATGCCCTCCCTCTGCAGCTCACCAGCTCCCCCCTGAGGTAGAGCTGGGAACTTCAGGAAGGCCGTGTGAGCCCTGGACATCCTGGAAAGCATTCTTCTTGCCGCGGGAAAGTCACAGAGATCCAAGTGGCCTCCAAAGAAAAGACTTCCAGTCCCCTTCCCCTTCCTTCAGATGCAAAATATCTGGAGAAGAGACACCCCAGCTCCAGCTTTCTCACTACTTCCCCTGGAGTGCCGGGCCAACTCCCTCTCCGAGAGCGTTCTCAGACTTCCCCGCCTGCTGGGCCACTAGGCTTGATGAGGAACCTGGCTCCAGGTTGGAGACCTGGCTGCAGGGGCATCTGTCACCAGGTCTCACTCTCAAGTCCTTGGCTGCCCCTTGGCCCGGCCTCCTCTGGGACCCGGAGACACCCAGGTGTCCTCTGGACACCTGCTCGGGAAGGCCCTCGATTTGGAGACTGCAATCACGTGAACCCATTCAGACCCAGCTCACTGACCTGGAGGCCCTTCCTGAGGCTGCTCAAATGGCAAGGGCAGCAGAGTGTGTAGGGGAGGAGGGGGAAAGTGAAGTGGGAAGACCCCCAACCTGAGAGTCAGTAATCGGACCAAACCATGGATCTGCTGCCCTTCCCTTTGTGACCATGGACAGACCACACAGCCTCTCCATAGCTTGCCTACAGGCACCCGGCAATGCCTGTATGTGTATTGCCCCATTGAGTCTCGTGTAGTGCTAGGTTCTGAATGTGTGTGTCCCTCTAAAATGCATATGCTAAAACCTGACCCCATGAGACTGCAGCAAGAGTAGGGCCTCTGGGCAGATGATTAGATTACCAGGGCTCCAATTTCAGAATGGAATTGAGCCCTCATAGAAAAGACCTGAGGGGCCTGTTTGCCCCTTTCAGCCTGTGAGGACGCAGTGAGAAGCACCCTTAGGAGGAAGCTGGCCCTCACCACCCGACACCAAATCTCCCAGCACCTTGATCTTGGACTTCCCAGTCTCTGCAACTGTGAGCAATAAATTTCTATTGTTTATAAGTTATCCAGTCTAAGACATTTTGTTATAGCAGCTTGAACAGACAAAGGCATAAACACTGACATTATCCCCTCTAACAGGTGAGGAAACTTAGGCTTCAGAAAGCCGTGACTTCCCCAAGATGGAATAGCTAGGATTAGCTGGAGCAGCTAGGGTTAGAATTCAGGCGGTAGAACTTCATGGCATGATCATAACCAAAACCCTTGAGCTAGCCAACAGCAAAATGACATTGATGACGATGGTGGTGATTGACAGAGGTTCCTCAACTGCAAGATTCTGGGAAATCTACAGTTAGGGTTTAAAAGCGAGGTGGCCCCCAAAAGCTCGTGTGTGAGACAATGTAAGAATATGTTCAGAGGTGAAATAATTAGATTTTGAGAGTTGTAACCTAACTGGTGGATTAATTCACTTATAGGGATTAACTGAGCAGCAGTGTAGTCAGGTGGGGAGTGGCTAGAGGAGGTGGGTCACTGGGGTGTGCTTCCAGGGTTTGTATTTTGTCTCCTTTCTTGTTGCCTGAGCTGCTTCCCTCTGCCACACCCTTCTGCCATGCTGTGGCCTCACCTCAGGCCGAGAGCTATGGAGCTGACCATCTATGGACTGAGACCTCTGAAACTGTGAGCCAAATGAACTTTCCCTCCTGGAATTGTTCTTGTCAGATCTTCTGGTCACAGTGGACCAACACTGACGAAAACACCTGCAAATTTAGTAAAAGTGCAAACATTTTCATGTCTCTGGGTCATAACCAGTGACCTTACCCGGCCTCGAAAAGTGCGGAGAAATCTGCCTCTGGAGGGGCAGAGTAGCCTCCTGGGAGACCAGGGCCTCGCCTCTGTCATCAGCCGAGGACTGTAAATACAGATCGCTACAAAGCAGACTGCAGCCCTGTGTCATTTCCCCGACCATGAGAGGGCGAGAGGGGTGACAAGTGGACCAAAAGCCACATACTTGCTAAGTCATCCTTTCTCTGGAGACCAAAACCCAGCAGATTCTTTTCCTGGGAAACAACTCTATCAAGCAGACATCTGTTACTGCGAGGCGATCTGTATGCCATAACAGTTTAAAAAACAGAGTTTAAATGCTTAAATAAGAAGAAAACAGTTTGCCTACGTTGCAAAACAGCATATAAACTGTGCTGGAATTAGCACAAGGGAAATATTTATCTTCTAGATAATCTCAAAACAGGACTTTTTTTTTGGATGCTGTATAATTATGTTTATTGGCGTGGAAAGACGTTCACGAAATATCACTAAAGGAAAAAAAAACTAGTTGCAAACATGAAAATGGACTTTTAAAAGAGCATAGGCCTTGCCTCCCTGGCTGGGGCCAGGCCCTCTCTGCGTGTCCTGCAGAAAAAAGGGAAGACTGGACCAAGACTGGTGGGTGACAGCCTTCTCCCAGGATGCCGTGTTTTCTAGATGGAATGGCCAACGATTTGCCTGAGCCGGAACCTGGCCTGGGCAGGTGTGGTGAAAAGGGGCGGACTGTGAGGTCCAGAGGACCTGGGTTCCAGTCCTGGTAACACCAACTGCAGCCACAGTAACTGTGACAGGTGCAGTGTTCTGAGATTAGCTCCCCCTACCCATCTGTAGGAGTCACACCTGCTGCACAAGAGCGACACTCTGTGATGCACACCCCCCACCCGTGGGAGGCACTCAGGAAGTGGTAGGATCCTCTGAGCCTCCAATCTGTTTTGTTATGACAACGACGTGGGTTGGCCTTTTCCCAAGGGGTAACACCGAGGTGCCAGGCTGTGAATGAGATCAACTGAAATTTTAGATCCTGGCCCTTTTGGTATTCACTCAAGGAATATTTCTGAGTGCCTGCTGGGTGGCTACTCCGGGCCAAGCCCTGGACTGGTGACTGGGAACACAGTGAAGCAGCCCCTGTCCTTAGGAGACAGGTCACAAACCAGCAACAGATAACCAGCCATGCCTGGGGCTCTGGAGGGGCTGGGAGAAGCCCTAGGGTCAAGGGGCTGCTCCCAGGGTTCCCCAGGAATGGACTCTCCCAGGAGCTAGCATCAGGCCTTGACTGACCAGGAGGAGAGCCGCCAAGGTCAGGAGCAAGCTGTTCTGAGCAGAGTAGGCCACTGCGGAAAGCATTACAACACACTGCTTGCAGAACCCAAATGAGGCCCAGAAGGTGAGGCAGAGCCTCAGCCGGGCAGCAGGACGTGGGGCTGGGCTCAGATCTCCCTGGCCTTGCAACCATGAGGCCATAGTTATGACCCAAATTTTTATTCTGAGAACAAGGAGAAGGTACAGAAGAGCTTACTCAGAGCGAGCAGCTGGCCCCAGTTTGTGTGCATATTTATACACTGGGGGTGTGCAGTGGGCAGCACAGACGATATAAACCATATTTATGGTTTATAATGGGCATTATCCCAGGGAAAACTGTTAAACTCACCTCCCCTCTCTCTCCGAAGGGTCCTGTTTGATAAATTACATAGTCACTGCAATATCAGGGAATTTTGCAAATGGAAACGCCCAGAAGAGCTGGGAGGCTGTAGCAGCCACTGCAGGTGCCACCTGCAACCCTTGCTCAAAGGCCCTAACAAGAGGGACCTCAGCTTTCTGCATGGGCCACTTTGGATTTGCAATGCCCATGGAGAGCCCTGCTCTGCTCAAGGTCTAAGGACGATGTCCACATGGAAGTTTCCTCTCTCCTGCCTCCGGTCCCCGTCCCTTTACAGCACTGACTGCAGTATAGCCTGCTAACCTCGTGAAGAAAAGCCGTTGAAAAATCCCTGGAAGCTAAGGGTACAAGACCATTTAGCATTGAAATAAACGCAAGTTCTAGAACATCCACAGCCAAAATGAAAGTAAACAGAGATGGAATGTGAGCCGTGACTTTGCTTGCCTAGTAGTTTGCAAAGCTTGTAAACAAAGTGTCCTCTCAGATTCAGAGCTGGGGCCCGGGAGGTGGGTACCAATGAATCAGCCCCCAACTCCGTGACACGTGGAGGGGTGCAGACCTGGTTGGCAGAGCCCTGGGGGAGAGTCCGCTGACTGACCATCCAGTCCTTATCTGATCCCTGGGATGGAGGACTTGGGACTTCACATCACTGTCAGCATGAAGCTTGACATCCTGGTATTTAGTGGGGAGTCACAACCCAGCTTGTGTGCTAAGAGCTGAGCACAACCAGCTGGTCCCGTCCTTCCAGCCCCCTCCCAGAGGAGGGTCACTTTCTTTCCTATGGCGGTTTTTAGGGAAGAACCCACCTCATCACACTCGCTCCCTGAGGGGCAGGGTTCATGCCTCTTTCTTTCCTTTTGCAACATCCTCGAATCTACTTTTTGGCCCAGGACGTGGTAGGTGCTTGTTAAATATCTGTCACATGAGTGAATACGCACACATAGGCCAGTATTCACCACAGCAGTGGCTTCTGGGGGGTCTTTTCCAGGCCTTCGATGGACCAAAAAGGGAGCGGGGTCAGGAGGCAGGTAGGGCTTCAGCTTCAGCCTGGGCCACTCACAGGCATGTGGCTGTGTGGGTCATGTCCTTTATTTTTGTGTTCTCATCTCAAATCTCCTCTAAGGCAAAGGGAAAGAGGCACCTGGAAGTTTCGCTGCCAGCCTGCAGCGATTCCCACCAGGCCTGCGGGGGGAGCTCCAAGGACGGGGCAGGACCACAGGGAGGAAATGGACCGGAACTTCCACTCAGAAAGCTGGGCAGGCCAGCAGAGTGGATCAGGAGGGATGATGAGCAAGTGCGGAGTCAGAGGAAAAGGTCAGCAGGCTGTGTTCCCCACATGAGGAAGATGAGTGTGCGACCTCGGAGCTGGAGGTTAACATAAATATGTGAGTAGCCCGCTATAGTGCACTAGGGAACAGAGGGGCCTGTGGCCAAGTGGAGAGGACACTCAGGCTCTGCTTGAATCTGGACTGCAAGATTTAAAACATTTGCCCCACCAAGCACAACAGAACACCCACGGCCTGCAGGCTGAGCCCGTGTTATAAGGAGGTCTTTTTATCTGATACTTTGGCAACTGGGGCTTTGCTGACCCCAGAGGGGCTGTCCCTCCTGGGGCTGGCTGCTTCCCCGCAGGCACAGCCAACCCAGAGCATATAACCTCTATGTGACACCTCCTTACCAGGCTCTCATACTCTGGGCCCCTATTCACCTGCCCTAATCACCCCAGGGCCAGGTACCAGACAAATGGGGACAATCCAAACATCCCAGAGCCCAGTGAAATGATGCAAACTAGCCAGTCAGCCTGCTGACCATCTTGCTGTTGACCACAATGAAGGCTCCCGCTCACGATTTGCCCTTCTGCCTTCTCACAGACCCTGGTGCACTCCCATGTGACCCTGCGCAACCTAGTGTGCCCTCTCCTCTTCAGAACTGCAGCAAACTCTCTTCAGTGGAAAACGTCTCCTGAGCTGTTGGCTTTACTAGACCTGATCGAAATAAAAACCACTGTCCCTCACCCAGTGCAGACCCAATGTAAAGATGGATGGATGAGAGAACAGACAGACAGAAAGATGGAAGTGAAGGGCTGGAGAGGCGTTCATCTGGCCTCAGGGATTCCCTGCGCTTTTTCCGTTTTCCTTTTGCGACTGTGTCAGGACTCTGAACTCTGAACGTGCCTCAGTTCCGTGAGTGGCACAGATGCAGGAGCTTGGGCAGGAGCAAGTCAGGGAGGGGTGGCCTATCTTTGGTAGACAATCTTCTGGCTGTTCCCTTTACCTAGGGGCCTTATAAAAAGATCATCATCTAAAAGGGCCCCTGAACCCAGTGGTGAAAGGGGGAAACTCGGAGCGAAGCCTCCAGCCCACCTCCCTTCCCAGCCCAAAGGGGGCCACCCGCAGCTGCACGTCACTCTGCACCTGTGGGATGCCCCGCGCACATCCGCATCCCGCACACTCTGCCCGGTCCAGCGGGAGCCGAGCTGCAGAAGCCGTGTTGTTTCGCATCTTCACTCTGAACATGCACTGATCTATTCTGCTTGGCTATGACCATATTTCTCTGGTCCAGGAGCCTTGGGTGTCCTTCTCAGCATCCCTGTCTCATGCCCAGGTCCTCAGACAGGCAGAGAAGGCAGAGGCAGGAGTCCTGTCTGGGAAGCTCTGAGACAGCGGAGACAATGTTTGCTGTCTCTGATGGACAGACGGGTGATTACTTGGTCCTCAGTGGTGAATGTTTCCCAGAGGCCATCCTCCCACCAGGCCCAAGATGGAAGGACTGCAGCTAACCATAGCGGACGGATGACCCGGCTAGGGAATGTGGGGGACTGTCTGTTGGAAGGTCATCAGTAGGGAGGCTACAAACTGGCTTATCCAGAATAGAACCAGTTCATGGTTTATAATGGGCATTATCCCAGGGAGATTATAAAACTCACCTCCCCTCTCTCTCTCCAAAAGGTCCTGTTTGATAAATTATACAGTCACCGCAATATCAGGGAATTTTGCAAATGGAAATGCCTAGAAGGCTTACAAGCAACCGAGGCTGGTTACTTTGTACAAATCAGAGTTTGAGGCTTAGCAAACACATTGGGGAAATAGCAGTGGGCCCTGCAGATGGCAGGGACCTTAAGTAAAGGGAACCGAGCCTGGCTTGGACCTGGTGGGCTTCACTGTAGAGGAGGAATTCTCTGGGGTGGCAGGGAACACTGGGCCCACCATGCTCCATTCACAGCCTCTCCAACAAGAAAAGCAGGCTCGGAGCAGCACCTCTACTCCCTGCCTGAGGTCTCAAGCCAGAGGAAAAAAGTCCAGCAAAGGTGGAGGAGAAAGGTTGTGATTTGTCCCCACATGGGCTCTGGGAGAAGGGGTATATCCCTACCAACTTCATCTCAGGACCCGTCTATGCCATGGTCCTGTTCACCACCACCTGGGGTTGGTAAGGGCACCCTGAACAATTTCCCATTTGTCTTTTTTTCCTTCCTGGTTGAGTGAGATCTTATTTCTGTTGAGCTGAACTATTTATCTGTGTGGCATGAAATGTCACGGATTGCGAGCAAAACCAGGACCAACCCACGCACAAGAAATAATAACCCTTTGCTGCTGCTCACACGCAACTCCCCAAATCTTTAGGCTGCCAGCGACTCATTTTCTTTGTCCAGCACTGAACTTGCTCTCAAGAAGAACTGAACTCAAAAGACAACTGACAGACAACAGCCTTGGGAGCCTGATGTCACATGAATTCATGCTCAAGTTAATGTGCAAGTGAATCTGGGGACACACACAACCCCTTGCCACAGAGGCAGGGCAAAGACTTACAAGGTAAAAGTGGCTGTAGGTTTCACCTTGTGGCCTCACGTGAAGTTTAATCAAGCTATTAAACGTCCCAAGTGTCCAGTGTGGAAGGAATCTCTGTTTGCTTGTTTTGTGAACTGAAACTTCAAAGCTATTTTTATGTAAGATTAGCCATCATGCAAAACTCACTGGTCAAGCAGTTAATAAAATACACACACCCCATTGAAGGGTTTTGTACATCTCGGTCCTTGCACATAACAAAGCAATGATAACCCCACACAGTCCTGAGAGCAAGCCCCTCTGCTTGGTGAGGGCGGTAGTCCTGGCTTTTCGGGGCTCATGTGTTATAAATTCTGGAAGCTCGTTTAGCTGCAGTTTGAGCATCGGGTTCATCTTCTTCCTCTTCCTCGGTTCGCTTGTATTTCAAAAACAAGTCAGACTTTAAGAAGCGACTGTAGCTGTCGTACTTCATGAGGTTGAAGATCTGAGGAGGAAAGAGAAAGAGTCTGAAGGCTGCAGCTAATCCAGGCCATGAATCATCCTATCAAATATTTATTAAATACCTACCGTGTGCCAAAGAATACACAAAGAAAGCTAAAGTAAGGCATGCGCTAGATGAGGCAGATTTCCTGGTCATTATACAATCATTTCAATGGAACATATAGCTTAGAGAGTCACATGAACAAATATGTCTTTATTTTGCACGGCAGAACAGATTCACGCTGCACTGATTCATACCTTCGTATGAAAGGGCCCTTTAAGAATTGCCACTATATCTGGAGAGATAATACAGGGATGCATTTCTCTAAGAGCTGGAGGTAGCAGAACAGAACTCCCAGCAACCAATCCCAGGCTGCCTGTCCTCCTCCTCACCTGCAGCGTGGGTAGGGAAGAAAAGCAAATCCTTTTCTTCTGTATGGACAATCTCTTTTTAAGAAAGCCCTCGCCCTTTATTTCCCTCCTTCATCTGTCAATTTTCAGGACATCTGAGGTCTAAACATCCAGAGTGCACCCAAGGTGCCTTCTCTTTCAGCACAAACACAGGCTCCAACAAGCAGAAAGTTTCAGAAGTGCCTAGAAGGTTGCTCACCGTCAGGCGGGGTTGTCAAGTGAGTGGTAAAATCCTGACATCTTTTAAACCCACCCTCTGTCAACACAGAGTTTTGTAAACTAAATATCAGATGGATTCTCAGACCTCAGAACATCGACTTGGGGGATGGGCGATGCCTCCGGAAACAACTGGAACCTTCAGCCTTCATACCTTCATTTTCCAAAGTTGGCTGCAACTGCAGGAGAACCCAACCACCCAGGTCATGCTGCAGTAAGTCCAGCCCACGGCCAGGAAGGATTCAAGGAAGCTTGATGCTCTTTAAACTGCCCTTCCAGCCTTGCCCAAGCTCTTTAGAGCACTGATCTATTTTGAAGCAATCTTGTAATCCTATGTGTGATTATGATTTGCTGAGGTTTGGAGAAACTATTTTTAAAAATCCCAGAAGATGCAAAAATCCTAGCCAGGGATGAGGCTTGAGATGAGGAAGGCCATTACCTTTTCATGGCCTCCCACAAACCTGCAAAGCAGGTGTCACTGTCCCACACCACCTGCCCTGTTCAGCCTTGCTGGGCACAGGGTCCCCAGAGGAACCTTCTAGATACCTACAAGTTGAAAGTCCAGAACAGATGTTCAAAGTGTGACTAAAGGAACTGGCTTTGTGAGGCCCCCGAGGCACGCAGCCTGTGTCCCCCCACGCCCCCAGATCCACAGCGAATGGGACCCACCACTCTGGGCAGGATGCGGTGTGACCCGCGCCTCGTCTGAAGTCTCCGTGTGTGGGAGAGGAACATCCTGTTTGTCTGTAGTGGCTCTGAGGCTCAGACTTCAAAGGAGAATACAAAAAGGGCTGCTCTGGAGGCACCCAGGGTTGAAGGGCGGGGAGGCAGGAGGCTGCCTGGCTGAGAGGGTGCTCAGATGCTGCACTGGCCACCAGGAGATCCCAAGAGGCCACAGGCCCCTCTCGCCAGCACTCCAGGCTGCCAGCTCAGCAGGAAGGGGCAGGGACCATGTCAAAAGGGCCTGAGGGCCACTCCCTGCTGTGGCAGGTGTGAAATGCCCCAGCAAGCCCAGAAGTCCTTCAGGCTGAGGCTACCTGCCCCGGGGCCTCCCCACCTCCCAGTGCCACAGACTCACCAGGAAGCAGCTGTGGCCATGAGGCCTAGACAGATTTTAAAAAGGAAAGGATGTGGCTTCCACTGGCCTCATCCTTCTGGCTGTGAGCAGCCTGATGGCACTACATGGGGCCCAGAGCCAGCTTCCCACTCCCACCAGCAATGGGCCTCCCAGGCATGGGCTCAGGAGCTTCCCACTCCCACCGCAGAGCTCCTTGTGGACTCAGCAAGACAGCCAAGAGGACATAGAGGCGCCTAAAAATCAATCCCAAGAAAAGGCAGTGTACCCAGCCACAGACCACGTCGTTATTTATCTTAGGACAAATGGCCACGAAGGGATCCAATCAATGTTTTTCCACGAGTGACCAGAAACCACCCAGTGTGCACAGCAGAGGCTGGTGAAGTGAACCAGGCCATGACCAACACTACCAAGACGTGACCACCGCCAGGCAATGGACCGTGCGTTCTCTCAGACATTCTCAAAGACCTTGATTTTACGAAGAAGGAAATGGGGGCTTGGGGCTCAGTACTTTGCCTGATGGTAAGTGTATGGGTCAGCTCTGGCTGCTAGAACAAGTACTACACACAGTCTCTCACAGTTCTGAAGGCCAGAAGTCCAAATGCCAACAGGGATGGTTTCTTCTGAAGCTTGTAGATTGTCATCTTTTCTCCGTCCTCACATGGTCATCCCCCTGTATGTGTCTGGGTCTGAATCTCCTCTTCTTATAAAGACACAAGTCAGGTTGGATTAGGGCCCACTCCAATGACCTCATTTAACTTAATTACACCCTCTGATGGGCCATCTCCAAATACAGTCACATTCTGAAGTAATGGGGGATAGGACTTCAACATATGAACTGGTGGTAGTGGGGCCACATTTCAACAGTAAGCAAGGGATGTGAGGGGTGCCAACTCTAGCAGGCTAGCTCCCCAGCCCACACCACCAGGCACTGGCCACTCCTATGGCAGAATACACAGTCATCAAAAATAAGGTCTGAAAAGAGTTGAGCTTGCAAAACCACCCATGAATGTTAATTGACTGAATATTAAATACCAAAGACATTAAATCTAAAAACAATGACCCCAAGTATGTTCAACCATGTGTTCATGTGCATAAGAGGAAAATAAATCTCTCTAAAGGTCAGTAGCAGGTTGAAGAATGTCCCCCCAATGTATGTCCACCTGGAACCTCAAAATGTGACTTCATTTGGAAATAGGGCTGGTAAAGGATGCCATGATAAAGCCGCGCTGCATTTAGGGTGGGTCCCCATCCAAGGACTGGTGTCCTCTTCAGAAGAGGACACACTGAGACACACAGGGAGGTGGCCATGTGAAGACAGGTGGAGATCTGTGTGCTGGCAGCCACGGCGATGTGCAAGCTGGAAGACACAAGGAAGGCCCCTGACCACACCTTGACTCCAGGTTTCCAGCCTCCTGACCTGGAAGAAGTTGCCGCTGTTTTAAGCCACTCAGGTTGCGGTCACGCGTTACCACAGCCTAGGACACTAGTAACATCAGACCCATCTCAGCCCAGTCCTACTCAGATACGGAAAAAAGCTGCCCTCAGGGTCTCAGATGGTTCTACCAAACCAGGACTCTGGTGGGGAGCTGGCTTCCCTGGGCGAACTGTGACCGGCGCCCAAACACGGTAAGAATCCTTCAACTGTCTGCAGGGAAGAAAATGGAGACCAGTCTGGCCTGAGACTCAAGGTGGGCAGAAGGCATCAGAGCGGAGTCAGAGCAGATGATGGGTCCCAGGGACGGGCAGCCAGTGAAGCAGAAAACTCAAGTTGGCAGCCAAGTTGCTCTCTGTTTCTCCCCCGCCCCTGCCTGCCCCGTGCCCTGGCCAACACAGCTGTGGTTTAAAGGTTCCAAATTTTGGCAGCTCCACATCTGTGAGCCGCATGCCTACAGTGTACACTTGAGCAGCACTGCCTGGGATCCAGTCCTGCAGGCGGCTGGAGGTGGGCCTGGGAGGGGAGGGAGAGTTACCCAAGGGCAATTCTTCCAGCACAGGGTCATTATCCCACCAGGTGCCACACCCACCCCAATCTCAGCACAGAGCAATCTTGGACTATTCCAAATGGACTGCGCCAGGAAAGGACTTGACCACAGAAGCACCCCTCTCCCAACCCAACCCTCCCCCCATCAACAGAGAATGGGGCTCAGAGTTTATTCCATCACTGCTCTGATTTGCTGTATGTCAAGCCTAATAAATATTTTAAAACCTCTCAGAAGACAAGCACATTAGAGGACCTAAATGAAAAATGCATCTCCCTTCTCTTCAAAACCCTCTGCCAGGTTATTTCAACCCACACAAGGAGAAAAAAAAATAATCCTTCAATGCACAAAGTTTTTTTTTTTAAGAAGGATTTCATATTTGCTTCAAAAATTTGGTCTAGTTTTTGTATGCAAATTGCTGAAAGGTAGCAGCAAGCAGTTAAAGTTCTAGAATGTGTCCTCTCTCCCCCATACCAAGACTACAGACTTACTTTCCCAGCCAAGTGAACAGACAGGAAGTAGAAAGGAGGAAGCCCCTCCACCTGTGCGCCTGGCACGACGGACAGAATCAACTGGGGACCTGAAGATTGCACAGGCACAACAGGGACTGCCCACCCCAAGATGAACCACTCTCCCTCCCTGAGGCAGGAGCAGGTGCTGCAGGAGGTCCAGAGCAGACACAGACTGCGAACGAATCAGACAGCTCCGGCCGGCCCTTGTCCCCAAGCACCAGGGCAGGCCATGTGTGGACAGTTCTGTAGTGTTGGACAGCACTCCTCGTTGTAGACCCGCCCGCCAGAGACGGACAACAGGCCAGAGTGGAATCAGAACTCGAGAGGGGGCTGGGCATGCACAGAGTCCGAGAGCCCCTGCGAGAGGTGGAAATGCCCCAGGCCTGTAGGAGCAGAGCCCTCCCGTGGGGCAGGCTGTCCACTTTTTCCTGGAGTCAAGATACTCAAGTTCAAAGCCCAGTGACAGGTGGGGCTTTTACTTAGAGAAAAGGCATTTTATCTTTGCGTCTGGCCCCTGGAAGGAGAGTTAAGTGCTCTTCCAGCACCTGTTCTCCCTCGTCTTCCCCTGCATGCCATTTTCAAGTTCTAAGAAAAATCTAAAAGCATTTCAAATGCTCTCCTGCACGCCCCAGCTCTCAGGAGGCACAGGACCACGTAGATGCAGGAGCCACCTTTTCTTCCATTTGAAGAGAAAACCACAAGCTGTTTTCCAGCTGAACACACTGGAAAAAACACCCATTTCTGGGCTTGGTCTGATCTTTAGTAACAAATGTCGTCCTGCACCATCAGGCAGCGATGATCTGAATCCCAGCTCTGGCCACCACCTCAGCCTGGCAGCAGGGGCCACAGTCAAGCAGGGGAGCTCAGGCCGAGGTCCTGCTCGGGGCTGGGGGAAGTGGCCCCCAGATGACCCTGCAGGCCAGGCATCCCCTCTTCTAGCCCCCTTGCCAGCTGCTCCACCCCTCCTTATCGATGCCAAAAAAGGAAGCATTTGTTTCTCACTTTGTGGTTCTAGGGAAATTCAGAGAGGTGACACTGCCCCAAAGGGGCACGTTCCTTTGTCTGTCAAGGATGTGGCCAGGAGCGCTGCATCTCACCGAAGCCTTTTAAATGTTTTTCTTCAGCCTCTGAGGGTGAGGACTTCCTCTTCAGACAGCCGTCCGCACTCAATCCTCCGGGTCCAGAGCAGCACCAGCCCTAAAGCCCACGGAGGGCAGCCCAGCAGCATGCAGGCGAGGGGTCCCTGAAGTTCACAGGACAAGAAAGCGCACCCCTCTCCCTCCAGACCTGCGCCATCCTCCTACATGGCCACAGAAAGTGAGGATTAAAAGCCGCCACTGGCAATGAACCAGACCTGTCTGCCTCTCTAAATCACAATGGGTTCCAGGGGAACAGACCCAGGTGTGGGGTGAAATTCAAACCCAGGGCTTTAGAGGAGAGAGCTGCAGAAGTCGGAGCTGAGAAACTGGCTGGAGCAGAATTCCGTTCTACATCTTTGCTGTGGCACGACCCTGAGGACAGACAACCTAAAGGACTTCCCGCTAGTGGGGAGAGTGGCGAGAGGCAGGGCCTGGAAGATTTCACTTTGCATTGGACCCTCCTGGGTTGCACGAACTTTCTTTTCTTTCCTAACAGCGATGCTGTGCCGATGTAAAAATTCAAACTCATTTTAAAAATTAATTTGTTTGAAATTTCCAGAGACACAGTTACAGGATGATTCACACTCGGCGGGTTCCTGCTCGCTGGCTCCTGGGCGGCCTCTTCCATCCTCTGTGGAGTGCCAGCCATGCCGGTTAGCAGGACTCGCTGCTGCTCTCAGTGCAGTCCACGGTGCCTGTCTGTCCCCTGCGCTGTGGCTGACTCCCAGAGTCTCAGCAAGTGAAGGAAATGCTTAAGAACCAGCCACGGCTGAAGCGAAGGAGGACAGGACAGCAGGGGAGAGGAATGTGGGCAGGGTGGCAGGAGGGAGGGGGTCATGAAATGCCAAAGACAGCGCCCTACAGCAGCCGTGAAGGGGAGGCGGTGCCTCGGGACGGGAGGGAAAAGATAAGAACCCAAGGGGAAGCCACATCTCCAAAGGTTCCTGCTTTACATGGGGAATGGCTGTCACGGCAGCAGTGTGACAGGAAGAGCTGAGCCAGAGGCCCTGAGCTCGAGGTCCCATTCTCACGACAATGAGCTGGGACAGCAGCCCCAACCCGTGAACTACCTCCTCTGCAGGCCAAGGTGCCAGGTCCCTCCATCCACAGAACCACCTGACGGCCAAACAGATGCACCTGCAAAAGCACCGTGGAAACTGAAGGGGTCTAGTCTTGTCGTCTTCCTGGAACTTGTCAAGGTGTCAAAAACTAATGTGGAGCTGGGCACGGTGGTGCACGCCTCTAACCCCAGCCACTAGGGAGGCTGAGGCAGGAAGACCGAAGTTCAAAGCCAGCCTCAGCGATTTAGCAAGGCCCTAAGCAACTTAGTGAGACCCTGTCTCTAAATAAAAAATAAAAAAGATCTGGGGATGTGGCTCAGTGGTTAAACCCCCGGGTTTAATCCCCAGTACTTTAAAAAACAAACAAAAAAAAACCCATAAGAACATTGTTGCTGCTTTTCAGGTGGGACCTGAGGCTGAGGGAGGGTACGGCACCCTGCCACCTGTGGAGAAGCCACAGGATTGCCCTGTCCACATTATGGAGCACAGAATTCTGTCGTGGGGGCCCATCCTGTGCGCTGCAGGGTATTAAGCAGCAGTCCAGGCCTCTGCCCCTAGATGCCAGTAGCACCTGTGTCCCAGTCGTGACAACAAATTTTCTCCAGACACTGGCCCATATCAGCAAAATCGTCCCCAGTTAAGAACCACACACTCACCTTGAGTTCAGCTTCCCAGTACAGTGCTGAGGACACATAGTGACTGTCACAGAGGGCTGGACACAGCCAGGCACTGCAGGAAGCACCTCACGGGCCACACTGCACCTCAAACCTCCTTATTAGATCCCCGGTTCCATAAATGAGGAAACCAAGGCACAGAGAGGAGAAGCATCTTGGCCAAGTTCAAACAGCTGCTGAATCCTGAAGTCAAAGAAGCTGGGGGAGGGGAGCTCAGACCAAGGAAACGAGGCTGTGACTACCAGGGGCGACGTCAGGACTGAGGTGTGGAATGGTCGACTGTTTACTGGACAGCTCAGGGAGGCAGCAGGGCTACGGAAGCCCCATATCACAGGCAGCGACACGAAAGCCACACAAAGAAACAGAACCTGGGGCCCAGGGCAGGACTGGCTATGAGCCACCTCTTCCCTCTCTGGTGTTGAGGGCCAACCCAAGACACACGATGGTGAATCCGAGCTCAGCGTCTGGGAAGTGACAAGCCCTTGTGGGGGAGATGGCCTGAGCCCCAGGCCACCCAATTCAAACAGTGAGTCTTGGTCAGGAGGTCAAAGTTCGGAGTTGACTTTCTAGAAAAAGAAACAGCTCTACACTGAGTCATCTGCTCTCTCTTGTGCAGCCAAGGGGCACAGCTTTCAAGAGAATCAAACCCTATTAGTCCAACTGGCCCATCCTATAAATAACCACCATTCAAAATCCCCATAAGTAAATGGCAGCCTGATGGGTCCAATCCCTCCCAACTCGGCTTCCATCCCCATCTCTTGCTGTACCCAGCTCACGGATGTCCCCAACACCCCCACAGCGGCGTGCCTCAGGGTCTTGCCTCACCCTGGGAAACCCTGCCTCCCTGTCTTTCAGGTCTTAGTGGCCTCTCCAGGGACCAGCAGGCTCAGAGCAGCCCCTCCGTGCCATTCCTGGCCATCTCTTGGCAACTGCATTTCCTTCTTTACGTTTCTCCCTTTCTGTATTCGTGGATGGATAGGAGCCGAGTTCCTGACTGCTCATGCAGCTCTTAGCTCAGGCCCTGCTACGTAGCAGGACCTCAGTCAATACTGGCAGCATAAAGGAAGGAATGAAAGAACAAATCCACAAACTAGAAAGAGCCAGAATCGAAGCAGAACCACCTCCCAGCAGTGGATTTTTAAAAAAAAGAAAGGTGGGGGGTGGGGGGAAGACCCATAAAGAACTGAAATTCACTGATGAAACCAACCCTTTGTAGGTGTCCAGAGCAGCCTTCGCCTCTGGGCTGAAGTACCAAAGAGAGGGCTGCAGCCCACCTCCTGTCTCTCCCAGCTTAGCCAGCAGGGTGGGATGTACGACCAGCCAAGCTTGCGAGTTAGATCAGAGCACTCTCTCTCTGCTCACATGAATGTTCCATGTAACCAAGTTTTAAACCCCAAACATCCTCTAAGATGTTGCTTTTGATGAAATGCTTATTAAACTGTACACCACATTCTTCACACAGTACACTGACCATCATTTGACTCTTCTTGATGGTTTGGGGTCAGGAGGCTCCCTGATCACATCACCCTCCTACAGCCCAGGGAGGCCACAGTGTGGTGTGTGGCATCGTGGGCTCCCACACGCTCTGGCCCCTGACGGCCGTGCTGTGGTTTTGTGTGTAGTATCGCTTTCCGTCTCCCTGCCGGCTGGTAATCACCGTTCCCACTGCCCCCTGTTCCACGGCCTCTGCGGACCCCTGACAGCCTCTCCCAAGAACAAACCTGGGAGGACTGTAGACCAAGCGTCAGCGGGACCTGAACACAAGCCAGAGGCCTTGAGCAGGATGCAGAGGCCCCGGGCCTCAGGGAGGCTTTTCCCACCCGTGAGGTTCCAGCTGTGCCCCACAAAGCCATGCTACTCTAGCAGCAGCCCCGGAGCAACCGGGGGCACCTGGGGCTCCCCTGGCCAGGGGGCTAGGAGCCCTGTGAAGCCGAGCAGTGCTCTGTGAACTCCTGGGCCCCAGCCACATTTCCCACACCTTTCGTCTCCTTCACTTGGGAAAACAGGGCCCTCGAGGGAGCCTCTGGGAAGAAAGAGTCGCAGACGGTGCTGAGGCGCATTCTCCCAGGTGGCAGCCAGGCCCCTGAGAGGCAGTTTCCCAAAGTGGAACAGAACCCAGAGGCCCTTCCCAGGGACTTGCTGGGAATTCCCAATCAGCCCCCCGCATCCGCGGATTCCGCACCCGCGGATTCAACCAACCGCAGAACAAAAATATTCAGAAAAATAAAAACGCATTTGTGCCAGACACATGCAGGCTCCTCCTCCTTGTCCTTCCTCCCTAAGAGATACAGCGTGACAACGATTCACATATTTGCTGTTATAAGTGACCTAGAGATGACTCAAAGCATACAGGAAGATGTGTGCAGTTAACGCAAATACACACCATGGCCATCAGGGACCTGAGCACATGGGTTCTGGTACCCCAGGGGTCCTGGAGTAGCACCAACTGTGCCTCAGGAGGACGGTTAGTGCCTCTTTCTCCCTCCCAGGTAGATCTTTTTTTTTTTTTTTTGGTGCTGGGGATTGAACCTAGGGCCTATGCATGCAAGGCAAGCACTCTACCAACTGAGCTATACCCCCAGCCCCCAGGTAAATCATTTTTAACAAGAGAGTGTGAATGAACTTTCTTTACATTCAATAGTAGAACCGCATGACGCCACGTTCGTTCTGCAGTGCACATTTGTGGATCTATATGGGGGGAAAAGATGGACCATCTAGAGGGCAAATGTTATCTTGTCATTATCTCCTGGTATGGAGCCATGCAGGGTTAGTGTCCAGTTTCTTTGGTTGAGCATGTATGAGTTACGTAATTAGGTGGACAAAAGTTATTTTTTTTCAAGCTTTTCCTTGGCCTGCAATTCCAGCAACTCAAGCAGGAGGATCACAAGTCTAAGGCAAGCCTCAGCTACTTAGCAACACCATCTTGAACCCCCAAAAAGAACATTTTAAAGAGGGGATGGGGGTATGGCTGTGGCTTGGTGGTAGAGGACCTCTGGGTTCAATCCCCAGTACCACAAAATGAAAAGTTAAAAAAAAATCCTCTCTCCCCCGTGTTCCTCTTTTCTGTGGCAGCTGAGCCCCCAGTGGCTGCCTCTACTGGGGTGTGTGGAGGTCACAGGGCTCCACTGGACATCTCCCAGGAGAGCTGGATATCTGGGAGCCTGGGAGCCACCACAGAGTCCCATCAGCCCCTCTCCTCTTGCTCCTGCCTTGCTCAGCCTGTGCCCCCACAGCCTTTCCACCTGCTCTGCTCCAGGGCCTCAGGGGCCTCTGAGCAGCAATGAGAGGCTGCCCAGGAGCTGGGAGACCAACACAGGCCTTGGAAGGCAGGTAGGTGAGAGTGAATCTAGCCTCCGGCAACCTTCTACTGCTCAAGTGACGTTCAACTAACTGACTATTGGTTCTCCCTGAGCCTTGTTCTTCTCATCAGCAAAATGGAAACAATACTTTTCACTGGAGCTTAGATGAGCTGATACTTGCCAAGTGAGGCACCAGGCTCAAGGGACAGCTCCTAAATCACAGGTATTGCTATTATTAAGAATATCTAGAACACAGGGGCCAGCCCAGGTACTCAATCCTGGCTGCTCTTTAAAGCACTTTAGGAATAGCATTTGCCTGTAATCCCAGTGACTCAGGAGGCTGAGGCAGGAGGATCCAAAGTTTGAGGCTAACTTCAACAATGTACCAAGACCCTGTCTCAAAATAAAAAAAAAGAGTTACAAAGGACTGGAGATGTAGGTCAGTGGTACAGCCTTTGGGTTCAATCCCTAATACCACCCCCCGAGACACACACATACAAATTAATTATAACAAAATAAAAAATAAAATACTCTAGGAAGCTCATAAAAGATGCTGAGGTCCATGTGGCCACAGTACATTGCACTTCCTTTCCCTCCACAAATTCATGTCCACAGCATCCTTCCCAAAGGCCTCAAACCACCATCTCCAGGAGGCCCTCAGTAAGACTCCCAGGAGGACTGGAATTTTTTCAACACTCCAATCTGATTCAAAATCTGTATGGAATTTACACTTAGCATTGTGTCAACTGGAAAACATTTTCAAATTACTTCTTACATTTTTATTTTCTTCCTGTGAGGGCTCTGGGCACATACCACATGATCCAAAAAGGTCAAGCAACACACAGGGTCCATGGTTCTCAAAGTGTAGCCCCAGGCTTGCAGCATGAACTCACCCTGGGAACTCATGGGGAGCTGGTCCCTGCCTTTGGAACCCTCATAGCTGCATGCTAACTGGGGGCGGGGGTGGGGTGGGGTGTGCGTCTGTTTTAACACATCCTTCAGGTGATTCTGGGCTTGCTTGACTGTGAGGACTGTGCTGAGCTAAGCTGGAAGCTGGTCCCCACCCGCGCTGCCAGGTAAGACAGACCTTCTCTTCCTCAGTGAGGATGGGGCCAGCAGGAGTGTGAAACTGGTCTGTCCGTGGTGTGGTTAGAACACTTCAGAGTAAGGAAGCATGATATGAACAGTCTCACCTGTAGATTCCTATCTACAATCCCATCCCCTTATCTGTTACCACTTAGATTTCTCGCAAAAAAAAAATCTGCCAGAACACTTAAAGTTTACCCATTTACAGGTCCATGTTTAAGCCTAATTTTTCCTGTTTTAAGTGGAATATGCTGCCAAATGTCCACTTTGTCATTATGACCCAGGAGCTACATTCTAAACCAGCTTACAGCACTGGCCATCGGCAATTTGGTTGTTTGCACAACAACATCAGCAGGTGCCCTGCCACTTGGAGGCTTTGCACTTGTCTTCCAGATGTCCCAGCTTGTCCTGTCGCAGTTACCACATGCTGCTTGTTCAGTGTGGGTTCCTCAAACAGCCCCAGCCTCCCTTCTCATCTGGGTTGAGGAGGCAGAGAAAACCCTGCTGGTTCAAACAGTGTGCAGACAAAGAGGAAAAGCGAGGGAGCGTCCCACAGGTCAGTCCTGACCCTTCACCAGCCAGGGCCGCTCGGGGTGCCTCAGCCTGCCCAAGGGGATGAGAGTTTCCTGGGAGCCTGACGTTTGGTGCTGCACTGAATCCTCCAGCCTGGATTGAATGTGGGTTTTCAAACCAAGGTGCAGTCAGGGAAGTCGGATTACCTGGTCCTGGAGTTTCTGGAACATCAGAGGGTGTGGTTCTTCCAGGATCTTCTCGTTGAGCCGAGACTGCCCCTCCACGTTGACTTGGGATGAGGCCTTGTTGGACAGAAAGGTCACGTAGATCTCCTTGGCCTTTTCCTGCATCTGGAGGAGACAGAGGGGGCTGTCTGTTACCTGCAGACACAGCCCTTCCCTGCCTGAGCCCCTACTCTGCCCTATGGCCAGGCTCAGAGCAGCTGCAGCCTTGGGAGCTCTAGCTGCCACTTGGGACCCCCAGGTGGGCTCATGGCAGTCCAGCCCCACCCTCCACCCTACTTGTGTGTCTGTGGCCGCATCTCCACTAACCATTCAGAAATGACGAGAAAGCACCCTGACCCAGGGTGAGCCTCACTACCATTCAGGACCTGGGAAACATCCTCCAAATTAAGGGCTCCCGGGGATCTTATTAAGTCACAAGAAGGACTGAAGCGCTGATATATACTCCAATGAACGAATAAACCTTGAAAACATTATGCTAAGTGAAAGAAACCAGATACAGGAAGATATGCACCATATGATTCCATTCACATGAACTGTGCAGAGTAGGTGAATCCAGAGACGGAAAGATTAGTGGTCACCACGTGTTGGGAGAAGGAAGAAAGAGAGAGGACCGCTTGATGAGAATGGTGTTTCTGTCTGGTGATAAAAAAGAGTTCTGGAACTACACAGTGGTGACACTAGTACAACACTACGAATGTACTCAATTCCACTGAGGTGTACCCTTTAAATGTTTTGAAAGGTATAGTGAGACACTGAAAATGGTCAAAATGGTGAGCTTCCTACTAGGTATATTTTACCACAATCAAAGAAGTCAAGGGCCGAAGGTGTAGCTCAGTGGTAGAGCACGTGCTTAATATGCGTGAGCCCTGGGTTTAACGCCCCGCACTGAAATAAAGAGGTCAAGGTAAACCTAGTTCACATGCCCACCAGGGATCCAGCCAGCACCTGCTCTATAGGGTACAGACACCTTCTAGGTGACTCCCATTTCCTCAGTTCCCTGAACACTCAGCAAAGTGCCATTCCCCGTAAGCCCCTCTCCTGATGAGGACAGGGCCGGGACAGGTGACGGGTGCAGCAGGCTCAGGACACGGCTCCAAAGCCTTCAGTTCCACCCCGTTCCCTGCCTGAGAAGCACAGCGACCTCTGCAGGTGCAGCCTGACAGCCTCCGGGACAGGCTGTGCTCGCTCACGGCCCCCCTGAAGTCCCAGTGCAGTCCTGCCAGGAAGCCGAGCTCTGGGGAGGTCAGGCAGCAGAGACAAGATGCCCACCCATCAGCACTGTGGCTGCACCCAAACCCAGCTGGGGTGGGAGTACCCCAATGGGAAGGAGCCTGGCTTCGCGGTGAGCACTTTGTCTTCAAAACAATGTGCCTGTGTTGGGGCTGCAGACCTGCGGACTTCCCCTCAGAGGTCTATTTTCTTTCAGAGAAAGGAGACTTCCTGTGCCCCTGCCTCACCTGCAGCTAAGACAGGCATTTCTCCAAACATCACATGTAAGTCATCACCATACCCTGCGGAGAAGGCCCCCAGAAAGGGCTCGGAACTGCAGCCTCTCAGCTCCGATTTGCCGAGGGAGGCGAGGAGGATGGGGGGGCGGCCTGGAAATCTGCCTTTCTCTCCGAAGAGCCTTCTGGGGTTCTGAGTACGCTGTGGAGCTTGGCTTAGAAAATTCTAGGCTCTGAAAACCTTCTGGTCTTATGGAAACCGCCCGAAGTCTTCTAAAACTGATGCTTGAAAACAGGGGGAAAGAACTTTTGTGGTTCCAGAGACTAGAAGACCCCACTAGGCTGCGGCTTGACCAGGGTCCCCTGGGAAAGCCAGCCTCGCCAGTGCTTACAGGAAGACGGCCTGGGTGGGGGTCGACCCCCCCAAGTCCTGGAGTCTGTTCTTTCTTGACTATCAACATAAACAACCAGTTGATGTCAAACTCAGGGACAAGGAGCCTCTTAAGGTAAATATGGATGTTCCAAGGACAGGTCTGGGGATCGTCAGCGAGGCCCAGAGGAGCAGCACTTTGTACTCTGCACCTCTCAAAGACCCATCCGCTGTACGGAGCCACGAGTCTTCCTCCCACCACCCCCTGCCCTGTCAGGAAGGAACATTTTTGGAAAACCACTTCCTGTTTCACAGCTACTTCACAAAAGTAGAATTTCAGCCTGTCAGATCAGCTAACTCCATGCAGAGCCCTGTGGGCAGCAGGCCTCCCCTTCCCTAGAACACTCACACACACACCATAGCACACACATGCACACATGCGCACACACTGCCCACGGGAATCCAGGCTCTCTTAAGTAGTTCAAGAAAGAGCTGGGTAATGAGCGGCCTGAGATTGAGGTGGGGGCAGGAGGCCGAAGGGCAGGAAACAGGTGGCAGGTCTGCAGGTATACAAGCCCCAGGACCCAGACTCATCTCTCCCACCAGCCGCCCCTCCTAGGTCTCAGGAGGTCCCAGACCTGCCTCAGGCCTGCCCCCATCACATGCCCTGAGGAATGGCCGAGCAGCAGAGCTTATCTGGGCCAGGATAGGAAGCATGACAGAAAAGGGAAGCCCCAAGACCGCCGACCACAAGCCGGTCACGGGAAGGCCTGCTGTCCAGACCGAGAACACTGAACAAAAAAGAAGAACCAGTCACTTGAGCTATCTTGGTACATTTTTCCAGAGCTTTGTTAACCCTATTCTGGCTGCTGTTAGGATAGGAAGAGGACAGCCATCCCTGGTGGGGTTGATTTGAGGTCTGTGATCTGAAAAAGAGGCCAGCTTCTCTTCCATGGCCCCAAGACACACCAGATCACAGCCTAGACAGGGCCTCTCGCTCCCTGAGGACACCTAATGTGCCCAGCTTCCAACACACCCCCGAAGGTGCTACAAAAGGACCCTGCCTGAGTCTTCCAGGTCGGGGACTGTGGACGGCAATGTCTGCACCCCGGCGAGCTCCTTTCAGGCTCCCCAAGTCTGGGCCTTTCCTGGCAAAGCCTCTGCTTGCCCACAATGCATCAAGTGAACTCACTCTCAGCCCCAGAGACACCCTCCACTCAACAGCAAAGCCCTGCTCACCCAGCACAGGGAAGGACATGGCTGGGCCTATGGGTTCCTCTCCCTCCCTCGGGAAACATGCAGCTGTTTCCCACTAGGAACATGAAAATCTACTTTGTTTCACATCCCCATGACTAATGGCCTCCACGTCCCCAACTTCTATGGAAACATCCCACAAGAAAAGTGTGCACTGGAGTCTTCCTTCTTCCCTCCCAGCAGCTCCTCTGCCACCAGCCAGCTCAGCCCAAGAGCCCGGACACTCTCTGGGCCTCACACTGGCCCCCCGCCCTGCACACCTGTCCTACCTTCTTCCCTAGCTCCCACCCTCCAATGGCCTCAGGATTTTCCAACACCTCTTTCTTCCTATCTTCTTTGGGCTCTTGTCCCTCTGTCTCCTCCCTAAATCCTGGGGTTCCCCAACTACATGCTCTGCCAAGGTTTCGGCCCTACATTCTCCCCCAGGCCCATGTACCAACTGATCCCTAGCAATGTGGACAGGGATGTCCCATTAACACAGCAACCTTTTTACCAAGAGCAGGGGTATCCCTGTTGGTCAGAGGTCCTGCAGCCTCTCCTCCAGGAAACGGACACCACAACGCCCTCTGACACCCACACGGCCCCCACACTCTCTCTGGCTCTGCTCGCATCACTCTGAACGCACCTCTCATCATCTCATCCCTCTCCATCCCGAGACCCCTGCCAGAGGCACCATGGGAGTTGACGCACAAGAGCACTGGGGACCAAGCCACCAACTGTGTTCACGTCGACTTCAGAAAGAGAATGAGGCAAAGAAAGTACTGAGTAAATGATAGGAGAGAATTCCCGAGAACTGGCCAGGAATGGGAGGAGGTTGAAGGAGGAACAGATGGTGGGACAGACAGCAAGAAGAACAAACCCAGCACATGCAGGGCTCGGAGGAGGTGACAAGAGGCACGGCCAAGGGCAGGGACCAGGTCACCAGGTAGAAGGGAAAAGGAGGGCAGCAGAAGGAAGACGTTAGACGCCCAGATCCTTGACCCCCGCCTCCAACCCCAGGCAGTGACCACCTCCCTGCTCCCTTCCCCCAGAAGATGGGAATATTCTTAAGAAGTTGACTGAAGGGGGCAAAGATGAGCTGCCAAACGGGATTCAAGAGGCTCAGTGATGCCTCAAACATAGACCCCAGCAACCTCTCCCACCCAACAGAGGAACACATTGCCCTGTGGCCCACCAGGAAGAGACCGGAGGGACCTCATCTTGAGAAAACAAAAACATAAAAGCAGAAAATGAAGGGAAAGTTGAAAACTTCAGTAGGGACCAAAAGCCAAATAGACAAAGATAGGAGGAAAGAATAAATAAAATTACGGGCTCAGTCCAGGATTAGGGTCACCACTGGAAAAGAGACCAGAACCAGATTAGGTGGTGCCCCCTGTGGTCCCAGCCACTGGACAGCTGAAGAGGGAAGATCCCTGGAACACAGAAGGTCTAGACCAGCCTGGACACCATAATGAGACCTGGTCTCAGGGAAGAAAGGAGAGGACAGAGGAGAGACAAGCCCCCCAAACAGAAGAAGCTAAAAAAATTTTTTAAAAAAAGTAGAAGCCATCATCTTAGCAATGTAGGAGGCTGAGGCAGGAGGATTGTAAGTTCAAAGCCAGCCTCAGTAACGTGGTAGGTCCTAAGCAACTTAGTGAGACCCTGTCTCAAAATAAATATAAAAAGGGCTGCAGATGCGGCTCAGTGATAATGCACCCCTGGGTTCAATCCTCGGGATTGAAAAAAAAAAAAAAGAAATAATAGCAATAACATGAGAACATTTCCAAGAAGTATAAATTTCCATATTAGAAGGCTTCACAAAGTATCCACAAAATTAATGGACCATGTCCCTTCAAAGCCCCTGATCATACAGTTTTAGAATATTGTAACATAAAGCAGATCCTATACCATTCCAGTGGGGGGAAAAAGCAAAACAAAACAACTTATTCATAAAACACTGATGCTTAGAAGCAGGAGACGATGGAACAGGGCTGAGGTGTGCTCCGCGGCACAGCACTCACCGAGCACGAGCAAGGCCCCGGGTTCAATCTCGGGTACCACCAACACCCCACCAAAAGAAGAGGATGACAGTGGGACAAAGTCCTCAAAACTCCAAACCTGAGCTTGGCCAGAAGGCCAAGAAGTGACTGTGCTGCAAGATTCTCAGTGAGTTGCAACCTAGAATTCCTACACATCAGTGAACTGGGAGAGATGGAAAAAACTATCACTGTCACTCCACTGTCCTCACACCTCTAGCTGCCCAGGGCCCTTTCTCAGCTGTTGCTGGCTGTGTGCCACCAAAACAAGGGAATGATGTGGCAGAGGAGGAACCAGGTCCTGGAAACTGAAGCCTTTACCCTGTGGCACAAAGAGGGCAGAGGTGTGGAGCAGTGGTCAGAGAGCTGTCCCCAGGAAAGCCAGGCGACAGGGACAATCTAACAGCATCAAGCTGAACAATGCTGTGGGCCAGTGGGGAATGTGAATAATCGGAAGAGCAAAAAATGGTCCAAGAAGGAAAAGGTAAGCCAGGTGCCTGTAATCCCAGCCACTGGGGAGGATGAGGTAGGAGGATTGCAAAATTGAGACCAGCCTAAGCAAACAAGGGAGGCCCTCAGCAACTTAGTGAGACTCTATCTCAAAACAAAAAGGGTTGTTGATGTGGCTCAGTGGAAAAGCATCCCAGGTTCAATCTCCAGTACCAAAAAAAAAAAAAAAAAAGGAAACTATAATAGTAAGCAAGCACCTCTTTGCAAACAATAAGCAATAAATTCTTCATCATAAAAATGTCACAAAGATCTAAGTAAGCAACCCCTGAGCTACCGCAGGAAGAAGTTGTATATAATAAAATAAAAAATAAAAAGAACTGGAGATGTAGCTCTATGTAGAACTCCCCCAGCAGGAATAAAAGCCCCAGCAGGATGGGATGCGAGTCCAGCCCTCAAAGCCCATTGCCACGGCTGAGACTGCAGGGCCAGGGGACAGTCCTGCTGCCTGCGGAGCCCCCAGGGGCTGACCGCCTGAATACAGGAAGTGACAGCACACTGTGGTCCAGGCCTGATTCTGATACCACAGGGAAGATGAAGCCACACGACAGAGGGAAAGACAGAGCCAGGAAACCAACAAGCGAGTTGTACAAGCTATCTGAAGTCAGGGAGTGCTGCATGAGTCGAGTCAAAGGATGAAAAACAGACCCAACAAGGTTCTCTTTAAAATAACCGAGGCAAAAATCGAGATCTGCATCAACCCCACAACTGCCTCAGTTGACTACAGAGATAAACCCTCCCACGCCTCCCTGCTGGGCCAGATGTGATAAGTGTGATTGCGAAATTCAGTTAGGCCCAGTCCAGTGCCTGCGTCCTCCTCTCCTCCTCGGCTTCTGAAAATAAGAGACTGTCTTACGCTGACTCCCTAGTTTTACTTCCTGTGCCGCAGGACACAGGAGAGAGACCTCACAGGCTGGAGTCAGGGACCCGGGTCTGCTTCCTGGTGCAACAAACTGGGTGGCCTTAGGTGAGCTGCTGCTTGACCTCAGACCACATCCCTGCACCTGTGAATGGGAGCAGTCGAGAGGCTCCAGGCAATGACCCACACTGAGCCCGGACACCCCAGGGTCACTGATGCCTCTGTCCTTCCCAACGCCAGCTGCTTTCTTAGGCAGCTGGCAGGTGAAGGTGACATTCATAGTACTGAAGTAATCGCCAGGCACATTCCAGGCTTAAGCCTTCCAGAGTCTTAAGATGGGCATCAGGGATGGGGGCGTGGGGAGGGGCTGCCCTATTCCATATGCCTCTCTCTAGGGTGTGGACAGGCAGTGCCACCTAATACCATACCTGCCCCATGGACACTGAAGTCCTACAGAGGCTTTCCAGGGCCTTGGCATGAGGTGACCTCCTTGCCGTGGCACCCAGGTTCCCAGGTGTGGCCACACCTGTCCCCAGCCTTCTCTGCAAACAGAACCCTTCCACCTCATCTTACAGGATTGGTCTTCTCATATGCTGTCCCGGCTCCTTGGGGACACTATCCCCCACCCTCAGCCCCCAATTCAGGACTCAGCTTTGAGTGACTTCCCCCTGGGAGGCCCCACTGGCCACCCACTGCTGGGGCTCCCACAGGCCCCCCACTTCCCATTTCTACTCTCACCACACTTTCAAGGTCTGCTCCCCAAAGCAGCTCATCCAACTCACCCCTGAGGTATCTCCAGGGCTTCTCAGGATGCCTGATGCTGAGCGGGTGCTCCCCACAGTCGCGGTGACTTCAACTGAACAGACGAACACAGAGCAGACGTGCAGGCCATTTGCCTGGGTGACCTGAGCACTGATTTGAGTCCAGCTTTGCCATAGCACGGGGTGGTGGGGGGACCTCAGCTTCCTCGTCTACACTGCAGGTGAGCTGGCCCTAACACTCTAAGAACAATGGGCATCTACTCAGCCCTGACACCGAGCTATGAGGTTGGTTACATCTGTTGCATAGGTCAGCAGGTACTGCTGGCCCTGGGCCCTGTCCTGGGTGTGGGGGACAAAGGGGAACCAGGAGCACTCCTGCCCTGAAGAGTACTCCAGCCCCAAATCTTACCTGTCCCCTCATTTCTCACGTCCCCCTGCGGCCTTCACCACCTACGATGCTCTGGTCAGAGTCGTCCAGAGGAAGAAGATGCCAGGAGAAACAAAAGCCCTGCCCAGTGGGCAATTTGTCTTAGAATCTGTCCTCTCGCTCCAGAGAAGGAGGTGGGGAGGGAAGGCCACGATGCTCCCTCTTGGGGAAAACATATCTGAGCCCGGAAGAGCCTCAGAACAAACCAGCGTTGGGCATTTTCCAAGCAGTGGACCGCGGATAATGGCAGCTGGCCCCCTGAATTCAGGCTTTTGGAGATGGAAACTCCATTCCTGGCAGCCCACAAGCCACATCTGTCTGTGAAGATGTTTTGTTGGGCAGGCAAGGTTTTAAATTTTTAAAAAAATGAGTTCAAATATTTAAAAGTCGGATGGTTTCACATAAGACCCCGAATGTCCAACTTCTCTGGAAAACCAGCTGCAGGGGTGGACAAGAGAGAGAAGCAGCTTGGGACAAAAGGCCCCACAGGACCCCGGGACAAAGAGTAAGCAAGCCAACACCTGAGCACTCCATCAGCGAGCTCGTGGGGACAGAACAGAGGAAACCCTGCCAGCCACAAGCCCCACACAGGCAGCCCGGGCCCGACACCTGCAAGTCGGCAGCCTCGAGGAGCTGGTAGCCCTGTAAACCAGGTCTCATACCCACCGATCTAAGGCCTCCTTCTTAACCTCACCCACCTCCTTTACACCCAGCCTTCAATGGCAGAAAATGCAGCCAACATGGGAAGTTAAAGGCTACCTCCACACATCTACTAGGAGAACCATCAGACACTCTCGTGCGGGGTGTCTACCACTACAAAGCACTTATAAAGATATACTAAATAATTGACAATCCATCTGATGAACGCTGTGCTTTTATCACTACTCATCTGCTGATCGTTTTACTATGTCCAAAAATGCCAACGTGGCAAACTCTGGGGAAGCATCCTCATGACTTATTCATGAAGAGAAAGATCACACACAATGGCAAACGCTAAAGGACATAAATCATTATTTTTACTCTAAATATTGGCCCATTTGGACAGTTCCATTGAAACGTGGATTGACTCTCTTTTTCAAATTATTAATATTTGATCAACATAAGATACCTAATCAGAAGCTTAAATTTTCCCCCAAGTCTAATATAAATCAGGCTTCTTTAGGCAATTTCAAAATCTATGAGGCAAGCAGCTGAAACTGGATAAGAAAAAGGAAACACACGATCAAGAAAATGATCACAAGGTAGAAAGAAATACCTGCTTCTTATCTTGCAATTTCTTAAAATCTTCACATGCTAGCCAGAACAAAACATTTTCTTCACTGAATTCCTTTTTCAAAAATTCCTATGAATCAAAAGGAAAAAAATATCATACAGTATTCTACTTAAAAAGAAAAAAAAAAAGATGCATTTTCCTCCAAGAAATGATTTGGCAAAAATTCAACAGATGAGGCTGGTTCAATTATCCTTTGAGAACTCCACCCTGAAAATAAAGAGCATGTTTACTGTTAAAGCTAGAATTTCATATGCATTTGACCTTAATGGCTTTGACACTGTAGAGAAGAATAAAAATGAAGCAGGACTCTACTTGCATTTCTTAGCTGACAATAAATTACCAAAAAGTAAATTAAAGTGGGAAATGTATTAGTTCCTTCCAGCCACTGTTTAAACAAAGTACATTCCTACAAAACCAGGCCCATTTTTTTTTTAAACAAAAGAAAAGAAAACATATTAAGCATGTCTGAAACACTACAATGACGGCTATTTTAAGTTGGAGGTGTGTTTTCTTTCGGCAGCGGTTGGGAAGTGGGTGCATGGACAGCATTTCGGCCGGGTGGAGGCTTCCCTGACATCTAGATGATGCTCAGTGGCTTGGTGTCTGGGACCCAGGAGCCCTGGCACAACCTGCCACTCTCTCCCTGACGGGGACCCACAGCATCCTGGCCCCACCCCTCAAAGACAGACGTTGCTGAGGTTCATTCTCAAAATTCCCATGTGGTCCTCCAATGGCAGCTGGAGGTCTGCTGGCTGAAACAGTCGGTTCTAGGTGGCACCGACCATACCCCATCCATCTGCCTCCTCTTGGAGGGTCTCTTCTCCAAAGACACTATTGTCTCTATTGACATTTCAGAGAGACCCAGGCAGCCCAGAGATGGAACTTCTCCATACAGACTCCACCCCTGGGCTCAGTACCTTCTCCCCATCGCCTCCCACCCCACGAAAACCAGGGACAGACCACCTGCCCCTCGGTGTCACGCACTGGCTATCTGTGAGAGCATCGTCAACGTGACCACGACAGATGAGAAGTTCTGACTCTCCAGATGGGACAGGGTTCAAGATGGGCCTGTTTCCCCCCCAAACCCCTCTAAGCCTCATGCATCACATCAATCCCAATTAACAATGAGGAAGGCGAACCCGGAATCTCTTCACGCCTTCGGGGTCTTCCAGCAGACTCTCCAGGGAGGTGGCCCACTTGGCCGTGGTCTTGAGGCTCTGGTGGCTGCTGCTGGAACTGCCATCACTGTCATGGATGTCTGCAAAGCAAAGTTCAGACCACGGTCAGGGGCCCAAGGACACTGCTGTTCATCTGCACGCGGTGGTCACCCTCACCGCCCCACATCCCCAGCCCTCAGATGTTAAGCTGCCCTCCAGGCTCTGTTAGGCGCCTGACGTAATGACTCGCTCCAGTGAGACAGGCGCTAGTACTTCCCGTATTGTGCACATAGGAAAATCAAGGCGCAGCAGATGAGGGGCTTGCCACTTTCTGACTCATCCACCAGCCAGCTCACAGGCATTCCTAAAAGTCTCACTCCAGCTGCCTCCCCTACCAGAACCCGGACTCCCCAGCACTCCTCCCCGACCTGCTGCAGGCAGCCATCGTGACTGTGCGGAGTGGTGACTATTCGCAGGCCTGACTCCCGCTAATCTGAAAATTCCTGTCCATCATCATCTTATCTATTTACCAGCTCCTACCTTGTTGCCTGGCATAGAAAACCATGGAACAGAAAGGACCAGGACCAGTGTAAGGATGCAAAATCAAAGGGGTTGCCAAAGTACTCAGACATCAAGGTAAATAAACTGAGGATTGAACCTAGGGGTACTTTAAGACTAAGCCACATCCTCAGCCCTTTTAAGGTTTTATTTTGAGAAAGGGTCTCACTAAGTTGGCAAGTCTAGCCTCGAACTTGTGATCCTCCTGCCTTGGCCTCTCTAGTTGCTGGAATTGTCAGGTATATGCTACCAAACCCAGCTTCATGTGATTTCTTTAAAATTAAAATTAATCAAAAAAACCCCATGATGAACAGAATACCAAAGTTTAAACCAAGACAGGATCATTTTTCTGATTTTCCATTTAGACTCAACCTCCAGGATGGCTTAGCATGCCACTGTTACATACTGGTCTTTGTTTAAACTTTTGATATTTGGTTCGTCATGAATATTTTTATGTAATTTTAATCTTTTAAAACACTATATTAACTATCGATTCCCTTGAGGCCTAAGTTTTCAGTGCATAGCGTGAATGGGTGACGACTCTGCATCCCAACATCTCTCACCGACCGACCCAAGACATTGAAATCTTGTCTTTTTTTAGGGTTGGGGCTGGAACTCAGGGCCTGGCAAATACTAAGCAAGTGCTCTACCACTGAGCTACGTTCCCAGCCTTTAATATCCCCTTGACCAAAGGAAAGAGGACAAGGGATCTCCACTAAGGCACTGAGGCCACTGAGTGCAGGAGGAAGCAACCCAGTACAGACACGCCTCCTTCTACAGGATCCAGACTCAAGGAAAAGCCACTGGGAAGTCACTCTGGTTGGGCTCAGGTTCAAAACCCAGCTTGGCAATCCAAACTATAAGACCTTGGGCAAAATACTGATAGAGTATACCCCTGACCTCTAGGGTGACCCTAAGGATTCAAAAAGGAAGCGCTAACAGCATGTTCCACAATGGCTAGTGGAGAGGATCTTGAATGCTCCCCAAAGAAATGATAAATGTTTGAGGTGGCAGATACACCAACAACCTGATCTCATCATTACCCACCGTATTAAAATGCTACATGGCACCCTGTACAATTATGTGTCAATTGGGGAAGTGCATCAGGGACCTGGGAACATACTTGGGCCACAACAAGCTCTGAACAAGTGTTAGTTCTTTTCTCTCCTTCCCTGAGATAATGACCGTAATACTTTTTCCCTAATGACTTTTTTTTAAAAAAACTAGAAACGTTTTTATAAGCAAGGTTTAAATCTAGTAGAAAATAAACTTTTAATTAAGAAATCAATGAAGCAAAATTTTAAACAATAAGTACTCATCCAAAAAAGGAACAAATAAAGAAAACCACTTTAAAGGATTAATGAAGTCTTATAAATATGAATTGCTACAAATAGCTACGAGATCATTCTACTAAAAATCTTCTCGAATCAGGGCGCAGTGGTACACGCCTGTTATCCCAAGGACTCGGGAGGCTGAAGCAAGAGGATCTCAAGTTTGAAACCAGCCTTGGCAATTTAGCAAGGCCCTAAGCAACTTAGTGAGACCCTGTCTCAAAATAAAAAGTAAAAAAGGCTAAGGATGTGGCTCAATGGTCAAGCACTTCTGGGTTCAATCCCCAATGCAAAAAAAAAAAAAAAAAAAAAATTGTAGAAAATTCATATAAAAACACCCTGGGCTTAATAGAAGCAGCTTCAAGGATACCTGATGTTCTGTTAGAGTGGAAAACATACACATTAACTGCTTAATCCACTAAGACTCCACCTCCTAGCCCCTTAAGCTAAATAAAATAAAACAGAAATACAAATCCAGCCGGGACTGTGTTTCAATATGCAGTGGTGATGGAGTACCTAAGAGAGGAATCCATTATTTGGGACAAATCCATTCCTCTAATGAGAAGAGAAGTCACTGGGCCACATCACCAAACAGACCTGATGGTTTTCTAAAGTGCCCCATCCAGTATGAGGATATGAAATGAGCTCCTTGCTCTCTTTGTCCCTGCCGGGATGGCAAGCTCCTGAACAGGGCGTCTTCCCAAAGTTCAAATTCAAAGATCATCATTAAGACAAATTTCTGCATCAGTTCATTCTGCCAAGCATCCCACTAACTCACTCTTCTGCTCTTTGCCCAGAGAACACAGTCTGACAGTTCACTCCACTTCCCCAGCAGATCCTCTCTTAAGTAAATAAACCCAGACACACAGGATGCTGTTCCAGGAACAACCTCAGGCTGCCCCTGCCATTGCAGAACTACTACTGGGGCTGGGAGTTTTCAACTTTGGTCTGAAAGGATTCCAAAACCTTGACATTCTTTTTTATAAGAATCCAAACCACAGGGGTTTTCGCTGCAACACTATCTTGAATATCAATATACACACGGATTCCCATTTGCCAACAGGGAGCCAGGAGAGCTAAGACAGCTAGCCCCAGTGCCACAGTGGCTGACACCACTTTCATTCAGAGGTGATCAAACCTCATATGCTAATCATTTTTGCATATTAGGATTCTACATCAGCTTTCATTTGAACAAAAAATCTTATAATCTCAAAACCCACTAATTTGGTCTCACCCTTTATAGACTGGGAATCAAAAGTCCAGAGGGGAAATGACTTGTCCCAGGGGACCTGGCTAAGGAACTGAAGGACAGAATCAGCACTGGGAGCTCCACCTAAGGGAAACTGCCCCTAGCAGGATCACCTCCATGGGGCTGCAGGGTCCCTTAGAACATAGACAACAGATGGGCCCTCTATTTGATTCTCTCTTGAACTCCTATTCCTGCATCAAGAATAAGGAAATAACATCCACAGTTGATACCATTACAGAAGATCATGGAATTTTTAGGAATGGAGTAGAAAGCACACCAATGGGAAGCCTCTCTCAGTAGCCATGTTACTGGTTTCCTGGCTTTGGCATCCTGGATAAAGAGAAAGTCCTTCTTGTTTTCTGCCCACTTTCTGCCCCAGAGCTGCCCAATAGGCGTCTCCTACTCCCTAACTATCTATCATGTTTTCACTTTGCCCAGAAATATTGGTCTGAATTTTTCCTAGACTTCCAGATTGGCTTTCACAGTTTTGGGTTTTTTTTTATTATTTTTTATTTTTTTAGTTGTTGATGGACACAATACCATTATTTTATTTATTCATTTTTTTTATTTGGTGCTGAGTATCAAACCCAGTGCCTCACACACGCTAAGCAAGCGCTCTATCACTGAGCCACAACCCAGCCCTCCCCCGCCCCACTCTTAAGTTTTATTAATGCTTTTGGCTGTGTTCCCTTCCTCTTTAAATCCTTCTTGATTGGTATCAGTATAGACAGATCTTGATAGAGCAGCATTTGCAAAGGCCATCCACTTTTTGGCGTCTGTTAGTTTATTTTTCATAACCGTAGTGAAATATCTGTGGCAGGTTAATTTATAAAGAAAAGCAGTCTACTTGGGCTCATGGTTCTGGAAGTACAAGGTTGAGAGTCATGGCCATTTTGCCAGCAGAATCCTGAGATATCAAGGCATCACAGGCGAGAGATAGGGAGGACACATGTGTGTGTTTCCGCTAGTTTTTCCTCTTTCTTAGAAAGCCAAAAGGATTCAATCCTGGGGGCTCCACCCTGATGACCTTATTTAATCATAACACCTCCCAACAGCCCCACCTCTAAACACCATAGTCCAGTACATTTCCACCTTCTTTTTTTCAAAATTTGTGGTACTGGGGATTGAACCCAGGAGTGCTTTACCACTGAGTCACAGCCCCAGCCCTTTTTACATTATTATTTTTTTTAATTTTGAGACAGGGTCTCACTAAGTTGCTTGGGGCCTCACTAAATTGCTGAGGCTGGCCGTGAACTTGCAATCCTCCTGTCTCAGCATCCCGAGTTGCTGGGATTATGGGTGTTTGCCACTGTGCCCAGCTCAGTTTCCACCTCCTTAATACATCCCAACAGGGATTAAATTTCAACAAATGAACTCTAAAGGACACATTCACACCATCCAAATCAAATGTCTCTCTTTTCCAAGTCACTATCCCCAGTCTCAATCCAGTCCATCTGACACTGCCGTAGAGATTGCCCCGAACCCAGGACATCCGTCACTCGGGGTTCACTCCTCAGACTTCCTCTGTCTTCGGAAGTGCACCAAGTCAGGGATTCCTGAGCCTCCCGGGTTCACTTTAAAGGTTATTTTCAGTCCAACAATGTACAGGAGAAATAAATAACCTTGCTCAATAGCAAGCAGGTTACTTCTGAGCTGAGCAATAAAACAATACCAAGATTTCACTGCTGCCCAATTTCTGGTCTTCAGATCCAGAAATTTCCAATACTCTTTTATCCTTTTTCATTGGTAAAAATTTCCTTTCGTGGATTATACAAGAAAGCAGGTTTGCAATGCATACATAGTAAAAACATTAGCCATGTTCTCCTAACAGCTTTATGATCTCTCATGCTAATGATGAGCCATTTGTCACAGCATTTATTTCAACTTCGTCATATTCCGTTTATTTTGTTTTTAGTCCAGTTGTAAAACATTTGCAATGAACAAAAGTTTTGGAGTTCTATGGGTTTTTTATTTTACCTCCTTTAAAGCACTTCAGATCTTCTAATTTTTGCATGTAAAATACTAATTTTTCAGTAAATTTATCTTCAGATTAACCTATCATTAGTGGATAACATTTAAAGCTTGGAAGTTGTTTACAACATGTCAGGTTCTGCGCTGAGCTTTTTACCATGGGTCAAATCATTCAGTTCTCCCCAAAATATTCATGAGGTTAACAGCATTGACACTTTGTAAATGAAGAAACAGAAGCACAGGAATTTTCAAGTGTCACACAGCTAGGAAATGGAAAATCATACTCCAAAGCCAGGCAGCCTGGCTCTAGGGTACCTGCTCTTTCCCATAAGGCTCCATAACTTTATTTGTAATTTTTTTTTGAGGTACTAGGAATTAAACTCAGAACTTGCACATACTAGATAAGTGCTCTACCACTGACCTACACCTTCAGCCCTTTTAAATTTTTTTTTTAACTTTATTTTGAAACAGGGTCTTGCTAAATTGCCCAGGCTGCCCTGGAACTTAGGATCTTTCTATGCTCCTGCCTCAGTCTCCCTAGTAGCAAATTATAGATGTGTACCAGTGTGCTTGGCTATTTTTGGTTTTGATTTCTGCTGATCTTCACACTAAGAAAGGCCAGAATGCAATAGTCTTCAAAAGGCTTAAAACAATTACACTGGGGAAAAGGCTGAGAAAGCTAGGTACAATTCCATGGAGGGGAAAAAAAAAAAAGTCTTATAAGATTAGAGTGGAATCCTCTATCACATAAACACAATGTACATACGTTTGCCTTTTACATTTATGCTGTTCTCTGTGGTTTGTGACTTCAGTAAAAGCCACTTTTTTTCAGAGACTGGTGTAGCACCTGCAGGTGCCTGGGGCAGGTTGCTTGCAGCCTTTTTCATAATGCATTATTTATAGATGCTATGATGTCACATCTGAGACTTTCTCCAGATATTAATTCCCTAGAAATCCATACTCAAAAGGCATCTGCAGCACTCAGCAGAGCTGAATGCTTCCAGCTTGGATTTCTGCTATTAACCTGCATGATTTCCCCAAGTCAAATATTTTAGTATGATCTCAATATTCAACTTCCTCAACAGCAGAGGCAACGTGCATTCTCAAAGGATCTGTCCTAAATATCCCCTAAATTCACAGCATATTAAAGAAAACAAAGTAAACATTCAAGTCAAGCAGAAGGCAGAGATGTTAACCCTCAATTCCAAAGTGGTTTGGTACAACACACACCATCCATGCTCCTCTCCAACACTCTCTACTGTGAAATGAAGTTTCAAGGCAAGTACACACTCCACAAAACTAATTTTAAAATCTCACATCACCTATACCACATCAAACACAGTACATTAAAAAAAAAAATCATCCCAATTTAGAATCAGAGAGTCGTTCGTTATAGCTGGTGATCTCCTAAGCCTCCCTTGAAACTGGGTCATGGAAAGACTGTATCTAAATATGACTTAAGTGTTTATCACACCAGTATCTAGCTTCTGAGAACTACCTTAGAGATATACAATGCCCCGGGAGCTGGGGGGGGGGGGTGGGAAGGATTGAAGTGAACTACAGTTAGCAGAAAATTATAATCAAAGTGAAAAAGTTTTAAAATAATCATAACAGCCAGCACCTGCGACAGGAACCCCAGAACAGGCTGCAGAGGGTTGGCTGGTACTTAGACAGGTGCTTGGGCCTCACACTGCCCTTCAGAGATCACCTACCTGTGCACCTGTGACTACAAGCACACACCCGCCCCCCCAGCCTCTGCCCCACCCAGGGCCAGGGACCAGGCCACGGGTAAAAAAAAAAAAAGGCTGAGAACATCTCCTGAAGGGGTGGGGGCCATTCCTTACATTCCATGCTCTGGGATCCACCGAGAAGTTCCACGCAGACCAGAATCCCTCTGCCTTCTCAGAGCTGTTTTGAGAGAGAAAGACAGGGCCGCAGGGCTCTGGAGCACCCCAGGTCCAAATAAAAAACCAGCCTCAACATCCTCTTTTGAGCGGACCAAACAACAGATGGCCACTGGTTTCCAGTATCCACCAGAGGGAAGGAAACAAGGACGCCGGACTGTTATTTGCAGCCACCCAAGAATCCCCACTTTTCCGGCAGAGGCCCAGGACAAGAAAATGATCATCTCCATATTCATTCTCTAATGACCCAGAGGCCCTGTCCTGGGGCTGAAAATGAAGACCCTGGCATTGATTTTCTTCTCTTCCCAGAAGCCCCCATGCTTCCTCTGGGGCCTGACATGAATGGATAAATGTACCCTCCCCCTCCCCACTCCTCTTCCTTCTCCTTGCTCTGGCCTCAAGTCAAGGTGAGTGACACTGGGGCTGGGAGTGTGGCTCAGTGATACAGTGCTGGCCTAGCACACATGAGGTCCTGGCTTCAACCACCAGCACCAAAAAGGAAAAAAAAAAAAAAAAAGAAAAGAAAAAGAAAGGTAATTTAACTTTAAAAAACAAGGTGAGTGACTTTTTCCCTCTCTAGAACCAGAAAGAAAGACCGCACCATTTCTTAAGAGCAAGAGCTATGTCTTCCTCAGGGTCAGCCTGGTATCTGGCCCTCATGTATATAAATTATAAACGATCAATATTTCCTGAGGATTGTGCAAAGCTAGGTACTGAGCAGAAGATGGCAGCTAATAAAAACAGCGGACATTCCCTAAGCATTTCCTGTATGCAACCCTCCAAACTGCATATTACCTGGAGGTTGGTCCCATCATTGGCCCCATTTTACAGAAAAAGAAACTGAGGCACCAGGAGGTGAAATAGCTTGCTACAAAGAAGCAAGCAAGGAAGTGGAGGAGCTGGGTTTCCGCCCAGTTGGCTGGCTGGAGAGCCAGGAGAGCCCAGGAAATGCCAGAAAGGAAAGGCAGCATCCTTTCACTCATGGATCTTACTGTGAATTCAGAAGATGTGGCCAGGAGTTCCAAGATGGAAGGGGAGGGAGGGAGAAAATGATCATCCCCATATCCATTCTCTAAGTATATTTCAACATGGTGACCGAACGACTGAATGTGCCCAGACTTGAGTCGAGTGTCCTGGTCTGCCCTTCTGAAAGGGGCGGCTCTGGAAACTCCTGGCCCCATAGTGGCCTTTGCAGCTCTGCAGGAGTTCCTGCACTGTCAGGTACAGAGGACGGGGAAGTGACAGGTTCTAGAGCAGGGAGACCCAGGTTTGGGGACTGGACAGGGGACATCTTTGGGTGACAAAGGCACAGAAGTAGAACTGTCCAGTCCCCCCAGGGACAGAGTGGGGACTGGGGAAAACAGGGCTGGGAGGGAAGGCTAGCCAGAATGAGGGTCCCCAGGCACCAGGCATAGGGTCAACAAGGTCTCCTAAGCACTTAGCAGGCCCTCCAGAGATGGACACTGGCCTGAGAGGGAAATTTGTCCCTGAAAGTCTGCAGGGGACTGTTCCACTCTAGCAGACACCTCCTGACAGCTCTTATCAAGGGGCTGCTGCTGCTGCCTGCCTGGGCCCCTGCTCCCGCTACCACCCCAGAGCTGCTGCAGTGGACAGCTATCTGGGGGAAGCACAAGACACTCATGAGAGTATATTTAGCACAGTTCAAACAGCAAGTCCCCAAAGCCCAGTGTCAGGGGGGCCAAAGGGATTACTCAGCCTGGAGAGAGGAGGGGCTTGTTCACCTAGGAAGCACTAGAGAATGGCCAAGCCAGGCACCTGCCTAGGTGTCCAAGTTTTCTACCAGTGAGAGAAGGACACATAAGATCAAACACAGATCAAAGTAGCCAATAAAGCACCATTAGCGTCTCAGGCTCATGGGTCTGCAGGCTGCTCTCAGTGGGGGTCAGAGCTGGTTCCACGGACTCAGCTGGCTCCTGCACTGACCTCACCTGGACAAAATATCACCCTCATCCTGACCTTGCTGTACCCGCAGGCCAGACCTTGATCTCCTCGAACCCCCAGGCCCAGCCAGTATGGTTCTCCAGGGAAAGTTCCCCAGCTGCCAAGATGCTTCACTGCTGAGTTGCTAAAACAAAGACATTAAATTGTTACAAATACTGTCATCTTTAAATAAAAACCTAAGCCCAGCAATAAATCTCAAACTGTTCCCAAGGGTTTAATGGGATAACGTATAACAGGCCTGGGTGGCCTGCCTGGCAGGGTGGGAATTACCCTGACACAAATCAGGGTAACCTCAGCTTTGCTTCTCAGGTGGGCACACCCCAGTAATCAACAATACAAATTCTTGTGAGGGGCAGGACAAGATGACAGAATCCTTTGAGGGGTCCTCACATCTCAGTGGCTTAAAAAGTCAACTGGGGTGCTTGCTAAAAATGTAGTCTACTTTCTCTGCCTCACCCCAGTCCCCAAGATTGGACTGATAAGTCTGCAAACTGACTTTTACCAAGACCCCTTCATTCCCACCCAGTTGGTAGAACACACTTTGAGAAACTTCTGAAAAGAGACTAAGGGAATCCCACTTTGGGTCTTAGAATTAGGGGCTAGGACCTCAAAACCCTCAGCTTAAAGACATCATGTCTAATAAGACTTTGCTGAGCCCGGCATATTGGCACATGCCTGTAATCCCAGCAACTAAGGAGGCTGAGGAAGGAGGATGGCAAGTTCAAAGCCAGCCTCAGAAACTTAGCAAGGTCCTAAGCAACTTAGTGAAACTCTGTCTCAAAATACAAAATACAAAGGGCTGAGGATGTGGCTCAGTGGTAAAGCACCCCTGGGTTCAATTCCCAGTACCAAAAAAAAAAAAAAAAAAAAAAAAAGACTTTGCTGAAAAGCAAGAAAGGTCTAACTAAAGATGCTTGGGAGGCAGGACTGTAGCCAGGTCCAAATCAGGGGTTCTGCAGGGGTGGATCTAACTTTTGTGGGGCCTGAGCTTATACAATTCAGAGAGCCTCTTTAAGAAAAATAATTCAAAATTACCCCCCAAAATCAGTTCAGGGTCCAGGTAGGCGTGGTGGGGCATACTTGTAATCCCAGCATCTTGGGAGGCTGAGACAGGAGGATTATGAGTTCAAAGCCAGCCTCAGCAAAAAGCAAGGTGCTAACCACTCAGTGAGACCCTGTCTCTAAATAAAATACAAAATTGGGCAGCAGATGTGGTTCAGTGGTCAAGTGCTCCTGAGTTCAATCCCGGGTATAAAAAAAAAGTCAGTTCAGGGTCCAGCAGATCACTTGGCTGGCTTCCCGGTACCTCCTGTGGGTCCTCATTCCTGCTTTCTCACCAGGCTCCTTCTTTTCCTGATGTTGGGGGGTGGCCAGACTGGAGGGGCTCATGTCCTTCCCCATGAGGGGCGAAGACTTCAAACCTAAACTTCTGAGGACATCAGGCAGTTGGAGGCCAGGTATCCATGTCAACCCCTGATGGTTAGCTGCTGACCTTTCTATCAACAACCACACTTTGATGGGCTTCAGTTGGGCTTCATTGTACCTGCTCCAGGTTGCTAAAGCTGCCTTCAGTCTTTTTGGAGTCAACCTGGCCACATGCAAAACACAATGAATTCACATATCTCCCATGATTCAACGGTTCTATCTGCGAGTCTTCAACCCAAATGCAACCCAAATCAATGAACAACCCACTCGGGGATATTCACAGCAGCTCATTTATAGCAGGAAAAGAGAAAAGACAGAAACTCATAACTATTACACATTTATCATGTTCTCAGCATTGTCCCAGGGGCTTCACATGTTTTAGAATATATAAGCCCACAGTTTTATGAAATCCACTTTCCAGATGGGGAAAATGACCCAGAAGTATGCTGGTATATCAACTCTCCAAGGAGGGAAAAAAAAAAAAAAAAAAGCCTTGATTTTTAGCATTTGCTTATTTTCATAATGTAAATATCCCGCCGCAGCTAATTTCAAGTTACCTATGGTGTAGCAATTAGTTCCTATATTTTCTGAATATTTAGTAATTGACTCTTGAAAGCCAGTTTCAGCTGGCTACAGCACATCCTTGAAATTGCAACACGGGAGGTCTAGCGACTTAGCTCAAAGTTGATGAATGATAGTCTGGGTTAGAAATAGGAGTTTAACTTTGGAATTCAGGCTCTGATCACTACTCCATGGGCCTATGCTGACAATAGGGAATGACTACCATCAACACCCACAAGGGAATCCTTAGGCTCACATGCAACACTGAAAGACTTTACATTACCACTAACATTAATGGAGCACTTAGAATGTGCTGGGCAACAATGTAAGATCTTTACAATAACCCTCTGAAGTCCAATTTTTTTTTTTTTTTAATACTGAGGATTTAACCCAGGGATGCTTTACCACTGAGCTACATCCTCAGTCCTTTTTAATTGTGAGACAGGGTCTTACTGGCCTAGAACTTGTAATCCTCCTGTCTCAGTCTCCCCAGTCACTGGGATTACAAGTGTGCACCACCACCGCGGCTATGAAGTCTAATTTTATTATAGTCACCCTAAATACTAAATGCAGTGATCTGCATAATTTGATTGGGGGCACATGCTTAAGGAGAGGGGCAGCTCCGATTATTTCTATTTTGCAGTTTCTTATTCTGCACAAAGTGGTTGCACAGCTATGAATTGGTAGAGGTGGGGGTGGGATACCAACCCTGCCGTTCTGGTTCCAATGTCTTATCTTGTAACTACATACAATGTTAGGTAAAAAGAGGAAACGGACCAACATGCACAGACTCCCAGAAATATGCAGAAGTGAACCTGGAAATGAGCAACGCAGGAAAACCTGTGAACTCCTGAGCATGGGAATCAGACAAGCCTGGGTTTGGAAGATTCTCCATCACCTAAGTGTGAAGTGAGGCACGTTACCTAATTCTCCTGGTTTCAGTTCCCCCTCTCATGGGGCTGTTCTAAGGGTAAAAGGAGAAGCCACAGAAGGTAGTGGACATAGCCTCTGGCCCACAGTAAGCGCTCAGAGGGTCCTAGCTATTGATATGAATCAAAAGAATAAAAGGATTGAATGAGGGGCATGGTTTCATCTCCACCGTGTGTTCTTTATCTCATCAAGTTGCCACAAATTGTGGCTTAGACTAATCTAGAGTGATGGCCAAGGTGAATACTTTGTCATGTCAGGACTTCCTGGCGTGAACCACGCAGGTGTACCTGCTCCATCCTGTTATTCAAACACCTTCGTGGCCCCACTTTTTGGTTCCGCGCTGTGGCAGAACCGCCAGCCCCGGCCCGGCTGCGTGAGGTTAGCGCATCCTGCCGCCTCCGGGCGTGCGCGGGCACCCTTCCCACCAACGCCCACGGCGGAGGCCACGGACTCCACAAAGGGAAGCCCGCCCGCGTTCTGCTTTCGGAATCTGGGTCCCACACTACCTCCAAAGTTTGGGGGTGTTTTGGATCTCCTTTTTCTCCCAGACCATCACTAAAAAGAAAACTGAAGTTGTTCCCCTTTCGGCCAAACTTCCTCCCCGGGGCGTCTCTCGAGGCTCAGCGCTCCCGCAGCAGCGGGGACCTCGGGGGCACGAATCGCAGCAGGGAGAAGTGGCAAGTCGGCCGGGGCTCCCGTCGGGGCGGCACCGCCGAGCCTCGCCCCAGCCCAGGACGCAGGGAAGGATGCCCAGCGGGCAGCGCCGTCCCAGCCCGCCGCTCGAGGTCCCTTCCCGCGCCGCGACCCCAGCCCACCGGCCCCGGGAGCCACTTACCTGACGGCGGCCTCTTCCTGCTCAGCCGGCTCACAGCGCGGTTGAACATCGCCGCGGGGACCCGGGGGAGGAAGGAGGAGCAGCCCGGCCGCGCGGCGGCTGAGCCCCGGCGAGGCTAGAAGGAGGAGGGCGAGGAGGAGGAGCCCGCTCAGCGCCGCCCCGGCGCGCCCGGCCCCCGCCCGCCGCCCTCCTCTCTGCTAGGCGCCGCGTGGCGCGCTCCGTGCGCCTTTCCCGCCCGCGCCGGCCCCGACCCTGGGTCCCGCCCCCAGGTGCCAGGACCGGGCAGGACCACCCAGGTGACCACAGCCCCGCGTCTGGGACTGTGTGCGCCCTCCGGAAGGGAGCTCGCGCCGCCCGGGACTCAGGAACCCTGCCCAGGCGGTTAGCGCATCCAGGGCCCCTGGCCGCGCGGCGGAGCTCGCCGGAGATGCCACCCCTCCGTGTTCCCAGCTCCCTCATCCATCCCGGGCACCCGCCCTCTCCGAGAACTGGCTCGGCGCCGCGGGCGGACCGAGCTTTATGACTGACAAATGGGGGTCACGTCCCAGATCACCGGGAAACCGAGACCCCGCAGTTCTGCGAAGTACGTGGCCGGGGGCTTTGGGCTCCATCCGGGGATGCAGGGTCTCCGCGTGCCCCGGCCTGCCCGCCGCCCACTCCGTGGGTGTTGCGCCTCCCCACGCCCCAAATGAGGGCGAGACGTCACCGGGCCTTGCCCGCGGTGCCCACGCGAAGCCAGCCGAGCTACCGCGGGTGGGCGCCCTCTCCGGGGCCGCGCTGCGCGGGCGCCCAAACTTGAGCACTTTTTACCCTTGGTTTGGAGACTCCAGGGGCAGATGTCAGGGAATTCTGCAGGAACCCCCTGGGGTTCGAACACATCTAACTTTGAGGACACTTGGGTGCAGCTTCAGGCAGGGCTTTTGCGCTCAACAGTGAAATCACTCAGGTCCCCCAGTCTCCTCTCCCCCTGCTGTCACCTGCTCAACGCTGCCTTCACGCCCATTTATTGTCTCATTTCTTCTGCAAAACTGCCCAAGAGGAGGTGTCATTAGCCCCATTTTCTTGAACATTTGGCTTGCAAGGAATTGTCTTTCTGGCGAGTTTTATTTTTCTCCTTGTGTATCTGGCTTTGTCTCTAAATTGGTCTTTATTTTTAGCTCTACTAATTGCTATTTTTCTAAACCGTTCCCTGTCGTCCCCCACCCCCATTCTTTTGCAGTATTTTCACTAGCTGGCACTTTCTTTTATATCTTCTATTCTGAGCTTCTCATTCTGCTAGTTTTTCCTTCCCCCATCCTCACCCCACAATCCAATTCTACTCCAGCTTGGCCCTCTGTGGTTTCTTCTTATTTGTCCCTTCTCTTCTCAAAGTCGTTTCCCTGAGTATTAGGCAGCACTCTTCACCTCCTTGGCTGGTGGTACAGGATTTCCAGTCTTGTGGGGTTTCCAGCTTCAACTCAAAGACCACAATGGTGGTGGACAGAGTTAGAATCTAACTGAGAAGCTGGCCTTTAAAAACGCTTTATTCTACCCCAGCTCGGTGGTACACCCCTGCAATCTCAGTGACTTGGTAGGCTGAGGCAGGAGGATAGCAAGTTCAAAGCCAGCCTCAGCAACTTAGCCAGGCCCTAAGCAATTTAATGAGATGGTCTCAAAGTTAGAAAATAATAATAATAATAATAACAAAAATTCTTTTAAAAGGGCTGGGCATGTGGATCAGTGGTTAAGTGCCCCTACAGAAGTTGTAGTACCCGAACGAAAAATGCTCCCTTCTCCAGAAACAAGTTTCACTGCGTTGACATAATACTTAACTATAGGCCTGCCTTTGGTAAGAGTAGGATCTTAAGTGCTGGCAGGGTTTCAGATCCAAATGAGATCACTGTATTCTAAGAGCAATAACAGAATCTGTGTGGCACACCTCTGGAGAAAACTTCCTCAAAGACCAAATCTCAAGTATCCCTAATACAGGAAATAAGGGGACTGGCACTGGGGAAGAAGTTCAGCACAATCAGCCACATGTTAAGCTAATTACCAGGTACACCCCACGGTATCCTCAACAACCTAGGCCTAGGACATATTTAGGAGTCCCTCCTGAGCTAAGAACCCCAGACCCCTTCCTAAATAAAGGGAAAATATAACAGCCCCAGGTTGCTTTTACTGTCCTGTTAGCATATCAGATAATACAAAAATAAGGAACCATGGTTAAGGTTTAATGTACATAGTTTATATTGTTTTGGGGTACTGAAAGACTGCCCTCATGAAATTGCTATAAAAACCCTTAAAGGGTCTAAAGATTCAAAAGCCAGTTTTCAACGTTTAGTATGCAGAAGACCAAGTATAAGGTATTGATTTAACATTCGAGCAGCCATCATAAATGTTAACTGCCATCTTATAATTTTTGCTTTCCTGTACTTCCTCTTACCCAAACAACCCCCACCCCAATTAGGGACCTACCCCGTAGTACTATAACCCTAAACCAATCCCAGAATAACACAACCTTTTGCTCTGGAAAGCCCTGGGGTACCATTGACCTAAGCCAATCCCATGCTATTCCCCACCGCCTAGCTCTGAGGCAAGCACCTCCAGCCTATCTCAGTGCCACAACTACAACTCCAAACCCCTACCCCATAAAAGCTGAACACCCAAAATCAAGTGCCTCTCTCCACTTTATAGAGGGATGGCCTTTATTTGTCAGCTTTGACAAATAAACCTTTGTGGGGATCTCTGCCTGGTCTCCATCCTTCATTTCTCGCTTTCTCACTTTCCCTTCACCAAGCATAAAGGATAAGGCCCCGTGGCTCCCAAAGCTCACCAAGTACATGCACATGAAGGGTCTGGGGTTAGCATTTGGATAGAAGGTGCTCACCATCCAAGCAGCAATACTCCTCCAAATCCAGCTCAGTCCAGCTTTCACTAGCAAACAAGGGCAGACAGTTTGGACCTGAGGTCAAGCAGTTCAGTCCCCTTTCTCATCCTACTAGTCTCACCTTTGGTTCAATGACCTTCAGATCAGGCAAGATGCAGGAGCCCTGGATGTCTTCAGATAAAGCAGAATTTCAGAGGGATCATCCAACTTAGAGGCCGGTATGTTTCATTCTACTCACAAATTTCAAAAACTTGGTAAGCTGTAGATATGTTTTGCGTTTCTCTCTTATGATCTGAATATATGTAACAAGATTACTCTAGGTCATTTGAGGCTGATGAGGCAAGTAAGAACGCAGTGCACATCCAGAGTCAAGAGCCCTGGGTACTAAGTCCTGATGGTTCAGAGACCAGCTGTGCATCCTCAGGCACATCTCAGCCTCATGGGACAGAACAAGAAAAGGATGATACCTACATTCCAAGGGTGTGGTGTTCAACAGCAACAAACAAAAAAGCATCTGGCACAGTGCCCATTCATGTAGGCGCACAAAAAAATTACTGGAATCTGAGTTCTGAATTACTCTTCCTCCCCTTACAAGGCTATTTTATTAAGTAATAAACTTTAACCTACACATAGTCAAAAGTGATTTATTTTTTTAATGATAGGAAGTTAGTAGCATGGGGACAGTGTGATACTCACATGGTAAAAAGGGAAAAATTGTTACAACCTCCTGGAAAGTTAGGAAAGGAAGATGTATTAAGATGCATATTTGGTAACATGTGTGAGTCTTTTAAATGTTTACACCCATTGGACCAGTAAATAATTATACAACCAGTTATTTGTGCCAAAGGAAGACAAATCAATGTGAAGATTTATGCGTATCAAGACACTTTTTAAGTCAGTGTTATTTATTGTAGCTGAAAATGCAAATTAAGAGAATGATGGGGCTGGGGATGTGGCTCAAGCGGTAGCGCGCTCGACTAGCATGCATGCGGCCCAGGTTCGATCCTCAGCACCACATACAGACAAAGATGTTGTGTCCGCCAAATACTAAAAAATAAATATTAAAATTCTCTCTCCCTCTCTCTCCTCTCTCTCACTCTTTCTTAAAAAAAAAAAAAAAAGAGAATGACTAACCAGATGTGGTAGCACAGGCCTGTAACCCCTGTAACTCAGAGGCAGAGGCAGGAAGCACACCGTTCAAAGCCAGCCTAGACAACTTAAAAAGTTGAAAGAAAGAAAGAAAGGGGTGGGGGGGGGGAGAGGTGTGAGAGGGGGAGAAAGAAAAGGAAAGAGGAGAGCTGGGGATGTAGCTCAGTGGTAAAGGGCCCTGGATTCAATCCCCAATACCACAGGAAATGTTGCGGGGAGGATGTTATGGAGCACTGAACAGTTGTAAAAGACCATGTAAAGACTATTTAGTGGTACTTGTGTTTACATATGAAGACATTTTCATTGAAAAATAAAGATACAAATATAGAGAAAATTTTCTGGGACTAGGGAAGGAAATACCATATATTTACATATACAAAGCTAGCAGTTAACTAAAACCAAAATATTACTAGACTTTATCTCTGGATGACAGGATAATGGGTGGTTTAAATTTTCATTATTATAATTCCCTGTTTTGCAAAATGTCTGTAGTGTACATATGCTTTTAAATTGGGGATCAGTAATTAGAAACTAGTTGATACCTCCGCTAGGTTTAAACACTGCAATATTAGCTTTGCATACTTAAAACCCCCAATTTCCCAGGGAAGGAGCCAGCAGAGGACTGCCTTTCCCATCTTTGATCTCTCTTTTTTCTCCAGTCACACATTGCTGGCATATCACAGCTGGAGGGATCCTTGGAGGTCAGCATCTTGTGCTACAGACCAGGAAACTGAGGCTCAGACAGCAGCTGAACCTGTCTGGGCTTCCTCCCAGGGCAACATGGAGAGCTGCTACAGTGTCAAGAGAAGGGCGGTCAAGGTAAGCTTTCCCTGGCTGGAAAGGATCACCCTTCAGCAAGCCTGGAAGGAGGCCACTGCATGACCCTGACCTAGGTCCAAACAGTGGCTCTGAGGAGGGTGGCTGCAGATGTCAGGCACTGGGCTACAATGAAATGGAGCAATAAAGGTTTGTTTTTTAATTTATTATTTATTTCATTTACAAATATTTAATTGACAAATAAGAACTATATTTAAGGCATACAACAAGATGATTTGTCCTAAGTATATGTGTAATGATTGTCATTGACAATCACAATCTAATTATTGAACACATCCATCACCGTCCACACTGTATACTAGGTACCCAGAAATTATTCACCTTCTAACTTAAGTTTGTACCCTTTGAACACATATCCCCGTTTCTCCATCTCCCAGTCCCTAGCCACTACTGCTCAACTTTGTTTCTATGAATTTGACTATTTTAAATATCTCATGGAAGTAGAATCATATGGTATATGTCTTTCTGTATCTGGCTTATTTCATTTAGCATAATGTCCTCCGATTTTATCTGTATTGTCAGAAATAGGAGGATCCCCCCCACCCCTTTTCTTTGTGGTTCTGAGAATTGAACCTAGGGGCACTCACTACTGAGCTATATTCCCAGCTCATTTTATTTTTTAAGATAGGGTCTCACTAAGTTGCTTAAGGCCTCACTAAGTTGCTGAGGCTGAACTTAAACTTGTGAACCTCTTGCCTCAGCCTCCAAAGTCACTGGGATTAAGGAATGTGCCACTGCACCTGGTGCCAATGAGGATTATAAAATAAGGTATAAGTACCTGGATAAAGTGTGTCAGAAAGAAGGCAATAATGTAAGATACCTAGATCTCCACCAATCTAAATGTGTGTGGATAAGCAGAGGCCAAATTACCTACAAAAGGAGCCACAACCCAAATGTAGGTGGAGGGTGCAGTGAGAGCAAGCCAGTTGGCCACACAGAGCCTCAGAAGAGCTCTGCCTAGAAGGCACAGATCACAGAAAGCAGAACAGACAAGGGCTGAAATCAGGGAACTGGAGAGAAGTCTGTATCAGAGGGTCCCAGGTCCCTTCCCATCCCTCCCTGGCAACAAAATTATTTGGGGAAAATATTGAGGCCCATAGGCTCTGGACTCAGGGGCCACTGGCAGAGCTTAGGATGCAGATGAGCTCAGGGCTTCATTCAGGTAAAGAATCAAGGGGAAGGTCTGCACACAGAATTATGAGGCCCTTTACTTCCACATGCCTTTCCTGTAGCCAGAGAAAATTAAATTAAACAAAAACCACAATAGGTATTAACATTTAGGGGTTCCTAAAGTTAGCACCATCCAATCACAGAGAAATACAGTCCACTAACCTCTTTCACAAACAAAACTTCCAAAGAGCTTTGGACACTTCCCTCTCAAAAATGAGGGCCATACGTGGATCCCCAACACAGAAGAAATGCTTCTAACATGAGGGAGAGGGAGAGAGAGAGAAGGTTTACATTTATTAAAAAAAAAAAAAAAAAAAAAAAGAGAGAGAGAGAGAGAGGATGGAATAGAAAAATAAAGTGGAAACACAACAAAAGGAGTTGGAAGATAAAGTGAAGGAAATCTAAAAATTAGAACAGATAAAGACATGTATATAGAAGAGAAAGAGAAAAGACTAGAGAATAAATCTAGAGAATTGAGAATCATCATCCCCAACTTTCTTTTGGGGATGATGAAAAGTTCTTGAATTAGATTAAGGTGAAATTGCCCAATTCAGTAAAAAAAAAAAAAAAAAAAATCTATTTGTATGCATCATATGGGTAAACAGGGGATCCAATAGAAGTTCCAAAAAAGACATTACAGAGAAAATATTGAAGAGGAAATTAAAGATACATTTCAAGAAAATATCTCAGACAGGGCTGGGATTGTAGTTCAGTAGTAAAGTGCTTGCCTAGTACTTGTGAGGCACTGGGTTCAATCCTCAGTACCACATAAAAATAAATAAAATAAAGGTATTATGTCCACCTACAACTAAAAATATTTTTTTAATATTTATTTTTTAGGTGTAGATGGACACAACACAATGCCTTTATTTTTATGTGGTGCTGAGGATCGAACCCGGGTTCCCACCTGTGCTAGGCAAGTGTTCTACTGCTAAACCACAATACCAGCCTCTAAAAATATTTTTTAAAAGATGTTGGTAATCTTAGAGACCTTAATTGTCAGAAGCAACTGGGCACTTTTTTTATTATTATTATTTTAAAGTTTTAGATGGACGCAATATCTTTATTTTACATTTATGTGGTGCTAAGAATTGAACCCAGTACCTCATGCTTGCTAAGTGAGCACTCGACCAATGAGCCACAACCCCAGCCCCACTAAAAATATTTTTTTAAAAAAGAAAGAAAATATCTTAGTAGAAAACTCATCCCAAATTGAAAGAGCTCACAACACAGACAAAATGATAATCCTACCATAAAGTATACCAACATGAAATTCGAAAACATAAAAATAATTTCCAAAAAACTTGCCAAGAGCATTCTGCTGGTGGGAATATAAAATGGTACAACCATTTTGGAATGTGGTTTGGAAGTTTCATTAAAAAAAATTGAACATAGCAGGGCATGATGGCACATGACTATAATCCCAGCAGCTTAGGAGTCTGAAGCAAGACTCATTCAGCAACCCACGTTCAAAGCCAGCCTCAGCAACTTAGAGGACCTAAGCAACTCAGTGAGACCCCATCTCTAAATAAAATATAAAAAAGGAGCTGGGAATGTGACTCAATGGTTAAGCACCCCTAGGGTTAATCCCTAGTGCAAAAATAAATAAATAGATAGATAGATAAATAAAAAATAAACAAACACATATATCTATCTGTAATTCCACTCCTAGGTATTTACTCAAGAAAAATGGAAGCATATATCCATACAAAAAATTATACAGGAATGTTCACAGCAGGTTTATTTGCAATAGCATTGGAAAAATTCAATGTCCATCAGCAGATAAATAGGAAGACAAATCATGGTATACACAGAGGACACTACTCATCAATAAAAAGGAATTATTGATACATTCAACAACAGTGCAAAATCTTAACTATTCTAAAAAAACAGAAGTGCATACTATATGCTTCAACCTACAGAAAACTCTAGACAGTGCAAGCCAAATCCTGGTGACAGAAACTGATCAATGGATGCTTAGGCATAACAGGGAGTGGGGTGTGAAGAGTAGTTTTTTTGTTTTACCACTGAGCCACATATTTTTTATTTTGAGACAGGGTCTCAATAAGTTGTTCAGGGCCTCCCTAAGTTGCTAAGGTTGGCTCTGAACTTGGGATCCTCCTGCCTCGGCCTCCTAAGTCGCTTGCATTACAGGCATGTACCACCAAACCCAGCTAAAAGATGCATTTTGAAGGGGCCAAAGAATGTTTGAAGGTGTTGTCCATTACCTTGATGTGGTGATGGTTTGAATAGATATATATACATGTGTCAAAACTTAAATCACATAATTTTATATGTATATTTCACTATCAATTATACCTCAATAAACGTGTTTGCAAAATTATGTTTATGTTGAGAATGTAAATGGTGTACCCTTTTGGGAAACCATTGGGCAGTTTCTCAGAAAGTTAAACATCAAGTTACCATGTAACTCATCAATTCTTCTTCTGTGTATCTACCCAAGAGCAATAAAAACATAGATCCCTGCAAAAACTTGCACATAAATATCTAAAGCAAAAAGTGGGAACCTAAGTGTCCATCAACTTATGAACTTATGAATGATAAGAAAGGTGGTTTGTCCATACAAAGGAATATTTGACCATAAAATGAAATGAAGTACACATACATGCTAAACATGGATAAACCTCAAAAATGCTACACTAAGTGAAATAAAATCACAGAGGACATCCATTACTTACTGTAAAATTCCCTTTATATAAAGTCCCAAGTTGGAAAATTTGTAGAGGCAAAAATTAGATCAGTGTTTGCCTAAACCTGGGAGCAAAAGGAGAATGGGGAATGGTTGTGCTAACAAGTACAGACTTTCTTTTGGGGGATGATGAAAAGTTCTTGAATTAGATTAAGGTGAAATTGCACAATTCTGTAAAAAAAAAAAATCTATTTGCATGCATCAAGTGGATAAACTTCGTGGTATTTAAATTTTTTTCTCAGCAAAACTGTTAAATTTTAAAAATTTACACAAAGTAAAAACAAGTCACATACAAAAGATCAGAAGTCAAAACATCCTTGGGGGGCTGGAGATGTGGATCAGTGGAACAGCAATTGCCTCACATACGCAAGGCTCTAGTTCTAGTTTTGACCCCCAGCACAGCAATACACACACACATCATTGAACTTCTTGAAAATCTACCAGAGAATCTCCTGCCCTCCCCAACCCAGAAAAAAAATAATGCAAAAAGAAAGGAAAGAAGCTGGGCATTGTGCATACACTGGTAATCCCAGCAGCTCGGCAGTCTGAGAAAGGAGGATTGCGAGTTCAAAGCCAGCCTCAGCCTCTATGATGAGCTAAGCAACTCAGTGAGATCCTGTCTCTAAATAAAAGACAAAGTAGGGCTGGGGATGTGGCTCAGTGGCCCTGAGTCCCCCAAGTTCAATCCCTGGTGGAGGGAGGGAGGGAGGGAGAGAGGGAGAGAGGGAGAGAGAGAGGGAGGGAGAGGGAGGGAGGGAGGGGGAGAGAGAGAGAGAGAGAGAAAGAGAGAGGAGTTAGTTCAATCCCTGGTGGGGGGGGAGGGGGAGGGGGGAGGGGGGGGGAGGGAGGGAACAGGCTCCAGAGAACAGGGGATCCAATGTGAAAGAGGGGTAAAAATCTCTGCTATTGTGACAGTGTGTAGTGGGTCTAGGAAGCATGGAGTGAAGGCTCCAGCCACATTTGATGACTTTGGATGTCTAGAAATTGTTTTGAAAAGCATTTGATAAATCCATTTCTGTCTTTGGTACAAATTCGTGACAAACATAGAAAATGAAGCAAAGAAAAGTAAGACAATTATTAACTCTAGGAAAAAATGTGTACAAGAAGGAAAATAACCCAAATATACTACTTGTGATCATTATTTCCATAGTCATAACTATGTGAACATCATTAACTGTCAAGATAGATACATTTAAGGGACAGGACTGAGGAGGAAGGAAGATACTAAATCTTCATCTACCATAGTGGGAAGTCAACAGAAAATTCTAAAGTTGTTACATTAAGAATCAGCAGTAAATAAATATTTTTCAGATATGTGGAGATACACCTCAGAAGAAATGGCTATAAAAGAAAGATGGTAGCCTCTTAGGAGGAAGCTGGGGAGAAGGGAAGGAGTGCTACTTTTCAAAGACTTACTACTGTTTGACTTTTGAAAAACACACACACACACACACACACACTTAAACATATATGTCATTTTACTAAAAATAAATTTTTAAACATTCTAGTAATCACCACTTGCAGTCTATAACAAGAGAGAGAAGACTCGATATAACCAATAATAATGTTATGGTTTAGATCTTTAATGTCCCCCAAAGGTTCACAGGTTTGGACCCCAATGCTGAGGTGGGGTTTTCGGGAAGTGATTGGATCATGAAGGCTCTGATTTCAGCAATGTATTAATTCATTTTTGGGTTCGAGCTTAGCGGGGAGGGGCTTTGTTACAAAAAGCAAGCTAGCTTTCTACTTCCTTACTGCCAGGAGGTAAGCAGCTTTTTTCACTATGTGATCCTACCATGATGTTCTGCTTCTCCACAAGACCTTAAAGTAATGGAACCAGCCAACTTTGGCTGAAATCATGAGTCAAAATAAATATTTTCTTTTTTTTAAGTTGAGTATCTCAGGTGTTTTGTCACAGTAAAGGAAAAATGACTAAAACTGTCTAAGAGCTAAATTTTACTGAGTATATAGTAAGTGCTTGGCTGTTCTATTTTAAATATTTTTAAACAACCTCTTCCAGGGGTCTTTGATACTACCCAAAACTGCCTCTAATGGTGGTAAATAAACCTCCAACAAGCTGGGCATGGTGACACATGCCTGCAATCCCAGAGGCCCAGGAAGATTGTGAGTTCAAAGCCAGCCTCAGCAACTTAGAGAGACCCTAAGCAACTCCGTGAGACCCTGTCCTTAAATAAAACAAAAAAGAGCTGGGAATGTACTCAGTGGTTAAGAAATCCTGGGTTTAATCCCCAGTACCAAAAAAAGAATACCTCCAACAAGTAAAATTGCGGTTCTTCCTGGGGTAAAAAGCATAATTCACACTTTTTTTTGATCTTCACTAAAACTAATGATATAGGAAATCAGAGACGGAGAAACATCTGAGAGATTTCGAGATCTACTCCGTGTTCAAGTACAAGTCAAAGACCAAGGCCGAATTCAGGCTCTTGGCTACTGGTGACAACTCCACACTCACAATGGTCCCACACTCATGAGAATGCTTGTCATAAAAACCTCGCTGTTTCAGGTGTCTCCTCTGTGACACTGTTCCCTCATGCCATTTTTTAAATGTTAAAGGAAAAAAGGGGTCTGGGATTTCCAAAAATCTTCATGTAGTATTTTCTTCAAATCTAGATACAAAAATGTCCTCAGAAAAGCAAATCAGAGAAAGTAAAGGTGCAATTGTGAATGAACACTCACAAACCCCTGAGTTCAATCCCCAGTACCAAATAAAAAAGAAAATGACCACGAGAATCAGCATTTGAGAAGAGGATTGCAGATAACTAATTTTAAAGACACACATTTTCTATTTGGAATATGTATCTTGCTTGATTAAAAATCCCACCCTATAGGGCTGGGGATGTGGCTCAAGCGGTAGCGCGCTCTCCTGGCATGTGTGCGGCCCGGGTTCGATCCTCAGCACCACATACAAACAAAGATGTTGTGTCTGCCGAAAAACTAAAATAAATAAATAAATATTAAAAAAAAATCCCACCCTATAAAGTATTTTCATTACAAAAGTCTATGGCCATCATATAATAACTTACAAATTTTACTTACTATTAAGAACAAGGGACATTTTGTGAATAAGCCTCAAAGACAGAATTCAATTGAAAAAAAAATTTTAAACTATTTTCTGGGGGTGGGGATACTGGAGATTGAACGCAGGAAGCTCTACCACTGAGCCACACTCCCAGCCCTTTTTATTTTTTAAGACAGGGTCTTGCTAAGTTGCTTAGGACCTTGCTAAGTTGCTGAGGCTAGCTTTGAGCTTGTGATCCTTCTACCCCAGTCTCCTGAGCTGCTGGGATGACAGGTGTGCATCACCACACCTGGAATAAACTGTTTTTTTTGTAGTGCTGGGGATTGAACCCAGGACCTTGTGCATGCAAGCAAGCACTTTACTGACTCAACTATATCCCCAGCCGGCATAAACTGTTTTGTGCTTTTTTGATACTAAAATATATCAAAGTGTTTGACGAAATTTTTATTAAGTCTTCTGGCTGCCATCTATGCTTATAAACTAATCTCTAAAACTGTTTCTAAATACCGTTTTTTTTTAGGAGGAAGATGTTTTATTTGTTTTATCTCTCTGAAGAACCTAATACATTTATGATTCTCTTCTGATTATTTTGTTAACAATTAAATTAGCTTGAAGTCATCAACTGAAATGGCAGTGTGATTCATGATTCTGAAAAATAGTAGATAAACTAAATTTCTAACAAGGATTGCTGATTAAAATAAATACACTGATATCCAGTATCTAGATGATATAAATCCATGCAACCTTTAGGAGCATGTTTTGGTAATATTTAATGTCATGGCAGTAATATTCACAATATCGTGTTATGGTAAAAAATAAAAAAACAAAATTTCTAAAAAACATTTTTATAATCATAAAACTCAACTGAGAAGTAGTTACAAGGCAGTCTTTAAAAGATTGTTAAAATGTTCTCATTTATGATTTCCAAGTACTTTCTGAATCAGTTATCATAGTTCCACTAAAAGCTGTTTTCCACCTACTTTATACATGGTCAGTGAAAATTTGTCAAAAAAATGACTACAGAGGCACACATCTATAATCCCAGCTACTCAGGAGGTTGAGGCAGGAGATCAAAAGTTTAAGGCCAGGGCTGGGGTTGTGGCTCCCTTACACACATGAGGCACTGGGTTCCCATCCCCAGCAGCACATAAAAATAAACAAAATAAAGGTATGTGCCCATTTACAACTAAAAAATATTAAAAAAAAAAAAAGTTGTTCAAGGCCAGACTTGGCAATTTGTGGGACTATGTCTCAAAATAAATACAAAACATGAATACCCAGTACAGGGACTGTAAATCATAGATCTTGTTAAATTTTAGCCACCTGGAGGGTTGGGGTTGTGGCTCAGCAGCAGAATACTTGCCTAGCATGTGCAAGGCCCTGGGTTCAATCCTCAGCACCACATAAAAATAAATATATAAAATAAAGATATTGCATCCATCTAAAACTAAAATATAAATAAATAAAAATTTTGGCCACCTGGAAACTTTCCTGAATCACTGATTTCTTGATATACATTGGCCAAGTTCTCATGAAATGTACTTTGGCTCATGAGTTTGATATTTTATTAGGTATCAAAGGAATAGGAAATAATTCTTATTAGTGACTCATATAATTTTTCAAAGTAAAGAAAAATAATAGTTACAATAATATACAAAACAATAATCCAGATTTTGAAGACACCCCAGAGTGGAAATTACAGTGTACATGTATCTAATGTCTATGTGCACACATTACATAAAGTGTATACATACCTACAGGTGAAACTGTAAGCAAGTTGCAAAGCTGAGGGCTGTGGCACTTTGGTCAGTCTGCTCAGCTTAGAACTTAATGATAATGCTGAGTTACTGGAATTACAAGGGTACACCACTGTACCCAGTTATTTTTAATTTTTTGAGAGACCTTTATACTGTCTGGTTGTACCATTTACATTTTACCAACAATTCAAGAGAAGGCATTAATTCCACAAAGAGATTTGGTGATTGTCAGATCCAAAGTTTTAAGCTCAAACACCTTTCCATAAGGAAGTTACCTTTTTGAGGACAAAAACACTACAAATTTCTGGTTATGAGGTTCAGGACAGGAAATCCATTAATGGTACTCAGTTTTATATGCTTTCAGTCATAATAGCAAAATTAATAACTGTAATTATAACTATAATTAATAACATTCACATAACAGACTATCAAGTGTCATAGACTATCAAAAGTCATTTGGATCCAGCCCATGTTTTGAAGGAATTTACAGATACAGGTAAAGGTTGTTGCCAGGCACCAGCCTTTACCTGTATCTGTAAATTTCTAGCTGAGGCTGTCTGTTCTTAGCCACTTGCCCTCAACTTTGATTAGTCAGGGTCACCAAAAATTTTTTTCTCTCTTAACATAAACAGCAAATTCTCCAACAGCTCACAGACCATCTTGACTTTGTGGGATAATTGAATATATGGTGTCTGAAGAATATAAATTGGCATCTGCTGATTTTGCAGGTATTTAGAACTTAATGATAATGTTGAGGTTGCTGAAGTGCTTTATGTCTTCATGTCTAATATTTTTATGATATTATAAATGCCAATGAAGTAATTTTAAAGCATTTGATGGAAAAGGAAACCACTAACAAGCTGAAGATTAGCGTAACTTCCTCCTCTTGGCTACAGTGGGTGGCACTGCTATAAACACAGATAGGCAAATACCTCTTCAAGAACCTTTCAATTCTTTTGGATATATACACAGAAGTGGGTTGCTGAATCATATGGTAATTCTATTTTTAATTTTTTTTTTTCAGTACTGGAGATTGAACTCAGGAGCACTTAACCACTGAGTCACATCCCTAGCCCTTTTCATTTTTTATTTCAAGATAGGGCCTAAGTTGCTAAGGTTGGCCTAGAACTCACCATCCTCCTGCCTCAGCCTCCCGAGTTACTGGAATTACAAGGGTACACCACCGTACCCAGTTATTTTTATTTTTTTGAGAGACCTTTATACTGTTTCCCATAGTAGGTTGTACCATTTACATTTCACCAACAATTCACAAGGATTCTGATTTTTCCACATCCCTGCCAATATTTATTTTGATTAAAATAATTATATACTTTTTACAATCACAGTGAAAAGTTTCCAGTGTAAGTTATTTGAAACTGAAAAAAGAAAAAAAATACCTAAGATTTTTCCAGTATTTTAAAAAAGTATGTTATTGACTAAATCACTGTTCCTAGAACTGAAGAAAAAAATCTGGTGATTTCAAGATCTTTATTAGTTTTAGTCTTCCACTTTTCTTTAAAATTTATTTTTGTTCTTCTTCTTATTTTGCAATACAAGAGATTGAACCCAGGGACACAACTTCTCCAAGCCCTTTTATATTTTTCATTTTGGTCAGGCAGGCCTAGGACTTGCGATCCTCCTACATTAGTCTCCCAAGCAGCTTATTACAGCCCGTTTTTATTCTTGTCACTAGAAATACAACTTACATAATTCCTAATGAAGAGTCCATCAGGGAACAGAGGAGTAAGGACCCATTCAACAACAAACATGGAACTGTCAGAGTGAATGACTTGACATGGGGAGAAGGACATGCACAGCAAGGGCAGAAAGCAAATTTTGCAATGACTGGCTTCCTCTTGGAATTTCCTTTCTGACCTCCACAACAAGCTCCTTCAGGAATCCCACTAGGAGCTCCTTAAAGGAAGCAAACTTGCCTGCTCCCCAAACCAGTTAAGAACTCAGTGGCTCCCTCCACCGTAGGCTGCCAAGGCCAATGCTGCTTCCTAGATCAATACATTTACTTTATTTTAACAGATGTAACCAGACTGCTGCTCCAATTCTGTACATGATGTTTTTTCCTTTCTGGCCCCAGGAATACTTATTTAATTACTATGTCATTTATTTGTATAAGTTTGAAAATTCATCTCATATAAACTCATTTGTCCACTCAACACTATTCATTAAGCACCTAATATGTAGGCATGGCATCAGCGACAAATGAAATATGCAAAATCCCTAAAGCCCTGTGGAATTTAGAGTCTGGTAGAACATCATTAAGCAAACAATCATCACATATCATTTCAAGGATCATGAGCAAAAAATGAAGGGACAATGAAAATGTAACTGATGGGCTCTTAACTTAGGTGTGAAGATGGGGCAGTCAAGGAAGGCTTTTCTGGGGAGAAAAATGCAAACTGATGAGAATGTCCAGGTAGGCAATGGGGAAGAGCATTCTATGTTAGGAGAAAAGCACATGTCACAGTCTCAGAGTAGGACATTTTAAGAAGGAACTGAAGGACAGTCAGGGTGCCTAGAGCTTGGTCATAAAGGGAGGAGGATGGATGTGTGCATACAGGGTTGTAAAGCCATGCATGTCAAGGGCTCAGGGTTGTGTGCAGGGGCAAGAGGAAGTTATTGGGGCACTTTGAGGATGGATGTGTTAGTGATCAATCCCTAGCACTATCTTTAAAAACTTTTAATGCAACCATTTATAAAATAATCTCTTAAGATTTATTAAATTAAAAAAAAAGATACCAGTATATATAACATGTTGTCATTTCTGGGAAAACGGAAGTGTAAATGTTTATACAAGTAATCCTCTCAAGAAAGATAGGACACTGGTAACATTTGTGCTTCTTGAGTAGGGACTAGGTGGCTAGGAGAAGCAAGTGATAGGAAAAAATTTAAGCTACATTATATATTTTTCTTATTTCATTATACATGTATTATTGGTGCCTTTTGAATTGTTCAAAAATTACTTGCACAACAATAAATTATTATTAAAAAGTCACTTTGGCTGTTGGGTAAATAAGACTGGAAGGCTAAAAGCCGAGGGAAGATAACAGAACAGCTAAAACAAAACAAACTGAGAACATCTAGTATTGTCAATGTAGGGGACAACTAAAATTTTCACATACTGCTGCGAGTCTAAACTGACAACCAGTTTGGAAAATTGTTGGGCAACATCTATTACAACTGACAGGAAGACATATCCTATAACCCAACATTCCATTCCTAGGTGCATACTCAACAGAAATGTCCCATAACATCCCCCAAAGACATTTATAAAAATATCTAACAGCACTAGACATAATAGCCTCTAAATGGAAAGGCAAATATTCAGATTTTCAAACTTTTACTTATACAAATAAATGGGATTGTGATTCAGTGGCAGAGTACTTGCATAGCATGTGTGAGGCACTGGGTTCAATTCTCAGCACTACATATAAATAAATAAAAAAATAAAGGTCCATTGACACCTAGAAACATTAAAAAAAAAACAAAACAAACCAGAATGGAGGGGGCTGGTGATATAGCTCAGTTAGTAGAGTGCTTGCCTTGCACACACAAAGCCCTGGGTTCAATTCCCAGCACCACAAAAATAAATAAATAAATAAGGAGTAGAATAAACAAATTGCTGAACATTCAAATATACTGTAGCACTGAAACAGTTACAGGCAACATGGAGATTCATAGTATTAAGTAGGCCAGATACAAAAGAGTATATGGTAATTCCACTTATATAGTTAAAAATACACAAAATAATCTGTGGTCATGTAAGTCAGGCTAGTGGTTATCTCAGGGGAAGAGCATGAGAGACTTCTGGAGTCCTGGCACACTCATATTTTCTGATCTGGGTGACATCTGATTACATGAATATGTTCACTTTGTGAAAATTCTGAGCTGCACACCTGATTTCGACTTTTCTGTGTAACATTTTATTTTTAAGGCATATGTATATGAAGGCAAGGTAAGAAGATACTGCACAATGGGGTGCAGCTCAGTGGGAGAGCACTTGTCTAGCACCAAAAGGTCCTGGCTTCAATCCCCAATACAATAAATAAATTAATAAAATACAATTTAAAGCTTATTTGGCAGCATGACTAGATTCAAGACACACAATTAAGACTCAACCAAACTAATATTGTAGAACATAAAGCTTTCAAAAGACATTTATCCTTCATGATAGAAAGGGATATTGAACTGCTTAAGACCAATACTGTTAATTATGTACTGTTTCCCAGGATTGCTACAAGTCTTTCTTGTCTGATCACCATTTTCACCTAATTCTTATAATTAAGAAACTTCCTCCTATGCTAACCAATTTATCACTAAAACACTAAAGCACACACTGAATTTAGATGTCTGTGCTATATATATAATCACCACTTCAAGAACCTCAACTGTGTCACTTCCCATGGCTAGTTCCATTTTTGTCTGTTATACTTAGATATTTCCCAACCAAAAACCCAATTGCACTGTGCTGGTAAGCCTCTCTTCCCAAAAAATAATCTTCCTCAAGCTATTTAGCACTGATGCCCATCACCACCCCGTCTTAAAAAGAGTGCCATGTAGAGGCAGTTATGGCTGCCACCTGGTGTATCCAGGTATTTCCATTAGAAGTGCAACCTACCTTTGAAACATGCGTGGCAAACTATACTGGGTAGCAGTAAGAGATCATTAACTCCAAAAAACTAGTTTTTCTGTGACCATGGGTTTTCTTCTCCTAATAAGAGGAAAAAAAAGGATCCCAGGCCAATTAATTGTATTCCAGACAACTTCACCCACAACTATGGAGCCCCAGAAACTGTATTTCAATAAGTAATCAACTGATTAACTTGTACTCAAATAGAATACCAGGTGGTGTTCCAGTTTCAAGTAGGAGGCTAGAATACATGTTCACTCTCACTTCCTCAATCATATTCACGCATTCAGCATTTACTGAACATCTACCACATGCCAAGTACTGTTACATGTTACAGGCCCTAGGATTTGTGTACTGAACAAAAGAGAGAGAGAACCCAGTGAATTTGTTCCTTTGCCGCTTAAATTCCAATGGAAGAAGCCAGATATAATAAATATACAAAAAGGCGAAGCAATCAGGACATAAGGTTACCAATATTTTAAAATAAAATATATCCTTGGATGTGGATTAAATGTGCATTTTAAAGGTTCTCCTAATCCCATAATTTTATCGCAAATGCTCAGTTATTTGAAAACAGTAACATTTGCCCAGTTTTCTAATACAACACACTGAGAATACACATTACTAAGTAAAAGCACATCCTAATGGAAATTTAAACTATCATGGCCATCTACCAGCAAAGAAGTTGGTAATATTTTATTCTTAATGACATAAATAAGTCTCCCAATCCTCTTGATAAAGTATGTACAGTTTTTAAACGAGTAATTTTTTTTTATATCAACACCTAACTTGATAATAGCTTACTATCACAAATAGCTTACTATCCCTGCTTAGGATTGTCCAATGTCAGTGTTCTCCTTAATCAAGGACTTTCTTCTTCAGTATTCTAGTTACCACTCCTTTCCTAGTCCAAATCTTCATTAAACAGATACAAAGCATAAGCTGTGCCAGGTGCTAAAATATAACCTAGCCAATGGAATCAGTTAAATGTTTTCAACTTTACTCCTTCTCAAAAGGAAACAATCTAAGATTTAAATAGGGAATTTCAAACTTTTTTAGCTATATTAAAACCTGCTTTATTTTTGTTGAGCTAAAAGCAATCATATAAACCACATAAGGAACAATTCAACTCAACTCTTTTTATCAGTAAACTGAATGTGAAAATTGCAATGTATACAATATCAAACCTTAGACCATACACAGTTGCCCATGGCTAAATATTTCACACCCATTTCACCAGTATAGTTTTGGACTTCTCTTTTAAAGAACAGCAAAAAAAAAAAATATGTATCACGGCTGAGCAAGTTAGGGTATACCAGTTATATACAGTAAAATCTGGTTTACTTTAAAAATGCATTTTTTTGTTTGTTTAGGTGTACTGGGAATTTAACCCAGGGGTTAAATAGACCACCAAATCACATTCCAAGTTCTTTTTATTTTTGACATAGGGTCTCACAAAGTTGCTGAGGCCAGCTTGATCTTGGGATCCTCCTGTCTCAAGCTCCTGTTTTGCTGGGATTACAGGCGTGTGTCACTGTGCCTGGCCAAAATGAATCAATTCTACAGCATCACTGAACAACCAGGATTTTGCAAAACCTATAAGAATGAAGAGTCAAAAGAGGTCCACTGACAAGTCAAGCTTAGCTGCAAATTCGACAACTGGACAGCTTAACCAGGAGAGACTGCTTTTCAGCATAAGCACTTCAGTTTTGTGAACTTTCCGAGTTGACTTTAGGACACTAGATATGAAGACAGGTACAGGATACTCACGTGTAATCCCAATACTCAGGAGGCTAAGTGAGGTAGGAGGATCCTTTGAGCCCAGTAGTTCAAGGCCAACCTGGGCAACAGAGCAAGATCCTCTCTTTAATAATAATAATAAAATAACAATAATAGAAAGCAGGGAGCAGGGAGATGTTGAAAGGGTATAGCTCAGGGGAAAAGGATAGCATGTTCAAAGCCGAGTTTGATTGCTGGCTCACATGCACACACATAAACACTTTAAATATGGATCACTTTTTCCAATATAACACCTGAGAAACAAAGGTCAGTGCATTCATTGTCAATTTATACCCTGATATTCCTATTTAAAAAACAAACCATAAAAATCATGTAATCTAATCTTTCTCCCAAATAAAAGCATGGGTCTCAAAGGATCAATTACTATCGATCCCTAATAAGGTAATAAATACATATATGTAGTTCCCTCACCTCTATATCCTAAATTGAACACCTTTTATATTTAAGCAATTGTAAACCAAAAAGCCATTCCTGCCCTATAAAAGGAGGTATTTGCACAAAGTACCTTATGAATTATAGTACCTCACCTAGCTATACGTCTTTCCAAATGAAACCAACTTCAGTAAAAAAACAGGAGTCCAGGTTTCATATTAATATAACATTTAGTTGGGCATGATGGACCACACCTATAATCCCAGCAGCTCAGGAGGCAGAGGCAGGAGGATGCTGAGTTCAAAGCCAGCCTCAGCAAAAGCAAGGTAATAAGCAACTCAGGGAGACCCTGTCTCTAATTAAAATACAAAATAAGGCTAGAATGTGGCTCAGTGGTCCTGAGTTCAATCCCTGGTACCCCCCCGTGCCAAAATATATATATATATATATATATATATACACATATACATAGCATTTAGACATCACACTACTTCGCCACTTTTTTTTAGTACTGAACCCAGATGTGCTTTACCACTGAAGTACATCCCCAGCCCTTTTTATTTTGAGACAAAGTCTCACTAAGTTGCTTAGGGCCTGACTAAATTGCTGAGGCTGGCCTTGAACTTTTGATCCTTCCATCTCAGCCTCCAAGACGGATTACCAGCATGCACCACTGCACCAACATATTGGTAAAGCTATAATTACTCACATTATTTATTTTAAAAATGGAATAAATAGCAATCTAAATTATATAACCTATATGAACATAATTACTAGAATATTTTATCACTAAACATATTTAAACAAAATTCCACTCATTTGAACCACTTAAGAGTAAATAAAGGGGTTGGGGTTGTGGCTCAGTGGCAGAATACTTGCCTAGCATGTGTGAGGCACTGGACTTGTTCCTCAGCACCACATAAAAAATAAATAAACAAAATAAGGTTATTTATAAAAAGTAAATAAAGGCTCTTAAAAACTAGTAAAAGACTAAAAAAGTTTTTACATCTTTACAAACATACCAAAAATACAGTTAATGTTTATAATGTATTAAGTAGAAACCCAGATGCTGGAAGACTTAAGTGAGGCATACGTATTCAAGCGTCTAGTATAGCTAGGCCGGTACAGTGGCACACACCTGTAATCCAAGCAACTCAGGAGGCTGAGGCAGGAGACCGCATATTTGAGACCAGCCTCAGCAACTCTGCAAGACCCTATCTCAAAATTAAAAATAAATAAATAAATAAATAAATACAAATTACTGGGGATGTAGCCCAGTGAAAAAGCACCCTGGTCAATCTTAGCACCCAAAACAAAACCAAAAAAATCCCAAACAACAAAAAGTCGTAAGAGTCTAGACCCTTTATATCCGCAATCCCCTCACACTTTTTAATTGTCAGGCATGATTTTTACATAGATGCTACCAAGGATTAGCCTAGTCAAGTTAAAATGTTCCCTATTTTTGGGCCCCAAATTAATGAAATTTTACTATAATTTTCAATAGAACACACATATTAGAAGGATGCAAATTTCTATTCTTCCATATCCAGATTAAAATTTAATCGAACAAGGCTAATGGCCTTTTAAATACATACACAGAACATAGAAATAAATCCTGAGTATATATGTACTTCTTATATCTTACTGAACTTAAAACCAAATTTCTTATTTCATGGTAGGCTAGAAAGTACAATTATGTAATAAACGACAATAAGAAAAAGCCACTTATCATATAGTCTAGTCTTTATTGAAAGACTTACTTTAACTGTGGTTTACAGCTTTGGCTTTAGTTGGCCAGTCATTTTAGCCTCTCACTGCCAGTAGACATAAAAACCAAATGGGAATGGCATGGGGGAAATACTGGTAGAGATAATTTAAGCAAAGAAGATGGCGGGCAGAAACACATCATCAAAATAAATCTTGAAATAATTTCGAAATAAGAAACATTGCATTGCATGCCAAAGAATCTCTGCTGCTGTTTTTAATGAACATAGGAAAGAAAAGACAACGATTCTTAGGCTCAAACTGGATTAAAATAGCACTGACTTCAATTTGTGTTAGAAAATAGTCTGTAAGCTTGACAGTTGCATTTTCTAAATGGTGCATCTTTCAGACAAGTAGTTTTATGCTTTAAAATTGTTTAATATGAAACAACTTCAATTAACTGATCATGAAATCATATTTTCATCCAGATTAAGATGGAGGACAATTCAGTCAGGTGCTTACCATGGCAATATAACTAGTCTGGATAATTTAATTAAGTCACAATATACAAACCAGGAAACATTACAGCCAAACTTAGCTGTTCATTATCTCTATAAGCCACTTAATTTACTGGCAGAGGAAAAAAAAAAAAAAAAAAAAAACCTGGAAGTTTAGTGGGCATTTATCAAGTTAAAAAAGTCTTTAGTTGTTCAAGTTTCATAAATATTCATGAACATTTTAACTCAGGAACATAATCGATGTGAATTCTTAAGTGTCTCCCTAAAAATATAAAGTAACTTTTCCAAAACAACATTCCCCCAAGATAGCATGAGCAAAAGAAACAAAGCTATATTTACTAATAAAAGTGCAAAAGATGAATATGGTGGTTAAAACTAAGGTATTTTAAAAATTTTGGCTCAAGGATGAACTTCAGACCCTGTGTATTTTTATGCTGAATATACACTTGGCTATATTTTTAAATGGGAAAAGGAAGAAAGTAATACCAAAATAATTGTGGTCATCAATATATAAAATCATCATTATTTTAAAGTTAATTATAAGACCTCAAAGGTTTAAAAAATGGCAATTTGTGAATGCCAGTTACATCATACTACTTAACTGTAAAAGGCTATTTTCTCAATTGCCCAGACCAACATTTGAATACATTGCCAAAACATGTGCACCCCCTAGCTGTCACAATTTGAACACGTAAGATTTTGTCCATTTTACATTCCTGTTTTATAGAAATTTGAGGCAGATTTTATCCACATAGACTGAAAAATACCTTGAAACAAAACCTCAACCTTTTCTGCATCTTTCCAGTTGATTCATTTACAAACTGCACACATACAGCTCAAGCCTCTATCCAGGCTTGTTATCCCATGCACACTCCCCACAAGAAAAAAAAATTAATCAAAAATAAAAGTCACAACTTTGTGTACTATTTAAACTGAATATCCAATTATAAATTGGTACATCAAACTGTCTAAATAAGATGTTTTAGCAATCTTGTTAAAAAAATTCTTGGGCAAAATATATCTAATTTTTAAAAACATCCCAAGATTTTTAAAAAACACTTGTGCTATACAACTTATAGGAACCTTGAAATTGTTTTACAGGTTTTAATCAAGGTATTTACATACCAAATAATGTATAAGCAAAGAACAAAAATCTAATTTCCAATGACATTTTAGAATGTACTAATCCATCAAAGATTCATATTGAATTAAAATTAAGGCCTTTTCTGTGTAATAATTTGTGTCATTTTAATTTTACATAGATAGCCAACCTTGGAAATGTCAGTCTTTAACATTCTTATCAATCCACTGCATTCAATGCAGTGGAGTATGTTAAGTGTTACTTCAAATAATTACATTGCTGCTACTTCTATGTTGAAGCATGCTTTTTAAACACTGTATTCAATATTTACAATGTATATCATTTAAACTTCATGTAAAAGCACAAGTATGACTGTCTGACTTTAATACAAACACCATACTTGGAATTTCTCCCCAAAATGAAATGTAATATACTACAGTTTTAATAACACTTTCTGAAGTTTTAAAAATATGTCTTAATGTGGACCAACCAACATTTGCTCAAGGAACTCAGACAACACTGTTCCTTATTTAGGTTGTAAAATTTCAGTCTGGCTTCAGTTGCTTTTAGGCATAAAGTAAATATTCCTCCAAAGCGACTCCAAAATCATGCATTTCTTCTGAATATCACACTTTTTTCTGCTGACTTCAAATGTGGTCCACCTCAGGGTAGGGGAGGGGAGTATCAGGATTCAGGATGAACTTATGTGATTCCCAGTTTTTCAAGATCCTCCCTTTTTTGCTCGTTTAAAAACACAGTGAGTTAAAATACTGAACAATAAGATAAAAATGGAATAGTATCTAAGAATCAAAATGTATTTACCCATTTCTCTTATTATATCAAAATTTGTAGTCAGAATTGTCTTTATTGACTTTATTTTAGTTTTTGTACACAAAGAAAAATCATGTTCATATCCATCATGAACAAAAACTTAAAAAGGCAGAACTAGAAGACATGTGTCCTTCACCAAAGCAAAGCTGTGCTAAAGGTTCCAAACATTTCAATTTTTAAAATAAATATTTTCATTTTCCGATGTCTACTTTCATGTCTTCAGAGTGTCACAGGAAATCGAAGCCTATCATGAATTACAATTTTGTTTAGAGTCCCAGCTCACTGTGTTTGGTAACTTGCCATACCATATCCAGCTTGGTTAGGAGGAGGTATTACAGGGGGAGGAGCTTGTCCTTGGGGAGGCTGAGCACCAAATCCACCCATCCAAGCAGCAGAAGGTGATTGACTTGGAAGAAAAAAAAAAAATCTTCAGCAAACACAAGACAAAAAAAAAAAAAAAAAAAAAAAAAAATCATCTATACATTTATAGAAAAATTAAGCAGTCCAATCACAGAATAAACAACTAGAAGAAATCAACAACCTACATTAAATAGATCAAAGAAATAAATGCTACATGTAGAGGCTGGGGTTGTGGCTCAGTGGTAGCTTGCTCACCTAGCATGCATGAGGCACTGGGTTCAATCCTCAGCACCACATAAATGTAAAATAAAGATATCGTGTCTACCTAAAACTATAAAATAAATATTTAAAATAAATAAATAAATGCTACATGTATAGAATGTACATCCCACTGTTTAAGTTGTTAGGACACCATAATTAAGCATGTCTCGCAAGAGTGATTTTTTAAAAAATGCATACATGATCTATGAATTTATAAGAAAATTTAAAAACTCAAGTTCAAGTTGGAAAGAGTCTCAAAAGAAGGAACCAGTAAAAGTAAAAGTCTGGGCTGGCCTGGGGGAAAAACTTGGGAGAACCAACCCACTCTATCAACAACAATAAAAAGTAAGGTATTTTATATCACATAATTTTAAGGATTTCTCATACATGCCAAATGGCATAAAATCATCAAACTTCCAAATTTATCTAGAAAAAAATCTTTTATACATACACAAATAGACAAATAAAAGGATCATTGGAAATGTTAAGTCAAATTTTACCATTTGCTTACAAAGACAGGTTACACTAATAGGTTACCCTAACCTCCCTTTCTATCTAGGTAAAGAGAAGTAATTTTTTAACATTATAAATCACATTTCAGTACATTTATTTCTATGTTTATAATCCAGATACCTCAATGTACATAATTTAAATAGATCATCCCTAGGAAAACACATTTTTAAATTTCTTTTGTCAGAACTATATTCTGTGTCTACAATGGAAAACCCAAACAACTTACTCTACTCCAAATCCTTGTTGATTCCATGGTTGTCCATACACTCCATAAGGCGGTACTTGCCACCCATTTGCCATATACTGTCCATACTGTTGTGGGTTTCCATATACTTGGCTCCACTGGCCCCACTGACTATAATCGACCTAGAAAAAAGCAAATTATTGTTTTAAGAAACAAGTAAGAAACACCGTATTTGAAGAAAGAGTGGGAGACAAGGAAGAGAAAAACTAAGTAAGCACCCTTATGTGAATAGGACTCTGTTATTTATCATTGTCTAAGTTTATTGGGGTGGTGACACCTGTGAAAAGAAAGTATTAAGATTCAGTTAATACCGCAAAATCAATTTTGAAATAGCATTAATACAATCAACTGAAAGTAGATATATTTTATTTACTATTTATTTTAGTTTCCAAAGCTTGTATTGTAGATATATAAGATGGAACCTTAAAAAGTATTATGAAAAATCCAATTACCTGTTGGAAGTTTTTAGTCATATCAGGAGATTCTTTACCCCAATAGCATTTAACCACATGTCCTTCAATCGTAGTACCATTCACTGAAACAATGGCATGGGCTGCACTTTCATGGGTTGAAAATCTAAGAGAAAAAAAATAATCATGTTTGTCTTATTTTTTTTAAGAACTTTATACAGAAACTCATTAGTTCATTACTATAAATTGGTATTTCCCCTAAATTACATCATGTAGTTAGAAGTTCTATATTATAAAGCAATACTAAACTAAAAACCTGATTCCTAGACAGGGTTAAATAACACAAGTGTAGGAGTCAATCAAGTATAAGATTAATAATGATATTACAAGTAGACTATTACCTGACAAATGAATAGCCTTTCTCTGGAAAAACTCTTATTTCCATAATTTGTCCAAATGGTGAAAATGTTTGTCTCATAAGCTGATCTATAAAACATATGAATATAATATTTAGGGTTCTTATACATCATAAAATTCATACTAATAGGGCTGCGGTTGTGGCTCTGTGGTAGAACGCTTGCCTAGCATGCGTGAGGCACTGGGTTCAATTCTCAGCACCATGTATAAATAAATAAAATAAAGGTCCACTGATAACTAAAAAGTATTTTAAAAATTCATACTAATAACAATGAAGCCCCACAAAGAAAGTGACTAGGAAAGCAAACATTGTACCTGTTAACCCAGAAGCAATTCCTCCACAGTACACAGTACAATTTTTTGGACTTGACTGGTTTACTACATCTTCAAATCTCAACTGCTTAGTGTTATCTACATGCAGAAAGAAAAGAAAAATGCTGACTGCTATACAATGTTATAAAATTATTTTCTGGCCTGTGGGTATAGCTCAGAGCATTTGCCTAACGTGCAAAGTCCTGGGTTCAATGACTAGCACCACACATAGTCTTACTAATTATTTACATACTGTTAAGATATACCTCAGGAAGAAGAAAATATAATTTTTTCTCAATGTTATGATTTGATTGTAAAATCAGGTGGTTCACATCTCCACAAAATACATCAAATCTCAATTGTTTTTGATAATAAAATTCAAGACAAAATAAGTCTTCCCACACAATTTAAATATTAAGAAATTAAATCTTATATAGAAATAAGTGATTTGTGAATAATCCATATTCTTAACATATGTGATAGACATAGCTTACTTTCTTGTGTACTTTTAGGTGCTGGTGGTTTACGTGTGGCCCAATTGGTTCTGATTTGCCGGCCACCCAACCACTGACCTCCCATATGCACAATTGCATTTTCTGCATCCTATGGGGAAAAAAAAGAGAGAGAGAGAGAGACAGAGAGAGAAAGAGAGAGAGCAATCACAAACAAAATGGAATGGTATATAAGGCCAGCAATAAATAAAAGTTGGCATTGCTAGATTCACTAAATTTCAACAGTAAATGAACTCACTAAACAATTAACAAGAAAATAATTTGAACTTGAATTAATCATAAAGCTATTTTAATTTGTTGATTGCAGATTACGAAAATAGCATTTAATTTGATGTAAAGGAACATTTATCATAATTGAAATATGAAAAAATCATAATCCTAATGATTACCCAAAATTAAGGTTTAGTTCCTCAAATACACACATTTTAATAAAAACAAATCCCATAAGACAAAGTAATCAAATATCTTAATTTTATGGTTGATTTATAATGTAATATTTACTGAAGAAAATTTAAAAACACAAACATTACAGTCTAAATTGACTACCCCTCAAAATCTACAATGTATTCTATCAGTATGAGTTATGACTATGACATGAGATTTAAAATATTTTAAGATGGAAGACTTTTACGTTATGTCTTATAATGCTAAAAAATGTATCAACAAAAAATAAGTTTAGGGTGAAGGATTATAGCTCAGCGGTACAATGCCTGACTATTACGCAAGCCATGAGTTCAACTCCTAGCACCACAAAAAAAAAAAGTTTAGGTTATCCAAATCAGTATGAACCTGAGATTAATCTATGCAAAGATAGAATATAACTGGTAATTTTATCATACCCCTTCAATAAAATGTAGGTAATTTAAGTTGTTGAAACTGAACTAAACTATTTTATTATTGAATGTTATAATAAATGCAAATGCTTAGGTACTTTGGTACATCATCTTTCTTAAAAAAAGTCATACAAAAAAAATCAAGAAAAATTGCTTAAATTTTCAGTTATAGAACTGCTGTCATCAATAACATACCAGTTATAAAAGTATGGATAATTTCAAAGAAAGAATGAAAACTGAGATCATGATTAAGACTGAATATAATCTGGGTACAATAGCGCACGCCTGGAAACCCTGGGACTGGGGAGAATCACCAAATTTAAGGCTGGTCTCAGCAACTCAGTGAGACCCTCACCAACACTGAGAGCCTGACCCAAAATAAAAATTAAAAAAGACCTGGGTTCAATCCCCAGGACACCCCGCATCCCCCACACCTTGACAAAAAAATAAGACTCAATATAATTTACTTTCCCCCTCCAAATTTCCATATTAGTTCACTTGTCCTAGTCTTAGGCTTGATTTATAACACATTTTACCTTCATTAATGCACAAGTGCAAGTTTAATAATTGTCCTTAGAGTGTAATCACCCTATCTCAGCTATTTACTTTCAGGTTTATGAAAGAATGAATTATATTCTACTATTAACACACAAAAAAATTTATGTTGGGGTTGGATTTGTAGTTAATATCCAAGCACTTTCAAATTTCAGTTACTATGTATTAACTAGTGATTAAATCTAGAATTAAAGAATTTAAACTGGGTGCTGGGGTTTGGCTCAGTGGTAGCGTGCCAGCCTAGCATACAGGAGGGCACTGGGTTCGAACCTTAGCATCACATAAAAATAAATAAAGTTATGTCCCTCTACTGCTAAAAATATTTTTTAAAAAAAATTTAAATTGAGTTGAAAGAACGTACCAGTTTGTTATAAAAAGATACAAAACCATAGCCTTTGGATTTTCCAGTTGCCATGTCTTTAACTACCCGGGCATCCCTGTGAAAAGAAGCACAGCTAAATGAGGGAAGTAAGAGTCATCCTCAAAATAAAAACTAAAAGGAACCACACACACTGTATTGTGAGCATTTTTTAAAATAAAATTCCAGTTAGCCCTAATTAACTACAGCCATTCCTGAACTCTCCCTAATGCTTCTTTACCTGTTAGAAAAAAGCAGTAGGACAAAAACATGTAATAAACATGCAACCTAATCAAATAGCCTGTGCTTTCTAAACTAAATGCTCAAATTTGAAGCTTAATAGGAACAATAGTTTCCTTTTCTAATATTCTATTTGCTAGTGTCCTCTAAGATTTACTGATTCTATAAATTACTGTAACAATGCTAACTACTTTACCATGCAATCTCTAAATAGTTAAATGTCTTCTGCCTAGTGATACAAAATATATGAAATATTAAAAAATTGAAAAAGAGGAAAAAATAGGAATTAAAAAGGCATACATGGCCTGTTAACAGATTTCTTTATTTTTCTTGGTCAATTCTCTATCATCATTTTGGAGTTTGGGCAGCTGTAAATTTTGAAAAATTGACATTTTCAGAAATTTAAGAAAGGAGAATAAAAAACTAACAACAATGCTAAGCACACCAGTACGAAAACAACAAATTTACACAGAAATTTTAGTGAGTAAGTTAAAATGATTGGAAATATAGAACTCCACTGAATATAGAATGTTAAAATGTAAATACTAAAATATGTATATATAAATAATGTATAATAAGAATAAATAGAAATGAGAAAAAAAATCTACAACTGAGTTCCAGTGTGCACAGTTCCTTGCAGTTAGCCTTCAAGATCCTGTCCATTCTTATGAGCAATTCTGCAAAATAACCAGAATGCTATTACTTTTAATTGTGACTTGGACTTTAGAAAACTGCAGGTCTCAGGTATAAATAAAGATTGAAAAACAGCAACCTATTATTTTTATACTGATTTTTAAAACAGTACTACTTACCACATTTAGATTAAAAAGCAAAGCAAATATCAAAATAGAAAATTAAGAATTAAATCTTTCCTTCAAATAAATTAAATCTACAGAACAACAAATTATACAAAGAAAAAAGTTGTTGTTCTTAATTGAAACACGTTTCTGTAAAGTAGTACTAAAACGTTTAATTTACATCTACAGGAAATATATCAAATACACTGATTTTAATTAGAAAGACAAACGGTGATAAATACTTTATACAACTTATAACCATTTTTAATTTTCCAATACACTTGATCAAGTAACAGTAAAATTTGAGCATAAATTTTGTTAAAAATCAAACCATATTTGTCCCCTTACTAGCAGAATCAAATATCACTAACAAAAAACATCTATTAATTAGTCCCACATTATAATTCAGACATGAAACATTAATACTGTAATAGTACTACTTTTTACTTATACCTAAGATATCAAAACACATTTATCATCACATTTAAACATGAACATTTTCAATTTTACCACAATATACCCAAAGATTTAACTACTTCCCCCACTTATCAATTCCTACAATAAAAAAGTGTAACACAGTATAATCACATTTGCTTTCTGTTAACCCATTTTTCTTAACCACCAAGTTTTGAAAACATTTGACAAAAAGTTGGACTTTGTAAGTTTTACCACCTAAACATGTGCTTCAAAGATAACAAACAGAATCACTTAAATTTTTAAAACATATTATACACAGGATTATATGAAAACAAGACCCCAAAACATTGAAATGACAGCAACATTTGCAACAACATCTACTCAAAAAACAAAACCAAAAAAAGAAAATCAAAAAGCAAAAGAAAAGTACACTAACTAGAGAAAGAAAATCTTATTTCCAATACAAGTTAATCATATACAATTTTGCCTATCACTGTTGAGTGTAGTACTGATTATGATACTTACGATATTTTACCAAAGGGGGCAAATGCTGATTTGATATCTTCTGTTGTAATTTCTGGACTCAAATCCCCAACAAATACATGGAAGTGATCTGAAATCAGAGCATTTGGTAATCAAATACTTAAGAAGTCAGCTACTAAACCTTTTTTAGGCAACACTAAGGAGGAAAAAAACCCTAGTTAAGCTGGTAATGCTGCCAGGAAAATTTCAGAACTCTTCCACAGTAAACGCAGCAGGAGTACTTACTGGAAGTATCTTTTTTCTGGCTACTTGGTGTTGTTGCCCAGTTTACTTTGACCTCCTAAAAATAAAGATTATATTTAATACAATTATTAAGCATGTCATTATGCATTTATAACACTTACCACTTAATAAACCATTTATCAAGCGGATTATTTTTGTAAAAGCACTAGGCTGAATAAAGCAAAACCATCAATCAGCAGTTCAATATCTGTTTAAAAACTTGCTAAGAAAGAATATAAACATGCAAATATATGTACTCATAAGGCGTCACCATTCTATTACCTTACCTTTCCCAAAATTTTTCTCCCATTCATAGCAGCTAATGCAGCAGCTGCATCTCTGTGTTCATAAAATTCCACAAAGCAATATGGGTCATTGCTTGTATGCTGCAAAACAGAAAATCCAACAGAAGAGTTGACCCTTCTGCTATCGGGTTGCTGAGAAGAAAATCCAGGAAAAAACATTACTGATAGCTAGGAATGTACGAAGTGAGATTGCAAAAGCTTATGAAAGCCTAACGCTTAAAAAAAAAAAAAAAAAAAGATTTACAGCTAAACCTCACTTTGTGCCTCACAGCACTGCTGTACTCAAATAGAAAGCAGTATGGAATCATAACCTTGAGAATTAATCTAAAATATAGAATTCTAGTGAAGTATGTTAAATATGAAATAGATTAGGCCAAACCAAACCTCAAACTCAGATTTGATGAGGATCACTCTTTATCATTGCTCTCCTCTTCCAAAAATTATTTTGAAATGAATATATTCTACTCATGTATCATAATCTTTCCAAAACTGTATTCCAGTACTATAAAAAGATACAGAATTGAACTAACTTTATAAGCTTTATTTCCTGATCAAAACCAGGACTGGTACCACAAATAATAAGTGTTTTTGTATTACTACTGAGTCTGGATTATATGTATTCCTTTTCTGGATAAGAATAACAATAGAAAAATGCAATCCTTCAAAATAGTCTAATGTACTGGAGATTCTATATACTTTGAATGTGGTCTTCCAAAGTCCAAAAAATACACTAGCGAACTAGAAAATAACTGCTAAAAATGTGACTGAATAAAATATTCCAATAGTCCAGGAGAGTAATGGGGTATACTCAGTGGTAGTGTACTTGCCTAGCATGTACCAGGCTCTGAATTTGACCCCCATACTGCAAAAAAAAAAAAAAAAAAGTGGTGGTGAGGAGAATCCAGGATAAAGCTATATATATTCTGTCATCACAAAAACATCAATATATAAAAATCTTTGTTAAATATATGCTTGATAGTAGTTGGCAAATACATATTTATAAAGAGGGTGAGAAAGTAGTGCTAACAACAAAAATAAATTTTTATAACATGCAGTCTATAGCACAACTATACAAATTTTTTTTTAATATAAGATTAAAAACATTCACTCTTAAATGTGAAATGCCCTAAAAATATATTTAAAATGTGAAATTGTGGGCTGACCTACAAGGAATAAAAATACCAGATAAAATAAAGACCTTTAAAACAACCACTGTTTATCATTCCAGGAAAGTTTTAGAAGAAAAATCCCAAATAAGATGTCTACGGGATGGGGTTGTAGATTGGTGGTAGAGTGCTCACCTAGCATGTGTGAGGCCCTGGGTTCAATCCTCAGCAACACATATAAATAAATAAATAAGTAAAAATTAGAAAAAAATAAGATGTCTAAACAATAGTGACAAAGCAACCAGAGGCAATTTTTTTTAAACATTTATTTTTTAGTTGTAGGAGAACACAATACTTTTATTTTATTTTTATGTGGTGCTAAGGATTGAACCCAGTGCTTCATGCATGCTAGGCAAGCGCTCTTCCTCTGAGCCCAACCCCAGCACGCAGAGGTAATTTTTTGAGGCAAAAAAAAGTAGGATCATTATCACTGACAAGAAAACTATGGGCTCTCACACAAGATCTTACTGTCACAGACATGTGAACATTGTTCTTTAGAGGTAGAGAAAAGAAATGGGGGGAAAGACTCCAAATAGAAACACACACTTAAGTTCCTCTTGTGAAAAGAGTTAATATTTATCAGAAACATTTTCTGATGGATTTAAAAGTAAATTAAAAAATGAAAGTTGTGCTGGTCCATTTTTCCTTCTATTCCTCAGCCCTGATGGTCTCTAAAGAAAATACTTAATATTTCTGGCAAAATATATGCGGGTCCAATGGTAGAACTATGAAAAAAATCAAACAGGCTTTAAGAAACTAGTGTATTACATGCACACTAATATCAAATTTACTTAACTAGTAGTAAGCCAGATCCCTGTATGTATATACTGGACAACAAATGGCTCATGTCCTGGTCAGGACAGCAAGAAACTTCATCACACTACTCAGAACTATATGCATTTTAAAACTTTTTAATTTTTTACTTCTGGAATTTTCTATTTAATATTTTTGGACTGAGAATGACCACAGCCAAAACTGAGGGGGAAAAAAAAAATCACAGATAAGAGAAAAAACTGTACACACGTATTTAAATAGTCACATCACATATATGCTCGGATCATGCTGCATTTCATCTAAAGCTCAACTGATTTTTTAAAGTCAAATCCTAAGTGTCAGAGGTGTTAAAATTATTGAATGTTTGGGGCTGGGGATATAGCTCAGTTGGTAGAGTGCTTGCCTAGCATGCATAAGGCCCTGTGTTCAATCCCCAGCACCACCAAACACACACACACACACACTTAAATATATATATATATTTAATGTTTGTCTTAGAATCTAGAATAGATTTTATTTTATTATATAGGGAAAGCTAGAATCTATAATATCTACAGTTTAAAAAATCATAAAATTAAGGGGGAAAGAGATTTTTCATATACTGAAAAAAAATTATGAAAAGAAAATAAATGCCTAGATGAAGTATTCTGTATTATAGTCCATGCCCTTTACAAGCTTCCCATTTATACCACCACCACCAAGTGACACTCTAATCATCAGTTAGGTCCTTACCTTAATTAGTGTTGTCACCTATTTTTGTTGGATGACATAAATGTCAAGACAAAAATATGAGGTTTTATATTTACAAGTTCAAATCTAGGAGTTCTACAATATGGATAAAATTTCGAATTTCAAATCATTTCAACCCTCAAATGGCTATATATACATACAGAATTTTCAAAAATATTTTTAAAATATTTATCAAATGCTTCTCAAAATTTTTCTAGACTCTACTTTCTCATATCCCATTCTCCTAAATCCCCTCCTATAAGCTTCCAACCCAAGCATGTCACTGAGATTAACTCACCAATGACTGTCACCTCTATAACCCCTTTTCTGTTTTCATCTTGACTTCCAGACAGAATTCAAAATAGCTGACCACTACCTTCCTTCCTCTAAACATTCTCTTCTCTTCAACCTACCATACACTCAGTTTTCCTGATTCCTCAGTGGAGGATCTTTCCGAAGGTAGTTCTTCCTTAACTCAAAGTCGGAATGTAACTATAAATGCCGAGCTGTTCCAGGCTCCAGGGCTCAGACCTTAATCCTTTTACTCTTCTCTGTTATCAATTAGTCCCATAGATTCAAATACTGCTGCAAGCTTCAACACTGGTCTCTCCAGAGTTCCAAATTAGTTAATCCAACTGCCCATATACAGTGATCATTTAGATGTCTAATACATAAATTTAACACAACCAAAATAGAATGCTTAATTCCCACCAAACCCCATGCATTCTGTGCCCTGCTCAGTCATCCCCATTTTGGTAAACAGCGTTACCACCCACATAATCGTACTAACAAGAATCTTAGGGTCTTTCCTAATTTCTTCTTTTCCCTTATATCACAGCCAATCCAGTTCTATTGATTCTATCTTCAAAATATATTCCAAACTTTATCTTCCCCTATTTTTATCCATCACACTCTAAAGCACAAGAACCTATCACTTCTCACCTAGACTAGTAAACCCAGTTGGTTTCTTTCCTTCTTTTGCCTCCTACGATCCTTCTCTATACCATAGTGTCTACACAGAGTAATCTTAAAAATGCCAATCAGAGCACTTCATCCCCCTATTAAAACCCCTCCAAAGGTCTGCCACTGCAACTTAAACTCTGTCATGGCCCATACCGCCCTGTGTGACTCTGAATCCTGCTTACCTTATTAGATTCGTTTCCCACCACTTATCCTCCATCACTCACCAGACTGCAGCCATCTGGTTTTTGGTTCCATAAACACAACAAGCTTATTATCAACTCGAGGCTTTTTTTTTTTTTTTTAATAATATTTTTTTAGTTGTTGATAGACCTTTATTTTATTTATTTAAATTTGGTGCTGAGAATCGAACCTAGTGCCTCACACATGCCAGGCAAGTGTGCTACTGCTGAGCCACAGCACAGCCCCACCCCCAAACTCAAGGCCTTTTGTATTTGCTTTTCCTCTGCCTCCAGCTCTTACTATAGACAGGCACCATCTTGTTTGTTATTACTGTCTCAGCTCAAAGAGATGACATCTTCCCTCACCTACCTATCCTACATAGCACCAACCCTCCAATCATCACAGACTGTTTTATTCTCATCATGACTCTTATCCCTATTTGCCTGGGAACCTCCTTTCTCTGTCTCTCCATTATATGCCCAGTGCCTTGAAGAGTGCCTAGTGCAATGTAGACATTTTATTTATGAAAAGATGAATGAATAAAGTCAGGAAAGAAAGAAGGAAAATATACCAGCACAGACTAATAACTACAGTGAGTTAAGAAAGATCAAAAAACCAGTGCACTTTACAGGTTTTTAACAGTTCCCCATCTCAGGATAAAACACCAACTCCTTATTACAGCTTCTGATGTCTTACAACTAATTCCATTTTAAACTCCAACCATGCTACTATTGAATACAGGTTTCTAATAAAAAAACAGACTTGTATTTTCCCCCCTTTATCCTCTTATAAGCATTCCTGTTCTGTCTACCAGCCCAGACCAACATTCTTCTAACTAGAATTGCTTCTTCCCCAAATTCCTTTCTGGTCAGTTTCAATTATATTTTTAGGTTTCAGCCTGTATACTAGTATCTTCAAGAAGCCTCCCTGATTTCGAACCACACTGAATACATTATTATTTTATATTCTAAGTACCCGTTAACTTCTCTGTTTCCCTACTAAGCTGTGAAATACTAAAGAACTAGGAATTGTCTACTACTGTATCCTTTGTACTTACCACAGAATCTGGTACATAATAGTCAAAAAACATGTTGATGAACAAACAAAAAGACAGGAAGAAAAGAATAACTAAAATGTGAATCATTGGGTATCACTACAGTCAACTGAATCCAGCACATGCACATGCCCAGCCTCAACAAATTATTCTAACAATTTAAATGCCTAACTACTTAAGTTGTGTGATCATTAATATTTACTAAAAATGCACATGACACATGTTGCTTTACTATGCACATAATAACCTAATATTCTTTCACATACACCAATTCCTGAACTTTAAATGAATGCTACCTGAATTATTAACATTCTAATTGGAATTATACGATATACCATCAAGTTTTTCACCATTCTGAGATAAGCTGTTTACAAGCAAAATCACTTGGAGATAACTACATCACAAAGAATGACTGTTTTAGAATAATAGCACAGAAACTTTGCCCTTTCAAGACTCCATTCCAAGTCTCATTTACCAGCCAAATCAAATAAGTCACTGATCTCTCCACCAGAATAACCTGAGGCTTAAAATAAATTTTTTAAAATGATACTAATCAACCAATAAATTTCAAAATGTTCAACATCATACTAACTGAGAGCACATATAATTGGGAAGATCTTACCTCTGTTATCATTTTACAGCTTTTACAGGGTCCGATCTGACTGAATAACTGAAGAATAAGGACTTCTGTCACATCTCTGGAGAGGTTACCTACGTATCTGAATGAGAAAAAAATATATATATTATCAGCAATTTACCTTTAGCTCTGGCTCTGTGTTATTTAATTTATCACCATTTATTTCAACTTAACTTCTTGTGTCTTCAGTAAAAATTTCGAAGTAAGCCTGATCCTATCAAAGTAAGATTAACCCTTATTAAGGAAAACAATTGTTCCTTTCCCACTAAAATTCAAAGATGTTGTAAAGAACAAATCAATATGATCTTATATATGAATACTTATGCCCAAAGGCATATATATTATTCTATACCCTATATATCATTTTCTTATTCTAACCAGTCTCATGATAATGACAATTTCTATCAAAATAATTCATAGCATAGACATAATATGACAAATACTAAAACAACTGATCATAAAAAGTTATTAGAGATACAGTGGGTTTATTTAAAAATGCCAACCACGGCAATTACATGAACAAAGAACAGAGATGAATAAAGTAACAGCAAAACACATAAAGAATGGAGGAATTTTGTTTTGGTGTTGGCTAAATCAGACTGTTTGCAAATGGTATGTCTTCATTGCTTTGTTTTAGGAGCATAAGGTAAAATAAGATTTTTCTGGTCAAAAATGCATCTGAGATGGGTGTGAGGACACACGCCTGTAAAATCAGCTGCTCAGGAGGCTTAGGGAGGAAGAGCGAAAGTTCAAGGCCAGCTCCGGCAACTTAGCAAGACCCTGTGTCAAAATAAAATAAAAAGAGCTGGGGATGTAGCTCAATGGTAGAGCATTTGCCTAGCATGCACAAACCCCTGGGTTTAATCCCCAGTAATTACACACACACACACACAAATAAGTAAATAAAGCAGAATCAACAAAAAATACATTTTTATGCAGGTAACAAATAAAGCAAACATAAAAGACTTCTTTAGAAATTCAGAGAAAAATTGAGACCAATTCAGATATACTGTTGACTATAGATATTTAAATATTTGGGTTTCTTTTTCCCAGATTACAAATTGAACATATACATTTTGTATAAAATGTTTTTAAATAAAGAAAAATCACTTCTTTACCACCAAGAGATGCCACTTTGATTTATGTTTTGCACACTGATTTAATTATGTCAGTATACTGTCAAACGTTTGAATATTTCTGGTACTCAGCAAATAGTTCCTAAAACTTACATCTGTCATGAACAAACCTCATAAACTAAAAAGTACTTGTAAAATTTAACATAGTTTCTTCTGGAAGGTAAATGGATATAAGTTTTATTTTTCTAACCATAATATATAACATCTGGAAACTTGAGTACTGAGACCAAAAGAAGCTTTGCAACATAGTTGCCACATTAAATACATAACTGCTTTAAGATGGAATACACTAAAAGGGAAAAACAGATTTGAGAAAGCTAAGATTAAGAATTTCACCCTAGGGGCTGGGATTGTGGCTCAGTGGTAGAGTGCTCGCCTAGCACGGGGCAGGTTCGATCCTCAGCACCACATAAAAATAAATAAATAAATAAAGGCATTGTGTTGTGTCCATCTACACCTAAAAAAATAAATATTAAAAAAAAAAAAAGAATTTCACCCCAATGGGTACTAATAACTGTAGGACACATGTTCTAAAACTGAAATATAAGTCCTATATTACTTAAATAGAAGATCAAATCAGTTGACAAATTGGTTTTGGTCCAGTATGCCATTTTTTCCTTATTATTAAAAGTGTAGGCCAATGCAATGACTTATTTTTTCCACCAGTAGTGATAGATTAAAGAATTATGAGTTAGTCAGAGACAACTGCCTCCTTTTTTTTTTTTTTTTTTTTTTTAACTCACAGGGATTTGTGAGCCTGTATCCATGGAATAATTTTTTTTCCTTTTTTTTTAAACATGTATCTATAAGAAAAATGAACAAGTGATGCTAATATTCTAAATACTATGTTCATCTAACCTAAAGGGCTAGTTAACTTATTTCTAAAAGAGCTGGCCATGGTGACACATGCCTGTAACCTCAGCAACTCAGGAGGCTGAGGCAGAAGGATCACAAGTTCCAGGCCAGCCTCATCAACTTATAAGACCCCATCTCGAAATAAAAAAGCAAGAAAACTAAATTACAAAAACTAACATAAAAGGCCTTCCATAACAACATGTAGAACATCTTAATTTACCAGGATAAAAAAGAACATAATTCACTATATAATTTCCCCTAAATTTCACCCAAATTTCAGACTGCTTTTTCTTTTACTCAGAATTATATAATTCATGTATTTACATATGCCTTCATGCATAATACTTAATAGAGGCACAATTTGTAGCTTTTAAAACACTTTACTATACGCTTAAGTATCTTTACATTATCATGAAATAACCTGTCCTGAAATAAATACTAATAAAAATAAGACAAATTTCAATTGTTAACCTAGTAAGCATCATCTTTTGGTAGTTTACTGAAAATTTGTTTTTATTTTCAAATGACAGCCTCTATACTTCACTTTCTTTCTGCTTTGATTATGAAGTAGTCAACATATTATAAAGTTTCAAGTTTTTTTTAAATATATAATTCTACTTGAAGAAACTATACAAAATAATAAAACAAAATAAAAAAGACAAAAGATTTGAGTTCTTATAGTGAGAGGTCAATTCAAAAGAGAGAACAATTAAGAAATTCCAAAATGGTTTTTATCTCACTGAAAAAAAAAAAAAAAAAAAAAAAAAGCATACCTGACACTCTATTTTGTCTTCTAAGAACAGGAAATGAAGTATTAAAAACTGAAAATGATACCTTTATCCTAACATTAGGGTTAAAATCCCATTTGAGACCAGAGACTTGGCAGTTTCACAGTAGGCAGAAGTTCACACTGCCAAACTACTTCACATGTCCAACTGGGCAGAATTTTAAGTTAAAGAACATCATGACTTGCAGGAGACTAATGACAGTTTTCAACACTGAATGTGCTTTCTCTGCAAAGAGTAGCCCTACCAAGGCTAAAATTACCAGCAGTTTTACACAAAATACTATGGTCATATTTCCATAAAACTAACATTTTTGCTTTTGTTCTTGACAAGTTCCTATACAAGAGATTTTGCAACAATATCCTTTAATAGACAGTTAATGAATGTTCAATTTGTCAGTACTGTGGAAGGAGGTCAGAAGGAGGAAAGGTGCAGGTGGTACCATTGAATTGACCATCTATCTATAAGGGACACACACACACCCTCTTAAAAAAAAATACAGCAACAACAAAATCTATGATTAAATTGAATGAAGGGCTTGATTACAGGCACAATTTAGCCAAATCCATGGTATAGCTACTCAGTTTTATAACTAGATTTTATAGTATTTCCTTCTGCTGTGTTCTTAGATGTTCATATTATACTCTAAATCATAGATTTTCTATTTTTGAGTGAGTATCAGGAAGAACCAATAGCCTCAAAGGATGGCATTATATAACATGATTTATTATTATCCCAGAACCACAATTCCTATTGATTTTGGTGCATCAAATAGCTGAGTAAGATAAACTATAGTGTAACACTAATGTAACTTAGTGTCATACTGTAGATTCAGATATACCATGGATCAAATCACGGTACTATACAAATATACACAAGCCTGCAACTTATGTCCTAAAGGCTTGTCCACTTTCAAACACCAGTATTACACAGCATGATCTTGTTTATTTTTTAAGATCACAAGTTAGCCAATACATAATATCCAAAATAAATGTCAAATGAGAATGAAAAACATGAAAAAAACAGTCCTTTAAAGCAACTATATGACAAAAGAACTTGACATCAAAGCAATTCTATACCATTTAAATACCATCAAATAAATTAGTAATACTGTAGGTAATGAATATTTAAAGACCTACCTAGGCTATAAACACCATATTGTTTTCTGAAGATAGAACCATATGTCTTAGCTTGTGTGTGTCTGCAGGAAAAAAACCTCACTAGTAACACACAGGCATTTTAAGGAAAACAGGTTAAGATAAGTTTTGTTAAGAGTACATTTTTAAAAAACATAGTAGCCACTTGAAAAGCTCATCCATAGATCACAAGGCAAAACATAGGATCTCCATAAACTAACAAAACCAAACCTTACTAGATAACAACCTCTAAAATCATGTTCAGTTTCCATTATATTATTTGTATCTAAAAGAGCCCTTTCAGAAATATATAAAACGTATACTTTTTAAAAATTATTATGCATTAATTTTATTAAATGCTGGCAAAAATCTGAATTGTGAAACATTTGATTTTATCTCAAGATTTTACATTTGAAGGTTTTTATATATATATATATACACACACACAAATCAACTGCACAAGGTATGACAATAATGTCTGTCTATAATTTAAATCAATCAGGACTATTAAAAAGGGACTTAAAACTGATTTAATGAGAGAAATATAATCATTGTAAAATGTTTATTAAATACCTCTTACGTTCCCAGCAGTGAACTAAGTGCTTAAGGGGCAAGACCTAGGAAGATGTAGCAGCCCTTATCTTAAACAATAAAAACCTTCCCATGGAGGAAAAGTGGGAGAAGGAAAAAGGAAGAATAAAGGAGAGTTGTAAACATGTACTACATTGAGAAATAACAGAGATTAGATTTTTATTTACTCCTATGTATACATGTCACATTTTTAGATAAATATAATAAACACAGACAACTTAAGTATGTTTCAGAGAAAGGACAAGAGACTGGAAAAGGTAGTGGTAGGAAGTAACAAAGAATTAGCTTATTAGACTACTGGAGAAGGTACAATAGAAATGAAAACAAGGCAGATGCATAGATAACTATATGAATGAAAGATACTGGAAAAGTACATTATTTAGAAGGACAAAACCAGGAATTCCTCTTCTTGGGAACAAATGATACAATTAAATGAGACATTAACCATAAGAAATTACCAATTATTCAATAGTTATTATGATGCGATGATGACATTTCAGATACAATATAACTGATATCTTCCTTAAATACATGATAGCCCCTAAATCTAACTTTCCCAGATGTTAACTACCAAGCTTTGGCTTCAACAGATGTTGAGGACAAATTTCAAGTTTGTCCTAATTCTTTTTCTGGGAAGATGGGCAAAAAATGGAAGACAACACAAAAAAGTTCTACTGAGCAAGCCTTTCATTCAGGTAGTAGATGTGCTTAAATTGGCCTTAAATTCCCAAAACAGGATGACAAGTACTTCAGAGTAAGACACTAAAAGAAATAGGAACAAAAAGAAAATACAGGCGAAAAAAAAAAAAAAATCAAGTTTGAACACAGAAGTCTACCCTCTTTAGGGAGTGTATACTTTTTTTGGTAGGAGTGAAGTTTTGAGAAGCTAATCAACCTCCTGAGTGTCCATCTACCTTCATCTATTCCCCAAAAAGTACTTTCCCCAGCAGATAACCCAGCCAAGTGAACTCTGATCATATCAATATCAGGCACAGGCAAGGGAAACAAAGCAGAGATTGGACTCCTTGTAACTCAGGGTAGGAGAACTGGGCCTCAGAGGCTGGGAATGCCAAAGGTGCGCAATTTAAACACTGAATTAGAAATAACTCAGACTAAAAATAAAAATTAAAAAAAAAAAGATACAAGAGAAGAAAAAGAGTGCCACGCTATTCAGAAAGAAATGTAATTGCTGAGTCATCACTCTTCATTGGAAAAGGAAGGAAAACTCGAATTAGGTGGTTGGAAGATGAAATCCATTCATTAGACTGGGCTTTGGGCAAAATGCAACAGCAAGACCAAAGAAGCGCCCCCAAAACACGCATCGTATAGCTAACGAAGACATTATTCTATCTGATTCTGAAGATTTCGACACACCAATTAGGAGGCGGCAACACCAAACAGCAAAAAAGAGTGTAACAACTGGTTGTCAGTTTGGCGTAGGGCGCGCTCAAAGTAAACTTCGCTCTCCGAGAAGGGAGCGATGCTGCGGCGGCCAGAGGCATTCCGCCTGCACTTCAAAAGTAGCGGGCGCTGGGCGGGTGTTTCTGACAGCGTGGGCGGGGGCACGTGGGGCAGAAAGAGACAAGGGGCTCCCGCGGCTGAAGAGTGTCTGGCTTCCTCCGAAAGCCGAGTTCGGGCAAAGAGCCGGGGGCGCCTCAAACCCGGGACGAGGAGGGCGTGAGCGCTAATTCCTCCGGGCCCGCAAGGGATGCAGCGACGGTCCCACCCCCAGTCCCACCCCCACCAGGCCCAGCCCCCGTGGGGACCGGCAGCTCCCGGCCCAGCCCAGGGCCCCCAAGCACAGGGGGAGCAGAAGCTCTCTCGGGCCTGACAGCCTCAGCGGATGCAGAAGCCAGGCCTAGGAAAGGTGCGCGAAGAAGGGCGCGAGAGGAAAAGGTTGGGACAAGCCTCAGACCCCAGGAAGTGACTGCGTTTGGGGGCAGGGAGGGCTTCCTTCCCTAGGAAAAGGGGACAGATGAGGAATGCACTTAGCGTCCACGCCGCCCCAGCCAGGGAGCCGCCGAGAGTCCCGGCTTCGGCCCCCTGTCTCCTGCTCCCTCCCTTAGCGTCCCGCGGTGCCAGGGCCTCTAGGCTCCCGGCACCCCCGGTCTCGGGTACTCACAGAGTCCGGGGCTGTCCGTCGTCTTCCATCATGGTGGGTGCGACGGAGCGATCCCGGGACAAGGGGGAGGGCAGGGTTGGGGAGGGGAGGGGGTGGGGAGGAAGGGGAGGGGGGCTCCGGGCACCGGCTGGGGACAGAGGAAAAGGCACCGAACCCTGCTCTAGGGCTTTCTCCCCCCAGCCCGCTCCGGACACTGCGCTCCAACCAGGAGGAGCAGAAGGAGGAGGAGGATGAACAAAATGGCCGCCGCCACCAGCCAGGCAGGAAACGGGGCAGGGCGCAGGCGCGGCCCGCCAGGTCACCGCTCAGGCCAGCCGCGACGGCCTGCCCCGGGAGAGCTGAGGGGGGCAGAAAGCCAGGCCGCGGAGCAAGCCCTGTGCCGGTTCACGACGACCCCGTTGTCGCCGAGAGCCTGTCTGCTGGCCGTCCGACCAAACCCCAGCCAGTTCCAGCAGAGATCGGGCAAAAAGAGAAACGTCGTGAAGTGAAGTCTCTGGGAATCGCGGTCCTGGGAAGGAGCGAGGGAAGCACTTTCCAGGAGACTTCTGGGAACTGTAGTCCGAAGAAGACCCCGCGCCGCGCCGGACGCGCAGGAGAGACTTCTGGGTAGTGTAGTCGTACGTGAGGGCGTGCGGCCACCAGGAAGTCGGCGTGCCGAGAGGGGAGGGAAGAGAACAAGCGACGGTAAAACGCGGGCCAGCCGAGTGGTAGAGTCGCTGTCCGGGAAGTGAACTACAAGTCCCAGCGTGCCTCGCGCCGGGGGCGGCTTCAGGACCGCTCCAGGCATCTTAAGGCCCTTCTGTTGGCCCGGCGTGAGCGTCGGCTCCGCCTCCGTCCTGGCCAAGAGCGGTTTCTTCAACTGCGGCTCAGGCGGTGCGCCGGCTCCGCGTGTTGTCAGAGCCATCAGGCCCTGCCGGCCTTCCTCTGGAGGCAGAACGGCTGGCCCGCGGTCATCAACCGCCAACTCGCGCCTGGCCCGAGAGAGGCTGGCCTGGCGGGCACCTGGCGGGACTCGACGGACCGCGGGCTCCCCAGGGGCCGGTCGCGTCTTTGGGGCGCCTTTTCCCACAGATAGGAATTCCTAGCCGAGATAGTCTGGTAGGTTGCTGTATGTTTCGGAGGGCTGCCTACCTTCCATATCTCGTCGGGTTAGCGGGTGAGACGAGCAACAGTCCATTTGAATGACTTGCCCTCCTTCCCCCCGTATTTAATCGTAGAAGTGAAAGTCTTTTAACAGAAATGCATAGATTTAGGGTTGTGTTTACAGACATCAGCCATGTGGGGAAGGAAATCTTGCTTGAAGAAGTGGAAAGCCACGTTCAAATTAGCTCTGCAGCCCCCTACCCCCCCACCCCCACCAGTTCTCTGTATGCTTTTTTACCTCCTCAGCACCGACAGGAAAAAGCACACAATTTGTAGCTGCTCTTGTGGATGAGTGAAGGGTGGAGGTGAAGAGAGGACTTTCAGTCTCTTGCCTGACCTGACAGTTCGCAGTTAACAGAGTTGTTTCTGAAGACCTCTGCAGGTACCATCGGATCCTAATCTTGTAGGCACCATCAGCCATGCGGCAACGCATGGTACTGTCAATTGGTGGGGAGGACTTCATAGAACGGTTGACAGAGGAGTCGAGCCCCATAAGACTCAATGGGAATAGCTAAAGGATTCAGAGGCCAGCATCTATGGGTAAAATGTCTGGGTCTAGGGGTGGGAGTGTTGGCAGCCATGTGGAGTTGGTCTTCAGTGCTAGAGATTTAAGCCTGGGCCTGTAGAACCATGTTGTCAAGGATCTATGCCTTGCTGAGGAGTTGGAGTTTTATCTTCCAAGCAGTGGGTTAAAATCAAGATGTTGACAGGGCTGGTTTGTCTTTTCCAGTTTCTAAAGACTGCCTGATTTTTTGACTCTTAGCCCCTTTCTCCATCTTCAAAAACTGTTGTATATCTTCTCTCCTTCAATGCTGTCTTTCTGGCTGGTCCTCCTGCCTCCTTTTCTTACTTTCAATGATTTTTAGGTGATTACTTTGACCAGGATAATCTCTGCATCTGAAATCCTCAATCGAATCTGCAAAGTCCCCTTTTATATACAAAGCATTCAGCTTGGAGCAGTGGCACACATCTGTGATCCCAGTGACTCAGGAGGCTGAGCAGGAGAATCACAAGTTTGAGGCCAGCCTCAACAACTTTTTTTGGGGGGGAAAGGGTACCAGGGGTCGAATTCAGGGTCACTCGACCATTGAGCCACATCCCCAGTTCTATTTTGTATTTTATTTAGAGACAAGGTCTCACTGAGTTCCTTAGCACCTCACTAAGTTCCTTAGGCTGGCTTTGAACTCCCAATCCTCCTGTCTCAACCTCTTGAGCCATTGGGATTATAGGCATGTGCCACTGCGCCTGGCAACTTTTTTTTTTAATGTTATCCTTTATCTATATATCTATTATACATTTTATGGTGCTGGGAATTAAGTCCAGAGCCTTGCACATGCTAGGCAAGTGTATCAGTGTATCACTGAGCTACATCTCCAGCCCAGAACTCAGCAACTAAGTGAGACCCTATATCAAAATCAATAGGGCTGGGGATGTAGCTCAATGATGAAGCATCTCTGGATTCAATCCTCAGTACAAAACAAAAATAAAAAACAAAAACATTTATATGTTCTAGGGATTAGGACATAGATACCTCAGTGGGCAATATCAGTTTACTTATTGCTAATTTAAGAACTTAATGTAATAGCTGCAAATCTTAAAAAGTCATCACAGCAGTTTACATCTAAATGTATGGTATGTGTCACACACAGTACTAATTTATCCCCCTCACCTTGGGTAACCATCATCCTGTGTACTTGTTTGTTTATTTATTGCAGTACTTCAGAATGTGCCCAAAGACGCTCTACCACTGAGTTATAATCCCAGCTTTTATTTTATTTTTTTTTAATTTTGAGGCAAGGGGCTGGGGATGAGGCTCAAGTGGTAGCGTGCTTGCCTGGCATGCGTGAGGCACTGGGTTCGATTCTCAGCACCACATAAAAATAAAAATAAAGATATTGGGTCCACCTTAAACTAAAAAATAAAATATTAAAAATAAATAAATAAATAATTTTTTGAGACAAGATCTTGCTAAATTTTGAGGCTGGCCTTGAACTTGAAATCCTCCTGTTTCCGCTGGAATGATAGGTGTGCACCACTGTGCCTGGCTTTTCATTTACTATTTCTTGCTTTCCTTTTACAGAATTGTGTTACATATGTGTAGTCCTATGAAAAGTATATATCACATATATGCCCACTACACACCTATTAGAATGGCTAAAAATGCAAAACACTGAGGACACCAAATGCTGGGGAAAACTTAAAGCAGCAGGAACTCTCATTCATGTCAGTGGGAGCCACTTTAGAAGTTTGACGTTTTCTTACAAAGCTAAACATAACCCCTAGGTATTTACCAAATGAATTTATCATAGTTTTCTGTGGCTGTAACAAAATACCTGACACTGGGTACTTGTAAAGAGGTCCATTTAGCTTACCATTTGGAAGCTGAAAGTCCAAGATAGGGTGGCCTTGTCTATTTGGCCTCTGATGGGTCCCTGTTGGCTCTACCACAACATGGCAAATTGGGTCACAATGGAAGTACAAGTGAATAATCTGCTTGGTAAGACAGGAAGTCAGAGGCCAGGTTCACTCTTTTTATAACAGTCTACTCTCATGGAAACTAAGTATCAACCCATGAGTACTACATTAATTCTTTCCAAGAGCAGTGCCTCTAATAACCTGAACCCCTTCCAGTAGGTTCCACTTCTTAAAGGTTACACCACCTTTCAAGATCACCATATTGAGGACCAGCTTCTACACACATAAACCTTTTGGGGGATACCCTCAAACCATATCCAAACCATCGCAGGGTTGAAAACATGTCCACATAAAACCCTGCATAGGTATGTTTATTGCAGCTTTATTTAGATTACTCAAAGTTGGAAGCAACCAAAATGTCCTTGAATAAATGAATGAATGAACTCTGGTACAATGTGGTACATCCATACAGTAGAACATTATTTAGTGATAAGAAGAAATAGGCCCTCACCCTCAGGGGTATACAAAATTACATACAAGAGAAAGTGAGGGGAAAGGAGGGAAAATATAAGGGGGAGAAATGAATTACAGTAGAGGGGGTAGAGAGAGAAGAGGGGAAGGGAGGGGGGAGGGGGGATAGTAGAGGATAGGAAAGGCAGCAGAATACAACAGACTCCAGAATGGCAATATGTAAATCAATGGTTGTGCAACTGAAGTGATTCTGCAATCTGTATATGGGGTAAAAATGGGAGCTCATATCCCACTTGAATCAAAGTGTGAAATATGATATATCAAGAACTATGTAATGTTTTGAACAACCTACAATAAAAATTAATTTAAAAAAAAAAAAAAAAAGAAAAGAAATAGGCCCTCAAACCACAAAAAGACATGGAGGAATCTTAAATGCATATTGCTAAGTGGAAAAAAAAATCTGAAAACACCACATACTTTATTCTAATTATGTGACATTCTGAAAAAGGCAAAGCTATAGACAATTTAAAAAAAAAATTGGTAGGTGTCAAGGGTTTAGGGGATCAGGGAGGATAACTGCATTTTTAAAAAATATTATTTTTTAGTTGTAGTTTGATACAATACCTTTATTTCACTTATTTACTTTTATGTGGTGCTGAGGATCCAACCCAAGATCTCACAAGTGTGAGGCGAGCTCTCTACCACTGAGCCACAACCCCAGACCGATAACTGCATTTTTAAGGTGGTAAAATTCTGAGTGAAATTTCTGTCAAAACCCAAAAAACTGCAACTGAAGAGTGTGGATCCCAATGTAAGCAAAGACCTACTAATGTTTCTGTATTGGTAAATCAATTGTAACAAATGTGCCACAGTAATATAAATTGGTAATAATAAGGGAAACTATGATTGTGGCAGGGAAGAGGGTGTAGGGGCAGAACAGGGGGTGGTCCCTTACCTCACATCATAACAGGTCATGGAAGACACCCTTATAACAAAAGACATTAACAAGACAGGAATAATAAATTAACTTGCATAAGTAGAGGAGTCATGCAAAATAGAAAACTAAAAGGAGCGCCAGATGGTTGAAATTTATTATATAGTGTAGATGCTTCAAGCTTCTTGTAACTGATTTTAAGGCAAGTAATGAAAGAGTGAGGGAAGGAAACTGGATCTCAGAGAAAGGTTGTCTTACTCTCCAGATAGTCTTCTGGGTAGCAGCCATTGGAAGACCACCTGTGGTAATCTCTGCCTGGGCCAGGTGTCAGACCCCAATCCCCTCTTGTCCAAGGTCTTTCCTAAGCAGACTGGGTAGGGGAGAGGTAGTAATCAGAAAAGCCTCTGTTTGCATCTGCTGTTTACCAATGTAGATGTAAGTTTCTTTTTGCAAAGAGACAGCTTTTCAGGGTGCTTGTCTGTATAGGATGGCAAGCAATTTAAAACTTGTGAATTGCTTATTTCTGGAAATTTCCATTTAATATTTTCAGACCATGGTTGACTGTAACTAAAACTACAGAAAGCAAAACTGTGGATGAAGGGGATTATGAATTTAAAAATTTATAATGCTATATACACACTCCAAGGATGCTGAAGTCGCTTATTAAAAATGGAATAGTTGGGGCTGGGATGGAAGGTCAGTGGTAGAGCGCTCGCCTAGCACGGGCGGGACCCGTGTTCGATCCTCAGCACCAAATAAAAATAAAGGCATTGTGTTATGTCCATCTAAACCTAAAAAATAAATATTTTTTAAAAAATTGAATAGTATTTACATAGAACCCTTTTCATATATTCATATATATCTTAAGTCCAGATTACTTATTATAATATCCAATGCAATGTAAATGTTATGCAAATCATCATTATACTGTGTTTTAGGGAATAATGACATGAAATAGTCTGTACATGTTCAGTATAGTTTTTTTGTTTGCTTTTTGTTTTTTTGGTTACAGGGATTGAACCCAGGGGTGGTTAACCACTGAGCCATATCCCCAGCCCTTTTTATATTTTATTTAGAGACAGAGTCTCACTAAATTGGGGCCTCACTAAATTGCTGAGGCTGGCTTTGAATTGGTGATCCACCTGGCTCGGCACCATTTTTGCAAAAGTTTTCAATCAGTGTTTGAATCCACATATGTAGAAACTACAGATACAGAGGGCCAACTCTCTTGGGTTAGGAAAAACTTAAGTTACCTCCAGATTTTATCCCACCTCATGGTACCTACATAGTGAGAGTTCAATAAGATTATGTTTAAGATTACAAGAGTTAGCTTTTTAATTATAATAAGCAATTGTCCTTACTTGACATTTCATTGGGCTAAAAACTGTACAAACAATTCCAGTCTTCACAACAACCCTGCACAGTTTGAAGGTTTGTTTCAGTTCCTGCCATTCTCTACTGTACTCTGTGGCTCAGGGCTAGAAGTCTGGGAACTACATCCCCTTTGTTGGCAAGCAGCCTAATAAGTTCTGCTAATGTGGGGCCACCAGAGGGCAGCAAGAGGAAAGAAGGGGTTTGTTTGTCCCAATTTTCTTGCCAGTTCTTCTAGACTGCTCCAATTAGATGGCTTCAATTTCCAACTTCCATATTCCCAACACAGCTTGGTGGGGGCCCATTCTTACATGTCCCAGCTCTAGCTCCATGAAACCCCTCCTCCAAGCTCCCAAGGTAGCCAAAGCCCTATGAACCCTCTCCACTCAACTTTCCGTTTCTTAGGATAGTTGGTTATACCATTAGCCTCTGATGAATCATGCCCCCTGATATCTGCCCCCACCCCCATTGTCCCCTGCACAAGCACCCTGTATGAGGCCAGGAAACTGCTTTGCCTGAGAGACAGACACAAACGAGCAAGCAAAGTCTTCCTGAGCACTTGTTTTCTTGGACTGTGGATGCCACCGTGTGAGGATGAAAGGAAAACAGAGAGGCCAAGTCAACCAGATGTCCTAGCTGACCTTCCATAAGAGGGCAGCATGAATGAGCCTTAGGGAGCCATCCCTGAGAATAGGGAGTCCTCTGAGATTGAGAGAGATTTGTCACATGAAAGTAGAAAAGCTCTGATAATCCCAACCTCTTCCCTCCACAAAGGGATGGCAGCTGCTTCCCCAAGTGTTTACCTGTGATCTCCAAATACCCACTCTGCTTTTTTAGCCCTCCAACATGCTTAGCAGTTTTCCCCATATTCTGTTAAACCAGCGAGTGTAATTTCTGTCTCCTTCACTGGACCCTGATGGATCCTGCAATTTTGAAGATAAAACAGAAGCTCAGAGAGATTAAGTATGCCAAAGGTCATGGGGACCTCATTGGACTCCAGAGCCCTTGACGTATTTTATATTAACACTATTAATCTGATAATCTATAGCAGATTATTATGATGGCAGTTATTTGAAGTTGATATCACCATTGGAAGGGCCTGTCCAACATCCTGAAGCCTCCTGCTCATGAACCAGCAGAGGGAGCACAGTCCCTAAGGAGCTAGTCAGGGAATAAGGACAAGGAATATCCGTCTTGGTGGATGGTGGAAAGGTTTGGGCAGATAGGTCATCATAGGCAATAGCAGCTTCCTTGAGGGGAAGGGACAAGAAGCCAGGTAATGTGGATTAAGCTTCAGAAAATGTGCTAATTTAATTTTAAAATAAACTGGACCCACCTATTGGAAGCAGATTGTCCCTCAAAAGGAATTCAGGATCCCATCCTGTCCTCCTCCCACTCTTCCTGATTCTATCCCATGGTTAATGGGTTTTTCTCTCTAGCGGGGCACATTTCCCAGGGGACAGAATTACCATGTAAGGGGGATCTGGGACATGGGTGTGGCTCTCCTTCCAAACTCCTTGCCGCATGGCAGGAGTATTAGAGGGCAGGCCTATTCTCTCCCTGGAGAACATTGGATCACCCTGCCTTTTCCCTTCCCTTCCTCTCTCAGACCTACGCCAACTCTGCACTTGGCTCTAGGCACTCTCTTGTTGGGGAACAGGTACTGGCAATGGAACCAGGGCCTCCTGCATGCTAGACAAGCACCCTACCACTGAGCTACTTCCCCAGTCCTTTAGAGGCTGTCGGGTTCTTACTCTTTGTGAACATTCTCACTGAGGATGTCAGGTCTGTGTGAAATGGACGTTTTCTCCCCTATCATAATGGCAAAATCAGAAATCCAAGTCTGAGAACCAGGAGAGTAAACACTGGACCCTGGAACTTAGGCCTGGAAGCCGAACTCTGGTAAAAACACCCACTGGACCCGCCCAGCTTCCCTGCTTTTTCTGCACCAAGGTTTGAAGGGAATCTTCAGTAACCTCTTGATCTTCCATTTGTTACAGGGCTGGGGACTCTGGGAAACTGAGGCATCATGATGACCTATCCCCTTTGAACTTAAATTCTTGCAATTATCAGAAAGATTTTAGACATGTCACTTAGAGTAATAAGCATGAGTTTCTTAAAGGGATGGGAAAAGGGAAAGGGGATGCTCTCAAGGGAGACAGTGGGGTCCTCTTAGAGAGGAGAGGGATAGCATTCCTCTCATACACTCTAGTTTAATTGGGGATACCAGAGAAGTTTTCTGAAAATCCCTCCCAGGTTCACCTTTTGACTTTCTACTGACAGCAGGATGAGATCAGACTTTCAATTCCCCTCTGCCATGACAACTCTAGGTTACTTTGGCCCATACTAACTGGTTCTAATTGTATTCTTAACCATTAATTCTTAGATTTTGTGGTTAAAAGGAATTATCCTTATCTCCTTTTGGGATCTGGTCTGTGAAAAGGGTCACAAAAGTCTGTCCTTTCAGGTAATTTGGCTTCCTCTTATTGATATTATTTTGAGCATGAATTTCTCCTGCAGATAACAGGCTGTTGGGGAATCCTGTCCACTTAAACCAGGCAGTGCTGCAGGTAAATTGCTTCTTGGAAAAGAAAGCATGAGAGGGTCAGCACAGTGGGCCTGTTTTATGGAATTATTCCCTTAGCCTCCTGTACCCACCACTCACATCTGTCTGTCCTTATCAAGTTACCTACCCTAGCCTCCTTTGTACCTTATACCTGTCACAAGAAAAGTGATGTTTCTGAAGAAGAGTCCAAAGAGTTCCAGAAAAGAAGTGGGAACTTGACTCAGGACCAGTAGGGTTCTTGGCATATGCCAGTCAAAGGCAGAGGTTTAGGAAAGTAGATACATATTCAAGGGAGAATGGCGACAATCTCAAGAATGTCTTTGGGGTAAAGCAAGGAATAGTCATTCAAGAGAGAACATGGATCATGTCCCAAGGAAGAGATAGAAACCTGTTGGTGGGTGGGCTTAATATTTATAGAGGGATGGTTGCCAAGGGCTGGACTAGAGGCAGAGCCAGTGTGGAATTACACGATTCCAGGTCAGTTTCCCTGCACTCACAGGCACTGCCTTCATGTTGCTTTTGCAGACAAGGGCATGTTGCTCTGGAGTTGCAGTTGCCCATGGGTGCTCATTGCATTTTGATGGTTCTTGGGTGTTTCCTACATTTCAATGGTTCATGGGCACTCCCTCTGAGATTTAATATCTCCCTTTATTCCCAAATTCCTACCTCATACCTGCTTTGAATCTAGGTCCAGGAAGAATTGATAGGCCAAAGGTAGAAATTAGACATTTCTGATTTCCCTAGCCAAAATGCATTTTAAATTATGTAACATATAACTCATACTAAAGAATATATGGATACTTAGGAACACTACACCCAGCTTAAGAATGTGTGCATCACCCACACCTGGATTTGTACCTCCACATATTACCAGCTCCCAAGCCAGGATCCAGGCTGGCCAGGACTCAACACCCCACCCCTGCAATATGAAATGGGGGTTATAAAAAGGAAAAATGAACTTTGTCCAATTTAATCAAACTGGTGAGAAGCAGCTAGGTTGTTTCTCCACCCCATTTATAGAAACCAGAGCCAGGTGATTGATTGATTGATTGATTTAGCTAGGCTGTGGTAGCCAGACCACATGTCAGTTTCAGCTTCCTTGGTGCCTCAGGACCTGGTCGGGCTTTCTGGGTTTTCATTCTCAGCGTAAGGAAATTTGGGATGCAGAAAATCACTATTATGATTTGAATGTGAGGTGTCCCCCCCCCCCCCCCCCCCCGCAAAAAAAAACTCCTGTGTTAATAGAGAAAAGTTCAGAGGTAAAGTGATTGAATTGTGAGATCTGTAACCTAATCAGCCCATCCTAATTTGAATGACTGGGTGGTAATTGTAGGCAGATAGGGCATGGGGAGAGGAGGTGGGGGTGTTTGATGCTCTGAAAGGTGCACCTGCCCTCAGGGTACACCACTCCTTTCCAGACCCCTACTGATCTGGGTGAGCTGAGCAGCTTTTCTCCAAGTGCTGTGCTGTCCCATCTTGGGCCCATATCAATGGAGTTGGCTGCTGTCCATGGACTGAAACCTCTGAAACCATGAGCCCCAAATAAACTTTTCCTTCTCTAAGTTGTTCTTGTCCTGTATCTTGGTCACACAGTGATGCAAAAGCTGACTTAAACAAGCACTGTTCAGGAAGCTGCTTTTAGTTTTAAAGGAACTCTGATTCATATGCACCTTGTCCTCCAGTTTGCTTCCCCTCCAAAGGTAAGTTACAAGAGGCTGAATTTGTGGTTCTACTCAAAAAATGCTAATTTTAAAAAGAGCCTCTGAGCTGGGGTTGTAGCTCAGTGGTAGAGCACTTGCCTAGTATTTGTGAGGAATTAGGTTCAATCCTCAGCACCATATAAAAAATAAATAAACAAAAAAGGGTCTCTGTCCTCAGTGGCACACATAGAGCAACTCAATTGTTTTTCATGTGGAATCCTCTAAAAAGTTTTCAGAATTATAATTCTTTAGTTACTTAGTATCTGATGATTATTGGCCTGGCACCCTTTAAAAAATTATAAAAAACAAATTTATCACCATTTATTTATCCTTTCACATTAATACTTTTTAGAAGTTCAGGCCCTCAATTTGGATTTGTCTTATTGTCTCCTCACAATTATATTCGGGTTAAATATTTTGGTAGGACTAATGTGTAGGGGGTGTTGTATCATCAATGTGTCACATCAGAAGAGACCTGGTATTGGATTGTCCCTTTGTTGGTGTTAAGACTGATTGCTAGTTTAAAATAATGTTGTCTGCATTTCCTTTTTAGAAAGATACCTTTTACCCTTTGCAATTCATAAATGATCTCTGAGATAATCTTTTAAATCCATTCAAAAGTCTATTATCCAACATTCTTTCACTGATGGTTTTAGTATTTATGAGTCTTGCTATAGTGTTACATCAGTCATTACTATAGTGTTACAAAAACACTCTTTTTTGGCCAATCCTTCTGCTTCCCCAATGTTTGATTTGAAGTAATATTCTTTTATTCCTGGCTAATATCCACGAGACAATCAAAAAACTAATTTTTAAATTTTGCTTTCATTCTTTATTTCTCTTGAAGTCATGTTCTGCCCTTTCTCTACCTTCTATTCTTTGTCATGAGAATCTACCTGTCAATTTCATTATCATCTCAAGAAACTGACTTTTCTCAAAAAATAAAGGCTAGATTTTAAAATAATTGATACTTTAAAAATGAAAAATATGGGCTGGGGTTGTGGCTCAGTGGTAGAGCGCCTGCCTAGCATGTGTGAGGAACTGGGATTGATTCTCACCACCTCACATAAATAAAGTTCCATCATCAACTAAAATTTTTTAAATGAAAAATATAATCATTTAAACAAATATAATAAATTAAATCTAAAATTGAAAAAGGTATTGATGAAATGTGTAAGCTGGAAGGTGAATCTGAAGAAATTACCCAACATGAACACAGAGGAGAAGAGGAAGAAGAAGGGAAAGCAGTCTGGGGAAAGAATAAAATAATCTAACATACATCAAATTGAAGCCCATCAGAGAACAGCAAGAAAGAACAAGAAGCAGTATAGTCAGAGGGTAAGGACTGGGAATTTTTTTAAAAGTTGAAAAACCGGACATAGTTGAGATAGGTATATTCATTTGCTAGTACTATCCTAACATAGTATCTCAGGATAGAGGCTAGAAGTCTGAGGTCAAGGTGTCAACAGGACTGATTTATCTTAAAGTCTCTCTATAGCTTACAGATGGTCTTCTCTGTGTGTTTGTGTCCTAACCTCACCTTTTCAAGGTCACCAGTTATGTCGGATTAAGATTCACCCTACTGGGCTGGGCTTGTGGCTCAGCAGTAGAGCGCTCGTGAGGCCCTGGGTTCGATCCTCAGCACCACATCCTCAGCACCACATAAAGATAAATAAATAAAGGTATTATGTCCAACTACAACTAAAAGAAAAAAAAAAAAAAAGACTCACCCTACTGCAGGGTGTGGTGGTGCATGCCCATAATCCCAGTAGCTCAAGAGGCTGAGACAGGAGGATAGTAAATTCAAGGTCAGCCTCAGCAATTTAGCAAGGCCCTAAGCAAGTTAGTGAGACCCTATCTCAAAAGATAATAATGGCTAGGGATAGCTCTGTGGTAAATATCCACAGGATCCCCTCAAAAACATTATCCTACTAAACTTCATTTAAGGCAATCACCTCTTTAAAGACCCTGTCTCCAAATACTGTCTCCAAATACAGTCACGTTCTGAGACACTGGGGATTAGGGCTTTGACGTATGAATTGGTAGAGAAACACAATGATCCAAGACAATACAAACCACAATATATAGTAGTTATGATGTGTAGAAAGAAATCCAGAAATTCACAACTCAACACCAGATAGTGGAATTGCAAACCACGGAGACAAATAGAAGGCCTATAAAGCAACCAGAGAGAAACACCACAGCCCTGTTAATAGACAAATGGTTCTTTCCACCTGTATTTCAAATGTTTAGGCTGGCATTATGAAGAAAACAGCCTTTCACTCCACCTAGCTTGGGCCACTACTGTCGCCTGAACCCTCCATGCATCCTCAAAACCAGCCTTGAAAAGCTGTCCAGCTCAGCTCCAGGCCTGTCTCTCCAAGAGATCTTGCCTGGAGGTTTGCCTTCTCTGAACATACATAGCACTTGTTTAGTCCCAAACCTGTGATGTGTGGGGCCTTTCTGTTCACCACCAGCAAAGAGTTGCTGGCCAAGATCATTAGTCAGAGCCAGGCCTTACAAATCTCTCCCACACAGACTCAAAACTCAAAGTCCATTTGAGTTATAGCAACTAAAGCAGATATGGGGGGCTGGGGATGTAGCTCAGCAGTAGAGTGCAATGTAGCATGCGTGAGGTCCAGTGTGTAATCCCCACTCTGGGGATGAGAGGGAAGCAGATGTTTGCTGTAGGGACCTAACTCTGCAAAAGTGGTCTGGGTAGAGTGTTTGCATGGAAGATGGGATCAGCCTGCATTCCTAGCAGGGGAAAGGGAAATTGGCATAGAGGGTGTACATTCACAGCTGTGTCTAGGGTCCCGAAGGCAGGTGTCTGGCATGCTAACAAAGTTGTCACTGCTTCTTCTGACTCCAGTGCCCGCACTCACCATTGCCTGAAGGCTGGCATCTTACAATTTCATTTGCCTCATGTCCCCATAAGGCAAGTGTCTTAATGTGGCCTATGCTTCCTACTACACCAGACACTTGTCCCTGTGCTGGGCAAGTGCTCAGTAGATACCTGAGCATCGGTTGGAGATCCCTGGAGGTCTTTGTGTTCTGAAGAGTATGGTGGGCTCTGAGCTGCTGGAGGGAATCTATAACCATGTTCTGCTTCTATGGCTGCTGCCTCCGCCAGCATCATCTCTTGCAAGGGGCACTGCAGGCTCCTTCTTTGTTGGTCTCCCTTAATACATTCTGCTCTCAGTAGTCAAGTGGTCTTTTTGAAAAGATAAGAATCAGACTATTGCATTGTTTCCTTAAACTTTTCTATGGCCTCCCATAGAATTTAGAACAAAATCCAACCCCATGGTGGTCTATACACCCTGCAAGACGTGGCCCCCATTGGCTTTGATTCTGTTCCTCTGTTTCTAACTTTGCTCCACATGGGTGTTTTTCATTTCACCTAGTATGATGGCTCATCCCCACCAAAGGCTTTGCCCTTGTTCTTCTTTTTGCCTAAAATGGTCTTTTTCAGCTCTTCCTGGAGCTGAGCCCTTCTCATCTACCACTTAGCTCAGGTCCTACCCTCAGACTGAAAACAAATGTTACAGTTTGAAAATGGTTTGAGTGTGTCCCTCAAAGGCTCATGTGCAGGGAGCTGGGTCCTCAGTGTAGTGGTGTTGATGAGGTGGGAACTTTAAGAGGTGGGGCTTAGTGGAAGGTAATTAAGTCGTTGGGCTCCACCTTCTGAAGGGATTATTGCACATCTTTCGGGACTGGATTTGTTCTCAAAAGAATGGATTGTGATGGGAATAGAGTGAACCTGGTTTCTCACCAGTCTCTTGCTTTTTAACTATGTAAACTCTCCCTCTTGTACATACTTCCACCATGATGCCATCCACCATGAAGCCTTCACCAGAGCCAAGTATATGCCAATGCCATGTTCTTGAATCTCTAGAGTTGTGAGTCAATAAAATAAAACTTTTTCTCCATAAAGTACCCAGCTTCTGGTATTTTGTTATAGCAGTAGAAAATGGACCGATACGATGGATTCCCCTCAGTATTCTCTTTCTCATCACCCCATTTATTTCTTTTTTTATGTTAATTAAAAGTTCCATTTCATTTACTTCCTTATTTATGTCAGCCCCCCCCCACAACTAGAATCTAAACTCACTGAGGCCAGAGATCCAATCTCATCCTGTTGCCCTCTGTATCTCTAGCTCTCAGCAGTATATCTGAAGTATTCATTAGGCTTCATAATTAGTGGTGGAAGACATGCCAGGTGCTCTCTTAGTATTCTGGACCCTGTTGTAGCACAACTCTTTTCTTATATTCCAAGGGACCCCAAAGCTCTGCAGATTTACCAGAGTTGCATCTCTTATGTGGTCCAGCTCAGTGCCCAACCCTCAATCTACAATCAGGAGCCAAACGGAATTGAAATGCAGGGCTAGCAAGTTTACCTCCATAAATTCGGCTTCCTGTTGCTACTGATATTAACTTTGGTTTCAGGCGCTTCCACTTCAATTAAGACTTGGCACATTTCAAAATACCTCTGAACAGCAGGACACTGATTGAATTTGAGGTGTAGGGAAGCCAAATGGAAAATAAAATAGTAAAACCACTGGTCCTTTTATATTGTAGTTAAAAGCTTGAACAAATGACTATCACACTTCCTTTAATGCTCTGTTCTCTTCCAAATAAATCTGGAGTGATATAGCAACTTGCACTGTTTTTACCTTGCCCTATTAGGCATGTCCAGTCTGGCCCATAATGCTCTTAATTTGTGGTTCCAGTTTGTCTCTCAGCAGCATTGTTTGAACATAACGTGGGTCAGTTTATAGGATTTGCAAATGTTGAAAATATATTTGAATAAAAAAGAAAAAAATGTGTTTGAATTATTAAATGATTGTTTGCAAGAATTTCCAAGTATAAAACCTCTGAATAAATATGTAATTATATATCCAAAATATTCATTTGTGGTCATGTAAACTATGATATACCATTCAATGAAATACTGCCAGGTCATTCAAAAAGAGTGTGGAGAATAAATACGCATTAATTTGAAAACATGCTCAAGATAATTACAAAGCAAAAACCACAAATTGAAGAGTATTAAACATAATATCTCTCTGTGTGCCTGTGTGTAAAGGTTTTTCTTATTATAAGTGTGGAATCTTTCTGGAAAGAGATGCTTGGTCATCTTTGGAAGTTGAACAGCTACGATGATACTTGGTACAATATGTCAGGTAGTTGTTTTCTGCCAAGCCTGCATCAAACACTTCTCCTATGCCTCCATTTCATCTCCACAATAACTCTACAAGGAAGGTGTTACTATTGTCTCTTGTTTACAGATTAGGACATTGAGGCCAGGAGAAGGAAAGTAACTTCAGTGTCCTGTACTCTTCAAGATGTTTTTTTTTTTCTTTCTTTCACTAGTGGGAATTAAACCCAGGAGCCTTCTACTACACTACTGAACTGTATCCCCAGCCCTTCTCATTTTGAAATGGGGTCTCCCTAAATTGCTAAGATTGGCCTCAAACTTGTGATCCTCCCTCCTTAGCCTCCCAGAGTAACTGGGATTACAAGCATGCACCACCATGCCTAGCTTTTTTTTTTTTTAACCTCATTTTAAAAAAATCTTCCAGAGCCCTTGGTTCACATCTGTAATTCCATCTACTCAGAAGGCTATGGCAGAAGGATCACAAGTTGGAGACCAGTCTTGGCAACTTGGCAAGACCCTGTCTCAAAAAATAAAAAATAAAAAAGGGGGGTAGGGATGTAGCTCAGTGGTAGAGTGCCCCTAAATCTGATCCCCCATACTCACAAACAATAAAAATCCCAAACTAAATCTTTTACTCTTTTGGAATTTAAAAACCTAGACGAGCAATAAAAATGTTCAATTCCTATGATGGCAGTGAAAGAAAACTCAGGTTGCATCACTTCTAGCTGGGTGCCCTTTCCCCACAGCCTTGCACTGTGAAGGTGGTTAAGGGACCATAGGTCTCACATGTAGAGCTCAGCAGAAGCACAGGGAGGAGGAAAGGCTAGTGAGAGACCCTTGGAAATAGCCAACTTGGGTGTCCTAACAATGCCCACCATAGAGACATCACAGACCTCCAAACTGACCCCCATGCAGCCTGAAAATTTCAAGAGTAGGCACTAGCTGTTGTATCCAGCAGTACCTGGATAAAACCTGTTATTATTAAACACTCATTGTGACACCAGACCTCCCATGAACATTCATTTCATGCCCTCAACAACCCATGAGCTTCATAGTCCCTATTATAACAGTGAAGAACTTGGCACTTGGTGAAATTAAGTCTCACACACAACTAACTGCAAGATTGGACTTACTTGAATTCAGGACTTTCTGTCTCTCTGCTAGTATCCACCCTGGTCCCCAGGTCATTTGCACAGTGGAGGAACTCTCAGTGAAGGAGAATCTGCCTTCAGATCACCCTGTAGCCTCTTCCCTAGACAATCTCTGAAACTGGCTCTGAAACTCATCCCTGTAGCTTATAGCCAAGATCTAAGAGTGATTGCTGTGTCCTGAGGTTTTCCCTGGGATCTGGTTCCTCACTTCTTTGGGCTACCTGTCTTGCCATCCACTGATGCCTAATTCTAATACCAGGGCCCCAATGCACTCTAGAGCTAGAGCATGGAAATACCAAGGCATGTCCTACATAAATCTTGGAAGAGCTGGTGGAACTCTTCTACCTCTCACACCCTAGAAATCTGGTACATTAAAGGCAAGATCCTGGAGCAACATCCAAAGAAATTTCTGATGCTAAAAATGATAGTGAAGGGCAAAGGTGTGCAGAGCTAGTCTCCTGGCACCACCATCCTTATACCTGGATCCCAGGCTGACTATGTGCACACATGCACACACTGTTACATACCTGGAGGTCTTCACCTGCTCTTTCCTCTGCCTGAAATACCCTTCTCCACTTTCTTTACATGGGTGAACAGTATTTATTTTTTAACATGATTAGTTATTTGTTCTAAATTTGTTATACATGATAATAGAATGCATTTCAATTCATAGTACACATATGGAACACAATTTTTCATTTCTCTGGTTGTACACAAAGTAGAGTCACACCATTTGTGTCTTCATACATGTACCTTGGGGTAATGATGTTCATCTCATTCCACCATCTTTCCTACCCCCAAGCCCCTTCCTTTCCCCTCCCTCCCCTTTGCCCTATCCAAAGTTCCTCCATTCCTCTCATCCCCCAGCCCCCATTATGGATCAGCATCCACTTATCAGAGAAAACATTTTGCCTTTGGTTTTTTGGGATTGGCTTACTTCGTTTAACATGAAATTCTACAACTTCATCCATTTACCTGCAAATGCCATGATTTTATTCTCTTTTAATGCTGAGTAATATTCCATTGTGTATATAAACCACAGTTTCTTTATCCATTCAACTACTGAAGGGCATCTAGGTTGGTTCCAAAATTTAAGGTGAATTAAGCTGCTATAAACATTGATGTGGCTGCGTCACTGTAGTATTCTGTTTTTAAGTCCTTTGGGTATAAACCGAGTAGTGGGATAGCTGAGTCAAATGGTGGTTTCATTCTAAGTTTTCTAAGGAATCTCCATACTGCTTTCCAGGTTGGTTGCACCAATTTGCAGTCCCACCAGCAATGTATGAGTGTGCCTTTTCCTCCACATCCTCGCCAACACTTATTGTTGCCTGTATTCTTAATAACTGCCATTCTGACTAGAGTGAGATGAAATCTTAGAGTAGTTTTGATTTGCATTTCTCTAATTGCTAGAGAAGTTGAACTTTTTTTCACATATTTGTTGATTGTATATCTTCTTCTGAGAACTATCTGTTCAGTTCCTTCACCCATTTATTGATTGGGTTGGTGAGCAGTATTTAATCATGGAGAGTCAGCATTAGCTGAGCTGAAGTTTAATGCCATGTATCACATGGAAATGTCCTAGCAATGCATCTCCCCCATTGCACAGCAAGTCTTTAAGGAGGAGGCCCAAGTCTGGCTGCTCTGTGGCGGCTTAGAGACTCTAGATGTCTGGTCTGCCACAGGTGCTCAGTGCAGGCACATCCCCCTGTCTCAGCCTCCAGGTGGCGTCTTCCTTGCATCACGGCCAGGTTCCCATTGTGCAGCCTCATTACATAAGTGCCAGAGCTTGTAAATTTGCCATTTACCTGAGGTTCATCTGCAAGAAGCTGTAATTGAAAGAGCTTCCAGGATGGGAAAACTGCTTCTAGAATTTAATTTCCAAGCTTGCAGCCTGGATCATTCAAGCTGATTACAGGAAATGGTTGGAGCGCTAAAGCTCCATGTGTTGAATCCAGATGGGTGTGTTTACTAGGCTGAGAAATGTTAATCCCTGTCTTTGGCCCCAGAAATGCCTGGCATTCACTTTGGAAGAAAAAAAAAAAAAAAAAAAATAGGGTAGTCTAAGTCAACTAGGCTCAATTATAGTCTCCTAAAGACTGTTTTTTGTTTTTTTTTGTTTTGTTTTGTTTTGTTTTGTTTTTTAGAGTGGGAGAGAGAGAATTTTTTAATATTTATTTTTTAGTTCTTGGCGGACACAACATCTTTGTTTGTATGTGGTGCTGAGGATGGAACCCGGGCTGCACCCACACCAGGCGAGCGCGCTACCACTTGAGCCACATCTCCAGCCCCCTAAAGACTGTTTTGTTTTATTTTCAAAACAAGGTGGGGAGGGGGTCTGAGAAGTCAAAACAGGGGCTGCTGGGAGACAGCTGAAAGCAGGAGATAGTGTGCTACTATTGTTGGTTTTAAAAGTTCAGAGGAGGAATTTTGAGTAGTTGTTCTTGACTACCAAGGCTGGCATTTGAGCATGGGGTCTGAACACTGATAGAACTGCATGTTGGGGGAAGCTGGGGACAAGGCGCTGAGTCTGAATCCTCCTCTACAGGCCATGAGGAAACATATGCGTGAAACCAGAAGACAACAGAATAGCTCTCATGTTATGTGAGATGGCTTGTTGCCAAGCATTATTCTAAAAACTTGACAGTCCTGATGCCATCAGATCTGATAACTCTTTGATGTAGTCATCATTATTACCCACCCCATTTGCAGTTGGAAAAAAAAAAAAAACAAAAACTTAAGATTCAAGGACTGACTTGTCCAAAGTGACAGGATTCCTACATGCTCTGCAAACACTCCTGCACCTAACAACTTTAATATTCCCAGTGCAACAAACTCAGTGGGCTGGGTGGCTGCTCCCAATCCACATGGTTCCACATGGGGATGATTCACACCCTCCAGCAGGTGCTCCCAGAGTAGCAGGGCTGTGGGGCATCAGGGACCTTTTGTCCCTAGTAAATATTTCTCCCTAGTAGTGCTCAACCTCTGGACACTAAATGAGGGACCTGTCCAAGCTCTCTGAGACACTGTCTTGACTTATAAATGCAATGAGCCATGATGGGAGGAGTAGGGTTTTTTGTTTATTTGTTTGTTTGTTTTTGATGCCATGTAACCATGGAATGGAAGTATTTCTGAGCTTCCCATGGATGCTGCAGACAGCAAGGGAGGGAAGAGCCTCTCTTTGTCAGTCAAGAGTGCCACTTCCTGATACTGACGCCAGAACAGAGAACTGAACACCCTTAAGCTCAGCCCTGTGAGTCGTCCCACAGCCTCTGCCTGGCAGTAAGCTCTGTTTGTGGTGCTCTGTGATTAGTTAATGAACTATCTGAATGATATTTCTGCAGTCATTCAACCAGCACCATCCTCAGGGTGGTAATTGTATTGTGGGTTATTTTAAAACATTGTTGTATCCAAATAGAGTTTACATCAGCAGACATCGTGCTTAGTAATCCTACTATCCCTGGTGTTTCTAAGTTGTGCTATAGACTGCCTGATGAGTTGTGCAAAGATGGCTGCGCCAAGAGCTCGTCTGCCTCCCTATTCCAGGCAGGCCTCTTTGCCAAAAAAACCCTCTAAGAGGAAACGTAGTGAAACCTCATGGCTAGGGTCCAGCTGACCTTGGTCTAAAACACCTTTTTCAAGAGGTCCAATCATCATCTTTGGATGGAAACCAATTCTTTCTCTTTACAAGAATGTACTTTGACATGGATTCTGGTCTGCCTTCCTTTACCAGCTTTCTTGGAGATGTTAGAATGATACAGTTAAAAGTGCGGCATAGAGGCTGGGGGTGCAGTTAAGTGGTACAACTAACATGCACAAGGCCCTGGGTTCCATCCTCAACACTAACAAAAACAAAAAAACAAACAGATTTTTAAAAAAAAAACAAACCCAGCACAGTCATGGCTTTCTTTTTTAAGAGAGAGAAAGAGAGAATTTTTTTTTTTTTTAGAATTTTTTTAATATTTATTTTTTAGTTGTCGGCGGACACAATATCTTTGTATGTGGTGCCGAGAATCAAACCCGGGCCGCACGCACGCCAGGCAAGCGCGCTACTGCTTGAGCCAAATCCCCAGTCCCAAAGAGAATTTTTTTTTTTTTTTTTTTTTTTTAAAGAGAGAGAGAGAGAGAGAGAGAGAGAATTTTTTAATATTTATTTTTTAGTTTTTGGCAGAAACAACATCTTTCTTTGTATGTGGTACTGAGGATCGAACCTGGGCCGCATGCATGCCAGGTGAGTACGCTACCACTTGAGCCACATCCCCAGCCCCACAGTCATGGCTTAATGAACATTCCCAAGCCTCCATTTTCTTCATCTGCAAAATGGGGACCATCATAGTGACAGTAATGTGTTGGCACTTTTAGTGTCTATCATGTTCCAGCACTGTTCCAAGGGTCGTCCATGAATTATCTCATGACATCCTCGTGATAACTCTATGAGCATGATTATTTGGTATTGTATTTAGGTATTATTGTTATTCATACTTTGCATGCCAGGAACCTGAGTCACAGAGACAGTCAGTAACTTCTCGAAGATCAGTTTGCAGCAAGTAATGGAATCAGGATTCAAATCCAGGAGACTTTTTCTAGAACTGAAATACTAAACACTCTGTTTTTCTCATAAGGTTGTTGGGAGGACACAATGAGATTCATGAAATAAATATTTACTGTGTGCCAAATGTAGTAATATGTGCAAAGGACAGCTCTGGGTGTGGGAAGTAAAGTTGAATCCCCGCTCTCATGAGGATCACATCTTAGCAGGGAGGATTATCCACATAAAGCTTTTAGTAAAACACTCAGGACAAAGCCACTGTTTGGTCTAGGTGATGGACTTTAGAAGTTTCTGTATAACTTTTTAGCTATTTATATACAAATTTGAATGTTCTTACTTGGTTATAAAGTTTCTGAAGGCAACATAATTTCTGCTTTCTCTCTGTCTTCTAGCTTCTTAAATATAGTAGGAGTCAGTAAGCATTTGTTGAATAAATGAATCTTTTGGTCCCATACACAAGTGAAAGAACTGCAAAATGGGCTTTATTCCTGCCAAAGTTTTTAATGTAAAGTAAATCAGTATCTCTAGTTGTAAATATGTGTGAGATCTACGTATTCATGTCAGTTGCTAAAGAGGGTCAATGAGATGTAATGAAAATTGCTTTGAAAATAGTATCACAGTAAACATATACAAGGTGTTACTGATAGATGGAATTCAGAGAGAGAGAGAGAGAGAGAGAGAGAGAGAGAGAGAATTTTCTTCTTCTTCTATCCTTCCAATGGTGCTAGTCCTAGTGCATAAACTGCCCCGTATGTAAATGGGAACCCACCAATCACATGAAGCAGCTATGCGTAAATAGCAATAATCATGCATCATTAACAATGGGGATATTTTCTGAAAAATGAGTTGTTAGGTGATTTTGTCATTGTACGATCATTATAGAGAGTACCTTCACCAACTAAGATGGCTACAATGTCACTAGTGATAGCATGCTATTGAATGGTTGCTGGACAGGCAGTCAAAAATTTTACTATGTAACATTTGACTATATTTAGCACACAAGCTGATACAAGAACTTTGTGTTGTAAAGAAACAACATGACATTTTACCCCAATATCTAATTGCATAAAACAGCTGCAAATATTTATCATCTCACCCAGTTCCTATGTGTTAGAAATTTGGAAGCTGCTCAGTGCATCAAGCAGTCAAAACGTCATCAGAGACCTGACTGGGGAAGTAGAATCCTCTTCCAAGGTGGCTCACTCATGGGCTTGGCAAGTTGGTGCTGGTTCTTAGCAGTGGGCCTCTCTAGGAGTGGATGAGACTATGTGATCATCTCCAGAAGATGGAGACTGGCTTCCCCCAGAGGTGATGTTTCAAGAGGGCAAGGCGGAATGTGCAACATTTATGATCTATCTTGGAAGTCACAACCATCACTTCCGCCACATCAGCTTTATTCAACGTGGAAGAGAACATACAAGGGCAAATACCAGGAAGCAATGATCATGGGGCCATCTGGGAGGCTGGCTTCTACGAAGGGGAACTGGGTCTCAGGAATCAAGAACAGTGCCATAGCTCAGCCAGGCCTCTGAGACACAAGAACTGGAGGGCATTGTGGGAAGCAAGGCAGCTTTGGGCACTTTAGTGGCAGGGCCCAGAGTTTTCAGTCTATTCTGTCCCCTTCATGTGACTTGGCCACAGCCTTCCCTCTGCTACTGCCAGTTCTTCCCATGTCTCTTAGCTCACTTTCCTAAAAGCAGAGCCTGATGGATCAGATCATGTTTTCCTCAGGTCATCGCAAGTCACATGCCAACCTATGGGCTGGCTTCTTAGGACATACTCCTAGCCTAAACATTGAGGAAGTAAACATAAATACCTTAGCCCCAGGCTATGGTCAGGACAGTCTTGCTAAGATGGGATGCTGGGCAGGACAGATCTCAGGACAGGCATCCTGCCATATATAGTTACTGCTCCCCAGGCCTGGTGTCCAATGCAGGGGCCACAGGAAGGGACAAGGAAGAAAAGGAAGACAAACTGATTGACAGACTCTCTGTTTAGAGAGGAAGACACTCATAACAAATACCCCATGGCATTAGGGTGGGGATGATGCCTATACTTGGGGCTGATAGGGACGACTCCCCAGGAAGACTGATAGGGTCTTGAAGGGCAAGATGGAATTGATGAGACAGAGGAGGATAAACCACATGCCTGGCTGAAAGGAACCTGCAGGTGATATTTAGGGGGAAGGTGAGATGCTATAGGTAGGATTAGAGGGTGGGAGGATAGGAGCAAAGCTTGAGAGGTCAGCTGGGGTGACTCTATGAAGGGCTTGGTGGGCTCAGCCAGTGTGGGGGATCTGCCAAGCAATGGGGACCCCTTGAGGGATTTGAAACAGAAATGAGTACTACGGGTAGCTCCAGGAGCTTACCTGAGAGAACCAAGGAGGGAGACAAGGCCCAAAGATGCACAGGAGTACCCCTGCTGTTCTGAGCCTGGTTCCCAGGTGCCCGGTGGGATGTTTTGGAAAGCCAGATTCTCCTTACCAAAAAGCCATCCTAGTTAACTAGTGACTGCTCCTCCACTGGTTCCCATTAATAGCACTCCCTTCAAATACAATTCCACAGACATCCAAATTAAGCACAGCCTTATTGAGTACCAAGAAGGCCACATCTGCATAATAAAAAGGTTTAACCAGAAATCTGGGAAAAGCCTCCCTATGGGCTCCTTATCAGATAATTCCTCTTCCTCCTATAAACAACCTCTCAGCAAATTCAGAAAATAATGTCTGGATGGGGAACCCCTTTTTGCAGTTCAGGCCAGACCACTAAGCAGCTCACCACAGTTCCCGAGGTGGGAACCCCGAGGAGTGCAGATTGAGTATACCATCTGCCTCTATTATTTAAGAGTCCTAGGGCTAATGTTATGACTCACTGGACCACGTTTATAGGGTGGCTTAAGGTAGAAGCAAGCTTCTGGACTGTGACTCCTGGAAATGGGCCATTCTGGTGAGGCCAGCCTCATGGAAGGGGACCTTTGTGTTGCAGAAGCCCCGGAAGCTGCATGTCTTGTGACCTGTGGTTCAGAGCCCACCCTTTGCAGGTCACAGACCCTCTGACACTTTCTACTGTGCCACTGTAGGAAAGTTCCTTGAGCTCTCTGTTCCTAAGTTTCCTTACCTGTGAAATGGGGATAATAAAAACAGAGCCTACTAAGGAACTACTTAGGGCCTAACTAATTTGCTGAGGCTGGCCTCGAATTTGGGATCCATCTGTATTAGTCTTTGAAGCCACTGGAATTACAGGCATGTGCTACCACCCTATCAAATTTTCATTTTGAATTAGCTGTCTCTATGATAACAAATGGAACTAATTATCTTATTGGGCTCAAGGAAGAAATCATTCCACCCATCATCAAGTTTTGTTGCTTCTTACTTTGAAATACGCTTTGATTCCATCTAGTTCTCTCCACTATGGGTGGGTATTAAGCCCCCAGGCTCAAATCTTGACTCTCCACACCAATTGTGTGACCTTGGCAAGTTTCTTAACTTCTCTGAGCCTTTGTATTCTCTGTCAGTCAAAACTCATAATGCTATCTGTTTCATAGGTATTTCATAGGTGTTTGTGAGATCATTCAGATAAAATGCTGAGAACATTGCCTGACACTTAGTCTTATATTCTGTCAAACCTAATTTTCAGCCAGGTGTTGATAGACCCAACCTGATCTTTTCTTAAAATTGGGAGCCATCTCGCCACAAAGCCAGGAAAAGATAATTTTGGCTTTACTATAAATTACTGCAAATTCTGAACCTGCTTGGAATGCCTGCCCGTGCCTTGAACTCACCCATGCCTGGCCCTCTGACCAGATAGAAGCCCTCTCTGAGACTTTAGTGACGCCTCACAAATCTTGGCCTTCCCTGGCCAGATAACGACCCTCTCTGGGGCTCTAATGACCTTCATAAATTCTTATGTCGGGCCAGCAAAAAATGTAAACTACCATTAGTGTTATGCTCATCAGAGTTCTGTTATCTGTCACCCCCCTTTGTGTAACTTTCTGGGCTATAAAGCTGGGCTGCAGGAAAGCTGCTGCAGCTGTCTTGTTCCCGCGGTTTTGGGTGGGAGAGGCAGCCTGGCCGGTCGAAATAATAAGCTTGCTTTAATTTGATTTTAATTGGAGTCAGTGGTCTTTTCTTGCATCCTGGTCTAACAATGTGTTGGTGCGTACCTGTAACCCCAGTAATTTGGGAGGTTGCAGTAGGAGGATCACAAGTTGGAGGCCATACTTAGCAACTTAGTGAGGCCCTAAGCAACATAGAGTCTGTCTCAAAATGAAAAATAAAAAGGGCTGGGGTATGGCTCAGCCATAAACCTCTGGGTTCAATCCTTGGTACTAAAACAAAAACAAAAACCCCACAGCCTGGCTTTCATAGTACTATCCCCATTCTTGTTCCAGCCACACTGTCTTTTACTTCAACATTCACAGTCAGCCTCTTATCTAGCCTCTTAACTAACATCCACCCCTAATCCACTTCTAGTCTTGCCCTCCTGCAAGACTCAGCTACGCAGCAGCTAAAATTTCTAAAAACACAAGCTTGATCACGGCAGGCCTTTGCTCACAACGCTGCAAGTGATCCCATGGCCCTTGATAAATTCCCACACCCTACAGAGGCTGCCCTGGCCCTGCAGGATCTGGCCCCGCTGGCTCGCCAGCCAGAGCCCCAAGTCACCTGCATCCTCCTTGCCTCTTCACCACCTTCCCCAGAAGGTTCCCCAGCACAAAGCTTCCCGCAGGGTGGATAACGGCCTGTCCTCACAATCTACTACTGTCCAGCAAACTCCTCCTCACTGGACCAGCCTCAGCAATGGGTGACTTCCTCAGTGATACCTTCCCCACTTCCTGATCAGGACAGATTTCACAAGGCCTCTCCCTCTGTTTCTTCCTTGTATAAACTACTGTGTTAAATTCTTGTTTGTATAACTTGGGCTGGCGATAGAGCACTTGCCTAGCACTTGACTCCCAGCATCTCAAAATAAGGAATTAAACAATTAATTCTTATTTGCACAACTTTAATGTCCATTAGGAACATGATCTGGACTTTGTGTCATCCACAGAACATCCTCAGAGCTTGGTGTGCTGTCCAGCTCATTGCAGGCCCTCAATAAAAGATTGGATGAATGAATGAACAAATGCATGATAGATGTGGCATTCCCTCTCTGGGACCCATAACCCTCTTCTGTGAACACTATCTGCCTCCTCTGGTCTTGTGGGCATCAGCAGAGACAAAGGGGTGTGTTATTTTGAAGTCAGAGGACTCACGCTGCCCCATCACAAAAATCAGAGCTGAAGTCCTTTCAGAGGCTGATGGTCTAGTTCTCTGCTGTTGATACCCCAGCAACCTGGAGCTTACTCTGAATCCTTATCAAGTTCTTTCCCATATCATCCTTAATCCTTATGAGTTCCCCCCATTTGTGAGATTTTTATTTTCTCCTGTGACTTTTGAAGGTTCCACCTTCTATAAAGTGTGAATAAATCACTCATAATTAGAAAGAAAACAATGCATTTTAAAAACTCTAGGGGCTAAAGGTTATGGCTCAGTGGTAGAGCTCTTGCCTAGCATGTGTGAGGCACTGGGTTTGACCCTCAGTACTACATAAAAATAAATAAATAAGAGAAAGGAAAGGCATTATGTCCATCTACAACTAAAATTCTTTTAAAAAATAAAAAAATAAAAAACTCTAACCACAAAATCTTGTTCCAACCTTTACATAAACAAGAAAGGAGAGAAGAAGAAAAAGAATCAAATCACTGGCCTCCTCTCCCACTGCAGGATCTGGCCCCACCGACTCACCAGCCAGAGCCCCAAATCACCTGAATGAAGCTGATGACTGAGTCCAGTGCAAGCACAGCTCGTCCTCGTTGTTAGGACCTGCGTGCTATTTGCAAGCATCACTAACTAGCAGATGCTTTTCTTGCCTTTAGCAGTCTGGTACTCCATGCCTAGAATAGTGTATGACCAGCCAATGGTCACCAGTCCTGTTCTAGAGGGAACAGTTTGCCTCCCAGTTCTTGGAGCCCTTGACAATGATACCTGCTCCAGTGCCTGAGTAGGTCTGGCATCCTGTAGCTAGTCAACAGCACGGGATAAGGAATGGGGCCAAGGCTCCGTGTGGCATGCTTGCCCAGCACACCCCACAGCACCATGACCAATACTGCAAAACAATACTGCCCAGGACAGCTGTACTGCAGATGGGTAGCCCCTAGGAAATTCAGTAACATCAACCTGGGAAACAGAAGCTTTAGAAAATCCTAACGGACTTTCCCCAGGTAAAAGAGGGTTAAGCTTTAGACCTGAACCTATAAGAACAACCCTAAAGATTGCAAAGACAGGCTAGATTCAGACTTGTTAGATGAAGGACTTCCTTTACAAAATAGCTTAGAATGTCAAACACATTTTCAAACAAGGTTAGGTTTTTATGTATTATTATTTATGTATTTTATGTACTATTTATGATATTTATTATTAACATTGCTGATTGTGGTGTTACATGCCTATAATTCCAGTAGCTCTGGAGGCTGAGGCAGGAGAATTGCAAGTTCAAAACCAATATTTAGCAACTTAGTGAGCCAAAAGCAACTTAGCGAGACCCTGTCTCAAAATAAAAAATAGAAAGGGCTGGGGAGCTGGGTGCAGTGATGCACGTCTGTAACCCAGAAGCTTGGGAGGCTGAGACAGGAGGATCGCAAGTTCAAAGCCAGCCTCAGCAACAGCAAGGTGCTAAGCAACTCAGTGAGACCCTGTCTCTAAATAAAATAGAAAATAGAGCTGGGGATGGGGCTCAGTAGTTGAGTGCCCTTGAGTTCAATCTCATGAACTGAAATAATAATAATAATAATAATAATAATAATAATAATAATAATAATAAAATGAGGGCTGAGGATGTAGCTTAGTGATAAAATATCCCTGGGCTTAATCTCCAGTATATATATAAAAAATTATTAACATTTTTAAAAAATCCAGCCAGGTGCAGAAGCAGGAGGATCACAAGTTCAAGATCAACCTAGACACCTTAGCAAGACCTCAAAATAAAGTTTAAAGAATTGGACTGGGGGGGGGGGGGCGCTGGGGTTGTGGCTCAAGTGGTAGCGTGCTCACCTGGCATGCGTGAGACATTGGGTTTGATCCTCAGCACCACATAAAAATAAAATAAAGATATTGTGTCCACCTTAAAAAAAAAAAAAAGAATTGAACTGGGGTTATAGCTCAGTGGTGAGGTGCTTGCCTGGCATGTATGAGGCCCTGGGTTCAATCCTTAGTACTGGGGGGAAAATCCAAACATAAATGGGGAGATAGTGCTAAATATATCTTTCTTTTAACAAAGAACAGTGCCCCTTTATATTAGCAAAAATGATCAAACAGAACCAGTTTGACCTGTCAGGGTGAATAACCGCTCCCCTGTAGAAGAATGAGATCTTCACACACAAACAAGCACCAAAAAAAAACCCATTAAACTAAGGAGGGCAAGTTTCCAGAGGGATCTAAGGGAAGTCATGAAAAGGGCCCTTCAACAGTTAACAACCCATTTTTCTAGGAAATGGAAATGGTTTCAGAGAAATGTCCTGAGAATTTTGTTCACAACCCTTTGAGGGGGAAGTGCCTTTACAAAAAAAAAAAAAAAAAAAAAAAGTGTTTTCAAGCACAAAAACAAGAGTGTGGGTCCAGCAGCCAAGAGGTGGCACAGAAATACCAGAGCCATAAAAGCTTTGGTTCTAGAAAACTCTCTCATTGGTGAGCCTCTCCTGGAGGCAAGAATGCCCTATGTTCATGTTTATCTGTATTTCAGGCCCCACACGCTGGCTAACACACAGTAGGTACTCAATAAATATGAGGCTCTCGAAACAAGAGCAAGGAAGGATCTGACAAGGTGACAACAATAATTTGTAAAATTTTCGGTCAATGGTGATTTAACATTATTTTCATTCACATCTCATCTCTGGGCATTGGGACTACAGATGTTCTTTTTTTTTTTTTTTTTTTTTTGTACCAGGAATTGAACTCAGGGGCATTTGAGGCACATCCCAGCCCTATTTTGTATTTTCTTTAGAGACAGGGTCTCACTGAGTTGCTTAGCACCTCACTTTTGCTGAGGCTGGCTTTGAACCCTTGATCCTCCTCTCTCAGCTTCCCAAGCTGCTGGGATTATAGACGAGTACCACCACGCCCAGCCATATATTCTATTTTATAGTTTTATTCATTGTCTGAATTGTTTAAAGTATGTGTTTAGGGATAGAAAGTAATAAGGTTATCTCCCCTTTGGGAAAAACAATTCTCATGACTGTCATTGCCAAGTTCTCGTCACCTTTTGGAACAGGGAAGGGAACTCATTCTGCCCTTGATTATGATTCACTAGGAGAACAAAATTAATTCATTAATTCCACAACATTTATTTGAAATCAACAATGCCAAGAATGGAACTAAGTAGGCACAGAGATTGCACAGGGCTAAAGAAGACCCAGCTAAAGAGGGAAATGGGTGTTAAACACATACTCCCTCTAACTCGTGTCCAGCTGTACCTGTGACGGCGGCCACAAGGGAGGCACCAGGACCCCAGCCTGCTCTCCTCCTTGGGACTTGATCTACAATCCTGCTCAGGTCTCCAGCTCCTATTCAAGGTCTCCTGGATTAGAAATGTCCATCTCCCCACCTCCCCATTTGGCATCTCCCTCATCTGGACCCTGTCAGATAACACCCTGTCAGATAACACCTTAGGATCATGCAACTCGTTACTGGTTGTATTGACGAAGGTTCTCTAGAGAAATAGAAACAATAGGATGTATGTTTTACATAAAATTATATAAGTTTAGGGAATAGACTCATGAGATGGTGGAAATGCAAGTCCAAAATCTACAGAGTAAGGAGGCAGCCTAGAGATTCATGGAAAAGAATCCAAAGGTAGTCTGCTGGTGGAATTCCTTCTTTCTCAGGGGAGGACAGTCTTTGTTCTGGTAAAGGCCTTCATGGACCAGGCATAATGGTGCATTTCTATAACCCTAGCAACTTGGGAGGCTGAGTGGGGAGAATTGCAAATTCAAAGCCAGCCATAGCTATTTAGAGAGAATTTGTCTTAAAAAAAAAAAGAAAAGAAAGAATGGGACTGGAGATGTAGTTTAATGGCAAAGTGTCCTTGGTTTAATCCCCAGTATTAAAAAAAAAACAAACAAAAAAAACCCTTCAACTGATTCAGTGAGACCCACTCATATTATGGCTCCGGAAGGCAATTTGCTTTACTCAGGAGTTCACAGATTTAAATGTTAATCTCATCCAAAAAGTTGACACATGAAACTAACTCTCAGGTTAGGCTTATCTCCCCAACTGAAGCCTACTACATGAAAGGAATGGATCAACTCTTACACGTCCTTGAAATCTCCCACAGGGCCTATCTCAGGACTATCATCAGGAGGTGTTCAATCAATCCCTGAAGAGTAGCAGAATAGAATATTAGGTTTGGTAGATCCTGTAGAAGCAACTTTGTGTATCTTCTAGAAACTACAGAGGATGTGTCGTCAATCCCTGCTTAAAACCCATCATGCAAACCATGTTGGCAGCAGAGACCGCAAAAGCACAACCCCGATTCTTTCTCTACCCTGAAAATGACTCTTTGGCCTTACTTAGTTATACTTGCTTAAGATAATAATAAACTCAGACAGAAATATCTATCTATTTGGATTTGAAATTTGCACAGCCCTAGCCGGTGAAAAAAAGACCAAAGAACAATATAAAGGAAAGTTGTGGCCTCAGGGAAGTACCTGACTCTGGTCTCTGATGTCACTTTATGACATATGTACTTATTTCAATCTTTGACTTTCTCCCAAGCCTATTATTAATTCACTCAATAAATTCCTACATCTCATTTCCCTTTATCTCCAACAAAGCTTACCTCACTCTTTAGAGATAACCAGGCCCAGAGGAGGGGCCTAGTGGTTTCTTGGACAATTCACATTCCAAGCTCAAATTTGCAATTCTAAACCCAGAATTTAATTTTCAGGCTTTCCCCTTGGTTCCAGAGTAGACTGCAGCTTGGTTAGAAGGAGCAGGGGACACCTAGGTGAGAAACACCAAGCAACTGGCACAGAGGTAGTATGCCTCAGGCCATTTTTCAATGCCAGTCCACATTTTTGTGTGCCCCACAATTATCTGGTGGCCTTGTTTTGTTCCCTGTTCTGCACCTATAAAAATCCTTTTTCATTCTTCCTCTGTCCCAAGAGAAAACTGGGCAAAGGATAGGTACAGACTGTTCACAGCAAAGGAACTCCAAAAGTCTTTTGAACACATTGAAAAGATGCTCAATTACACTCTTAATAATGGAAATGCAAATTAGAAGCACCAGGGGAAGATGTGAGATTGGCAAAGATCAGAACAGGAGCCAGCCAGTTCAGTAAAATGTGTTTGGGGGGTGGGGGGGCAGCAGTTGCAAGCACTCTGAACCTTGTTGGTGGAAGGCGACCTTCTCTGACCTCTTTGGAGAGGGATTTGGCCAAATATTTCAAATTTTAAAATGCATTGACCTGATGAACAAGCACTTCCTCTTCCAGGTATTAACAGATCTGCTTGTATATGCACAGCAAAATGATGTTTGCAAAAGAATATACATTTTAGCATTGTTGGCAAGAGCAAAAGCCTGGAACTATCCAAATGTCTATCAAGAGGGGACCAATTGAAGCTGGCAATGTGCTCATGGGGCCCTATGTTTGACACTTAACCCAATAAAAAAAGAAAGGTGGGCTGGGGATGTGGCTCAAATGGTAGCACACTCGCCTGGCATGCGTGCGACCCGGGTTCGATCCTCAGCACCACATATAAACAAAGATGTTGCCACTGAAAACTAAAAAATAAATATTAAAAAAAATTCTCTCTCTCTCTCTCTCTCTCTCTCTCTCTCTCTCTCTCTCTCTCATCTCTTTCTTTTAAAAAAAAAAAAGGTGGGTAACCAGTTAAAGTATAGACTTGAATATGCTTTATAGTCACTTAAAAGAGTAAGGAAGGTCTCTATGGACAGATGGAAAATTTCACAGGAATATTGTTAAGTCAAAAAAGCAAGCTGGATGCCAGAGCACAAGATGTGCTAGAAGAAAGTGCACACAGATGTTGATAAATAAATGGAGGACCCATGGAAGAATGCCCAGTAACTGGGGGGCATTGGTTGCACCCAAAGCAGGAAGCTGGGAGGCTGGAGAACATCAGAGGAAGAGAGACTGACATACTAGGGTCACTGCAGATATAATTAGTTAAGATAAAGACATACTGGTGTAGAGTGAGCCCCTTAAAAAAAAAAAAGAAAAAAAGCAGGGAGGACTTGGACACAGACAAGGAGACAGAGAACATCATGTGAGGATGAAGGCAGAGACCAGGTGATACCCAGCAAACCAGCAGAAATTCGGAGAGAGGTGTACAATAGATTTTTCCCTCTTGACCCAACCCTGATGATACCTTGATCATAGACTTCTAGCCTCTTCTTCCAAGACCAGCTTGTGGTGCTCTATTAAGCTGATAACACTATTCCCGAGTCCCTTTTGAATTCTGTATTCAAAAGTGCACGTGTTAGTGATTAAAAATTCTCTCTCTCTCTCTTTTTTTTGTACTGGGGATTGAATCCCAGGATTGAATCCCAGGATTGAATCCCCTCACTAAGTTGCTCAGGTTGGCCTCAAACTTAGAATCCTCCTGCCTCAGCCTCCTAGTTGCTAGAATTCCAGGTGTATACCACTGTATCCTGCTTACATTTGCTTTCAACACAAATACTCCTTCCTTCTGGAAACCTTCCTGATTCACCAGGCTGAGCTGGCATTAGTTACAATAGCTAAAATGTTGCTCAGGCTGGCCTCAAACTTTGAATCCTCCTGCCTCAGCCTCCTAGTTGCTGGGATTACCATTCTGCACCTGGCTTAAATGATGTAGCTTATTGATAAAATATCCCTGGATTCAATCCCCAGTACCATTTTAGCTGCAACAGCTAAAATCCCTGCAACAGCATTTACCCAATGGTAAATGTAATTTAACTATTCACAAGGGTCTGCCTCTGCAAAATCATAACTCCAGGAGGATAGGGGCTGAGCCCTCCATTCATTCATTATAGTCCCAGAGCCAGTTAGTCCTCCAGGGTTTGCTGGAGGAAGTGAATAAATAAATAACTAGACATTTTTCACTTCCTTCCTTCTTTTCTATACTGATTTATTGGTTTGGGGCTTTATAAGCTGTCAGTGCATTTATGTTTAGCCAGGGTGACGTCTGAAACCTGGCCCTAGGCTTTGGAGGATCTTTTTTTTTTTTTTTTTTTTTTTTTTAAAAATATTTATTTATTTTAGTTGTCGGCGGACACAACATCTTTGTTTGTATGTGGTGCTGAGGATTGAACCCCGGCCGCATGCATGCCAGGCGAGCGCGCCACCACTTGAGCCACATCCCCAGCCCCTTTGGAGGATCTTGATAGGTAGAAAGGAAAAAAAAATTATTTACAAGCACATTAAGAGTTGCACTTTAAATGAGCTAAGAGTTTAGTGCAATTCAGGGGAGATATTCCTCAAACAGGAAGAGTTCACTTTTTCTGGAAAAGAGAGACACTTCAAGAAAATCTTCCTCTCTGGAGTGCCACATTAGATGAAGGACAAATGAAACAATTTGTAGCTCATACTCCAAAGGGGGACTTCTATAGCGATTATAGAAGTGACACTTGAGTTGGGCACTAAACAGCCACACTCTGGCTGTCGTCTTCCTTTCCCAGGGCTGCTCTAAAAAAAAATATCACAAACTGGGCAGCTTAAAGCAATGGAAATTTATTATCTCACTGTCCTGGAGACCAAAAGTCAGAAATCTGGTGGGGAGGAGATTCCTCATCTCTTCTACCTTCTGGTGGTTCCCAGAAATCCTTGATGTTCACTGGCTTGTTGATGAATCATTCTGATCTCTGCCACCATTGTCACATGGCCTTCTCCCTCTGTGTTTGTAAGTCTTTGTGACACATTCCTGTCTTATAAGGACATCAGTTGTTGGATGGGGGCTCACCCAAATTCAGTATAACCTCATCTCAATTTGGTCACATCTGCAAAGTAAAGTGACATTCTGAGGTTCCAAGTGGGCATGAATTGGGGGAGGAGGGATACTATTCAACCCATGCATTAAGCTAGGACTTGCACAGAAAGGAGAAGCAGCAAAAAACCAGAGCTGTTTAGCCTTGTCAGGCACAGACTGTGTGTGGGGGGGTAGGGTATTGCTCAATGGTAGAGTTCTTGCTAAATGTGAGGCCTGGTTGGATCCCCAGAATGTGTGTGTGTGTGTGCGCGCGCGTGCATGCGCTTGTAGTTAGTACAAATGCCTGCTTTCAAATCCTGGCTCTTCCTGCCAGTGTATTAGGTTACTCAACATCTCTAAGCCTTCTCCCCATCCCATAATGATTGGATTTTAATAAAAGTCTGTGCTTCCTCTATTGCTGGGCAGAAAAATGAGATCCTATCCTGATGATCTTACCAGGGGTCCCTGATTTTTTTTTCTTTTCTTTTTTTTAGGCTGGGGGATAGAAGTGAGGAGAACAGGTTGGGATGTGTTGGGTCTGAGGCCCTGGGGCTGGGGAGGCAGTTATTCCCCCAGGATGTGTTGTCTTTCAACGCCTAGCTGGCTGTCCTCCACTTGCCTTCCAGCTCTGGGCTGGGAAGGTCCTGACAGAGTCTGAGGTGGGTGTAGAGGAGCCAGGTCAGTGCTTACATGTCCAAAGGCTACTGACAAACCTGGACAAGCCTTCACTTCCTGCCAACCAGAGTCAGATAAAATCTGTCCTCCGGCTCCTGAAAGCTCTGTCCCACCAGCCCCAGTCAGGCCTGGAGATCGCCACACCTCCTTCATGATCCCCCACCTGACCTCTGCCCATCTAACCCCCACGCTTGCCTAGCCCTCTCCAGGCTGTCATCGCAGGGATTCTACTGCCCTCACCCCCTCACCCCAACACTCCCCCTTTCCCTTTTCCCTCTTAAAAAAAAAAAATAGCTTTTAATACTGAAGTGCCCCGTTCCAAGGCACCTGCCATCCTCTCAGGGAAAAATGAAGACAGTTAATCGGCAAAACAGGATAGTTTATGATTAAAGGCACAGATGCCTGTTACAGGATGTACCTGCCTCATGAGGTCAGAGAGCACGGAGTGGCTGGGCTCAAGCACAGACCGACTTTAACTTTTAATGACAAACAGATGCAAAGTTAGAGCTGCAATCTAAAATGCTGCAGCTAAGCCATATTGATTTCCCACCCCTCCACCTCCACCAGGGTGTATTTATAGAACTTATCATTGGAGTCTCCATAGCATAACCAGACCAGATATGTCCTCTGCCACTCTGCACAAACACCTCTCTCTGATTCACCTGACCATCCACACACTCCCTCTGGGTGTGCTGGCCTCCCCTTGTCTAGGCTGCCCATTGAGGAAGAGCCTCCTGGGAGGGGATGGCTGAGGACAGTAGGCAAGGCTGAGTGGGCAAATCTCTGCTAACATCTCAAAGGCAAACAACCCCACTTGAGATAATCAGTGATTTGCATAGATTGGAGAGAACTGGCTGTTCCCTGGGCCAGCTCATGTTCCATTAGAACTGGATCAAATCATCCAGACACTGAAATCTTTTGGGTGACATTTTCATTTAAACTTGCCATCATAGCTGGGCTGGAGTCCCCTGTCTGTGACCTGTGCTATGAGTCAACCAGGCTTGGACACATCATTGCTAGAGCTGATCTGTAATCTTCCATAGCCGCTGGCTGCTGCTTGTTTCCTCAGCACTGAGAAAAACTATGTGCACAAGCTTTATTTCTCAATTGTAGCTTTTAATACTTTTCCTTGGTGACTAGTGGGGCCAAGTCATTGATTTACTTATCTTATGCATTGAGTGCACAGTTAAAAATGTGGACTCTGGAATCAATTGCCTCAATTCAAATCCCACCTCCACCAATTAAAGCTTTATGTTAGCAACTCTAAAACCTCAATTGCTTCATCTGTAAAAGGAAAATCATAACCATCTCTGACCCAAAAGCTGCTCAGAAGATTTTTCCAGTACAGGTTTCTGGAAGCAGACTATGAAAGTTAGCAAGAAGGACTTGCTCAGGGAATTCTCTGAAGAGCCACACTCAGGATTGGGCAGAGTTGAGCTGTGATGTAGTCCCAAAGAAAACAGCAAGGATGTCCCTTGGCCCTGTCTTAACCCGAAGCAAAGGAACTGGGGTTGGTAAGCCCCTTAGCAGCTCAGCCTTGGACACAGGTTGCCTCCAAGGAAGTGGGACCATGGATCAGGCAGTTTTCTTCAGCTAAGCCTGTCCCTGAAGGATAGCTGAGATTTTTATGTGAACTTTGGAAAGTTTCTAGACATCTCTAAGCTGGTTTCTTCATCCATTCAATGGGTTTAATAAAAGCCTGGGCATGCTAGGATTGATGTGCAGATAAATGAGATTGTGTCTTGCCCTTTTCCTGTAGCATTCCCAGTCATGGATAGAGTAAGTCCCTTATTCTTGGAAAGAGACCTGGGCAGCACATAACAGCTTCCACCACAAAGATTAAATGTGATAATCCACATGGAACCCTCAACACAATATGTGGCATGTAGTAATTGCTCCATAAGTGGTAGACATTGAAATTGTTGTTGCTTTAATAACTATTATTTGTCAGGCATTGTGCTAGAGGCTGGGGACACAGCAGTGATCATGATTCTGTTCCTGCCCTCAAGAAACTCAATCCTTGAGCAATTTAAACAATGAAACAAGCAATTACAACCCAATTGACAAGGTGGCACAGGACGTGCATGGGAGCACCTAGAAGAGGCACATGACCTAGACTAGAAGGAGGATGGAAAGCAACGCTGAAGGTGATACCTGAGGATGAAGAGGCCCCAGTCAAGCAAAGGGAGCAACAGGTGGGGGTGGGGTGGGGAGAGGTCTGTCCAGGTGGAGGAAGCAGTGTGTGCATGACACAGTTTGCAGGGGCAGCCAGAGTGTGCCAGGACTGGGAGGAAGGGCCTTGTGCACACAGGACAAGGAATGTAAACTTGCATTCTGAGAGGGCAATGGGAGTTATGGATGGATTTTTTAAAAATGTTTTTCTGTAGTTGTAGATGGACAGAATGCCCTTATCTTATCTGTCTATTTTTCTGTGGTGCTGAGGATCTAACCCATTGCCTCACGCATGCTAGGCAAGTGCTCTGCCACTGAGCTACAGCCCCAGCCCACATGGATGGATTTTAACCACAGAAAGGACAAGGCCCATTTTGTGCTTGAAAAGATCATGCTGGCTGACATACAGGCAAGTGAATAGAGACAGACAAGATTAGAGCTGGGAGACCCAAAAAGAGGTTGTGCCAGTGTCCAGATGAGAGGCAAAGGTGACCTGGACAAGTTGATGGCACTGAAAACACATAAGAGCACATTGAGTTAAGTAATATTTAGGAAGGGGTGATGACTGGATGGTGAGAGAGAAAGGGAATTCAAGGTTAGACTTGAATTTCTGATCTGGGCAAGAGATCTTCAGGAGGCCACGGAATGAGTGTCCTAAGACCAGGAGGGAAAAAAGCCATTGAACTCAGACATGCCACTCCTTATTCAGAATGGCTCAAAGGAGCTCTTCCAGCCAGCTCTCAGAGCATATGCCTCCATTTTAAAGAAGCCCATTTGAAGTCCCAGTAGAGTACAGTACAATCACCAGAAGCTGCTATGTTAATCCCAGAGGTACCTGTTTCCTTCCCTTCTAAGGGGACTGGCCAGCAGAATGCACTCTCATTGTTTAATTGTAGTTGTAGTGGGAAGCAAAGAAGAAGACAGAAAGAAAAATTCACTTTGGATTCAATCTTCATGAACATCAACAATGTTTATTGGTAGGGACTCTAGGTCCAGCCCTGCGCTCAGGGCTTCAGATATAAGGAAGCATAAGCATATAAGTTCACTGACCCGTGAACTTGAGGGCCCAGTTCCTTCAACAGTAATTTTATTTATTTTTTTAAATGGTGCTGGGGTTGGTGGAGATGGAACCCAACCCTATCACCACCAGATTTCTCATGGTAAATTAGTGTGCAGGCATCCAGGTTTGTACATGGATCCTTCTTATGTTTCATGATCTGAGTCAGTCCCTGAGGCCTGATCACCTCTGCACTTTTACGGCTTCAAAGCAAATAAGACCTTTGCAAGTGGGAATAATCCCACTAGAAAGGGTTGGCAGACCTCTCTAGTATTTGCTCCAGGGGAATAATCTGAGGGCAGGAAAAGACCTGAGGATTGTTCCTCCTCCTCCTCCTCCTCCTCCTCCAACTTCCTCCTCCAACTTCCTCCTCCTCCTCCTCCTCCTCCTCCTCCTCCTCCTCCTCCTCCTCCAACTTCCTCCTCCTCCTCCTCCTCCTCCTCCTCCTCCTCCTCCTCCTCCTCCTCCTCCTCCTCCTCCTCCTCCTCCTCCTCCTCCTCCTCTTCTTCTTCTTCTTCTTCTTCTTCTTCTTCTTCTTCTTTTTGAGACAGGGTCTGTATCATTTGCCCAGGCAGACCTCCAATTCATGCTATCCTGCCTCAGCCTCCCAAATAGCTAGGATTACAGGCCCACCACCAGCCCAACTCCAGAATATTCTCTGAATTCAACTTGGGAAATCAGGCCCAATATTAGTTCAAGATATATCTTTTTTTTTTTTTAAAGAGAGAGTGAGAGAGGGAGGGAGAGAGAGAGAATTTTTAATATTTATTTTTTAGTTATCGGCAGACACAACATCTTTGTTTGTATGTGGTGCTGAGGATCAATCCCGGGCGCGGCTAATGCCAGGCAAGCGTGCACATCCCACTTGAGCCACATCCCCAGCCCCTCAAGATATTTCTGAGGAAAGAGAATGAGTCGTCATGCCTAAGGATCTAGATTGGCACCTCCCCCGATTTTTTCTGGAATACATAGGAGAATCAGGGTGCTTGTGAAGTTACAAGTGAAACTGCCATTGAATCAACCAAATAAAGAATTTTCATGGTTTGGTTTGGTGCCTACTTTCCAAACAAGGGTATAGATTTGACATCAAGAACCAACCTCTACTATTAAAAAAAAAAAAAAAGAAAAAAAAACAAGAAATGTGATTTTTCTTTAAAATTGTTTCCTGCAGTGTATGTTCCTCTATTACAGATATGAGGTTCAAGAATAAAACCATCAGTCGATATGATTTCTTCTTTAGGTTTCCAAAGGCAGGCAGGTTCCTTTCCTCTGCACTTCCGTTTTCTTCCAGGCTCGTCAGGTTAGTGTTCCCGAGCTTCTCCTGGGCAGCACTTGCGCCCTTGAGAGAAAGTGTTTTAAACGTCACCAAGGTACGCCAGGGTCCTCGAGTATCAGTATATGAGGGTTTGGAGGTGGGCGCGACTTAGTCTGAAGACGACTTCTATCTTATTCAGAGGAGGGGCAGCGCGCGGACTCCCGTCCCGGGAACACCCATGCGGCGCGAAGGAGGCAGCGAGGCTGGAGACCGAAACCCGCCCGGGCGCACAGAGGACGCCCCGGGCCGGCCAGGCGCCCAGGTCCACCTCTGGGTGATCCCTTCGCGGGGACGCGATTGAGACAGCTCCGGGGAGGGAGGGAGGACCCGGAAGGTGTGGGGGAGGGGATACGAGCCCCGCCCCGGCCCCGCCCCGGCCCCGCCCCTGGCTCGGCCCCGCCCCGCCGCGCCACGATTATAGCCGATGACTCAGGGCGGAGCTCCGCATCCAACCCGCACGGCCGCCAACTTCTCTGGATGGGACCAGAAGTTTCTAGCCGGCCAGTTGCTACCTCCCTTTATCTCCTCCTTCCCCTTTGGCAGCGAGGAGGCTATTTCCAGACACTTCCACCCCTCTCCGGCCACGTCACCCCGTCCTTTAATTCATAAAGGTGCCCGGGGCCGGCTTCCCGGACACGTCGGCGGCGCGCAGAGCTCTCGCTCCACCGGCGGCGGCGAAGTGTCCGCACCCCGCGACCCCGCGTCCCGAGGCCGCTGCGGCCCGACCCCGACCCAGCATGAGCGCTGCCACCCACTCGCCCATGGTGCAGATGGCGTCCGGCAACGGCGCCGGTGACCGCGACCCCCTGCCCCCGGGCTGGGAGATCAAGATCGACCCGCAGACCGGCTGGCCCTTCTTCGTGGACCACAACAGTCGCACCACGACGTGGAACGACCCGCGCGTGCCCCCTCAAGGTCCCAAGGTGAGCCGGGCCAGCGGCCTCACTTCGACGGCGAGCAGGCCGGGCGGGGGGACTGGGCCGGCGGGGTACGCCGGGGCTCCCGACCGCCGGAGGTCGGCGAAGGCCACCGCGGACTCACGGCCTTCGGGGCGGACAGCGACCCCCACGCAGGGGTAGGTCGCCGCTCCCGTTGCGTCCTGCTGCGCGCGGGCGAATACCCTCTGCAGACCCGCCCTTGACAGGCGTCGGGCCCAGAGAAGCCCCCGAGGGCTGGCCCAGGGAGTGCGACCCGCAGGGGGACGCTGGGTCCACTCGCCCTGTTCGAGGGGCGGAGGGCCTGGTGCTGGAGCTGCCCGCGCTCCTGGGCCCCGGGAGGGGCGGCCGGCCTGGTCAGCAGCCGAGGCCCTGGCCAGGCCCCGCCGCGGCCTCTCTCCCCACCCGGCCTTGCGTCCCGAGATCGGCGGCACCCTGTACGGTTCATGCATCGTCCCTCTGTGCGGATGCCAGAACTCCTCGCAGGCAAGGGCGGGCGGCGGGGGGGACTTTGGGGGAATTTCACCTTCTAGTTCCACAACTTGGTTGAGGGTTGTGTTGACTTTACTCTGTCTCAGACATAGAGTGACTCAGGACACTGGCGTAAATACATTTCATTAGTTTTTATTCTTTCTGTATTTGAAATTACAGCTGTATTACTGTTTGAAACTGCTTTCAATAAGGTAGTCTAATGTCACTTGTTTAAAGAAACAAACAAAAAACCCACAAGGTACTCTACTCCCGGGCAGTTTCTGTGCTAGAGATCCCTGACTGCCTCATAGTTGGCCCCTGCCTCGCCACATTGCCTCACACTGGAGAGAAAGAGAATATGTATTTTTTTTTTTAATTTTAATGGCACACATTCCCCTTCTTGTTATGGTATTAAAATACTTAGGATTTGTTCCCAGTACATAAATAACTGAAGAGCGATACTCTTGTGAATGCAGCAAATATATACCCCAGTGTCAAATATGCAGAGATACCTTCAAGAGCATGAATATTTGAAAATACAAATTTGGGATGAAGAGCAAGGAAATTTGAAAATAAATATTTGGATTGAGGGCTGGGATTGTAGTTCAGTGGTAGAGCTCTTACTTAGCATGTGTGAGGCACTGGGTTTGAACCTCAGCACCACATATAAATAAAGTAAAAAAAAAAAGTAAATTGACAACTAAAAGATAATTTAAAATTTTTGGATTGAATCTGCTCATTTGAAAATATAGTTAAAATTTTATAATTAACACATTGATGTAGTAATAATTTCTATAAATTTGAGCGATTTTTCAAAGTAAAAAGTTTGGAAAAATAAATATACCTAAAGAGTAATTATTACTGGTGTCTGGAAAAAATTAAAAGCAATTAAGAGCTGATAACCATTATTTTTTTAAAAAGATATGTATTACCCACTTCACTTTCACTTTTAGGCACTTCATTTTTTGGCCAGTGCCACAGATAGAACTCAGGGCCTCCCAAATACTGGACAAACACTGCACTCCCAGCTCACATTTTATTTTTTTCTTAAAGATACTGATAAAACTTAGGTATCCAAGAGTGAGGCATTGTATATCCAGCAGTTTACATTTACAAGAAATTAATTGTATATTTATTCCTAAAAATCAGAACAAGAGGCTGTAATTATCTGGGATGGGCATAATTATATATATCTTTTTGTCTGTCTGTTCAACCCCTTATTGGGTGAAGCTTGTACTCTATCCCTCTTATTTCAGGGTGCATAGGTGTAGAAGATCTATATTTTTTAAAAATATATTTTTTTTAGTAGTCAGTGGACCTTTATTTTATTTATTGATATGCGGTGCTGAGAATCAAACCCAGTGCGTCACACATGCTAAGCAAGCGCTTTGCCACTGAGTCACAATCCCAACCCCCAACGATCTATATTTTTGAGGTGTCCTTCCTATAGACACATGGCCAGTCAGAATCTGCCTGCACCCTTTGTTGAGAGTGAAGATTAAGTTTGAGCACATACATTGCTTGTACTTTGCTTCTTTCTTTCTTTCTTTTTTTTTTTTGAATTTTTAAATATTGATTTTTTTTAGTTTTCAATGGACACAACATCTTTATTTTATTTTAATGTGGTGCTAAGGATTGAACCCAGCACCCTGCTCATGCCAGGTGAGCGCATTACCGCTTGAGCCACATCCCCAGCCCTGGTACTTTGCTTTCAACATGAGATTTACCCAGCAAGTTGGGATCTTCCTATGGATGGATTAGACTGGAATTTCATAAGCCTTTTTAAGGGAAAAAATTACTGTTCTCAACAAATAGAAGCTATGAACTACTAAAATAGAAGGGCTGGGTTGGAAGAGTTGATCTGAAATTTTCATGGTCAGAATTTTATTTTTTAAATCTGAATTTTATTTATTTATTTTTAGTACTAAGGTTTAAACCCAGAGGCTCTTAACCACTGAGCCACATCCCTAGTTCCCCTTTATATATATATAAATATATATATATGTGTGTGTGTGTATATATATATATATATATATATACACATATATAAATAAATAAAGGTTGCTCTGGGCCTCACTAAGTTGCTGAGGCTGGCCTTGAACTCGCGATCCTCCTGCCTCAGTCTCTTGAGCTGCTGGAATTACTGGTGTGTGCCATACCCAGCACAGTGAAAATTTTGAAGTTCTTGAAAGTTCTGGGATAGGTGGCCTAATCCCAGTGATTTAGCAAGACCCTCAGCAACTTGGTGAAACTCCATCTCAAGACAAAAAATTAGAAAGAGCTGAGTATATAGCTCAGAGATAAAGTGCTCCTGGGTAAAATCCACAGTATCATAAAAAAAAAAAGAAAGAAAGAAAGAAAGAAAAGAAAACTCCTTAAAGATCTTTGGTTCAGTCTCTTTATTTTATTGATAAAGAAATGCAGAGAGTTCAAGTGGGTTTCTGAAGGTCATAGAGGTAGCACCAATAGCAAGGAGAGAACAGTATGGAGCCACTAAGAACAGGCAGTTAGAAGTGGCTTGAGTTTTTATAAGACTGAAGCATGTGGGATGGAATTCTTGAGCATCTTTATGTCTTCCCCATCACATTGGGTCACTCAACTCTGCTGTGTTTGCTTGGATTTTGATGAGTGGATATGATGAATTCAAGAAGAGAGTTTTTTTTTTGTTTTTTTTTTTTAAATCAAATTGACTACCTGGGATTTGTCGGTGTGGTACCAAAACATAAGGAGAAAACTGACGTCAGTCTGAGAGTCAGATCCTCCCGGCTGCTCCTGCTTCATGTCTGGGTTTCACTGCTTTCAAAACAGTGCTTTGATAGTCACAGAATATCTGGGCAACTGATGCAGTTCCACTTACGTGAATCACACCTTAATCCAGACTAAATACAGTGGAAAATCCTTCCGTGTTGTTTTATGTTAGAAATTGGTTTCCTAATGCATAATGAGAGAAGAGCTGGGTTCTAAAGAAAAGGGCTCTTTTGGAGGAGCTGAACTGGAGGACCCTCTAAGCAGCCTCATGTTGGAGAAGAAATGCTGCCAGTCAATAAAAAGTATTCAGCGAGCATGGAAACAAAGCTCTCTTGGGGGCGGGTTCTGCTTTGGGATGTTTATAATCTAACGGTGTTGGTAAAGAGATGGCTTTCATGGAAAGAAGAAAAAGACTAGCATTTTGTATTTTATTTAGTTTTAAATTCTGTCCTCTTACGTTGATACTCCACCTTTCCCTGAAGTGTTTAGAGCAGGTCTTTTCTGCCCCCCTCCTTTTCTTAACAAGGGGGCAAGTAAAAGCAAGTGTCATGACTGCAAAGACACTGGCTTCATCCAGCACCTTTTTTTTTTCTTTTGTTTTTTTCTTGGTACTGAAGATTGAACCCAGGGTACCTTACCATTGAGCTACCTCCCAATCTTATTTATTTATTTATTTTTAAATACTTTGTTCGTTGTAGATGGACAATACCTTTATTTTATTTGATTATTTTTATGTGGTGCCAGGGATCAAACCCAGTGCCTTACACATTAGGCAAGTGCTCCACCACAGAGCTACAATCCTGGCCCCTTATTTGTTATTTTGAGACAGGGTCTTGCTAAGTTGCTGAGGTTGGCCATGAACTTTTGATTCTCCTGCCTTACTCTCTAGACTAAGGATCATAGGTGTGAGCCACCGTGCCTGGTCTTCATAAGTAGCTGGGCCTCCCACCAGCAGTCTTCCTGGATTCTGATTTTCTGCATCTTCTGCCTTCCCACTAATCTCCTAGCAAATTTGTATGATCCCAGACCCCTTTCCTGTCGGAGAAGTTAGTGATCACTGTGGCCCCTGGAGATGCACGGTCACCTGTAGTACTCCATGAGTAAGCAGAGTCTAGGTATTCTGAGTTCTGGTCACTTGAATACCTTCTTGGATGGCAGGCAGACACTCTTCCCTCACAGAGCGAGGCTATTCTTGCTCTGTGGATCTTTGGGGTTCCCAGCTGGCAGTCTCCAAAGGAACTTGGGCCCCATGTTGGATCTGAGTTACTCAGAGTGGTGCCCAGAAATCTTAAGTCCAAAGAGCTTTCTGTTGACTCTGATTCTGCCAGACTGGCTTGAGAGCCACGAGGGCCTGATCCTATTTGGCACGGGGGTGGGGGGATGGGGGATGTGCTGGGATGTGATACGAGCCTGTGTGGGTCCTGGAATCTCTCAGCCGTGCCTGCTTCACGTCTGGCCTGCAGAGTTGATTGTCTAGCCTTCACTTTCCTTGGGGAAACTTTCCCAGTGCCTGAGCTTCTGCAGTGTGACTCTGGGCAGAGGTAGGGACAGGGTTAAGACAGTTTCACAGCAGAGTGTGTCTGGCAAGGTGTCAGTGTGAGAGTGGGGAGGTGGTCAGTCTCTTGGCCTGAGACCTCCCCACACCCCAGAAGAAATGAGCCAGATCAGGGACTCCTTCTTTCCGTCTGGCCCTCCCAGCATTCACTCGCCATCACAGTGTGGCAGGTTGTACTCAGGTGCTGTGAAAGAAACATCCCTTCAGAGAAAATTGGAAGTATTTCAAGTATGATTGGAGCAGAGAGAGCTGTTTATTCTGCGTCAGATTCAGCAAAGCCTCCTGAATTTTCTTAAAGATGAGATCATTTTGCTCTTTCTGGATCGATTGCAAGCTGTTGTGTCTCTTAGCAGATTCGGAGCACAGTCGGGAGATGAGTGGCCCATTCTCTCCTTCGCATTTCCAGCAAGTTGCAGTCATGGCTGAACAAATGCCTTTGCTACTGGATGAACAGTGTTTTGTTGGGGGTGGGTGAAGAGTGTGGCCGCATATCTTGGGAGCCGGGCTCTCCAAGACCTTCATTTTCTAAAGAACAGCCTGTGTTTGGCTCACTCAAGAACTAAGTGTACCTCGGAGAGTATAATTTGTACCTGTTCTGTGAAGTAGATTCCCCTTTATGAGGGCAGAGTCTGTGCAGGGACGGTGGCATTTGACGTTAGGCAGGGCTGGGAAGGCTTATATGTTGGATGCTATCAGGGCTGGTGGTGAGTCACAAAGCTTCATACCACCCATGAGGCTTGATTAGCACTGTCCTCATTTCTGGAATGACACACAGTTGCCTTATATAAACCACTCTGCATGTTTATTACTTTTTATTGACATTTAAAAATGATGTTCTGTTGTTTACCATCCAAAACAGGAAACCATACATAATACAAACCTGCTCTTTCTCCTTCAAGTTTTGCCATTTTAATGCTGCTCTTAAATATTTCGGAGGCCTATATTGAAACACCGGAAGCTGAAGACAAAGGTCCTACTTATTAGGAACCTCTGAGACCCTATAGTTTAGATCAGCCCCCAGGAACCCACCACATGTGACTATTACTCTCCAGCCCCCTCCCTGGTTCCCCTCTGTAGTGAATCAGCTCCACACCCCCAGTCTGTTTCTTCCTCACCACTTAGACTCAGCCAGACTTCTAAGGCCAGATGCCAGATCCTGTTGTTCTTCAGATGTGGTGTCTCTCCATCGTTGCCTGCCACTTGTGATACTTTGTGTGATATCTAGTGTTACTAAGTCTTCACATATTTCTATGAAGATGACTTGGGGCCTTGTCAGCTTTTCAGGGGGCCAGGCAGCTTGCAAAAGCTTAATCAGAAAGATTTCCTTAGGAAAGGATGAATGGATTTTTCTTGGTCTGTCAACATATTGATACCTATGTTCAAGATATGAATGCGTACTTTAATAGATCTTGTCTTTTTTAAATCCTCAGGACAGTTCTCTGAGGTAGGAGCTCTTAAGTATGCCTTAATGCCTGAGAAAACAGGCTTGGAGAAGGGATTTGCCTGGCCTTGGGTCACAGAAAGACTGTTATAGCTTTCCCCACCTAGGATCCTGCAGGAGTGACCCACACAGTTGCCTTTAGTGGGCCAGGCTGCTTCATACCCAGGCCCAACCCCACGTAATAAATAGCCTTGAATCCATCTTTGTACAGTTGATGAGAAATATTGGCCCATTTCCTGAGCCTGAGTCTTAACTCAGGAGGTGGGCTGTTGTTTTCGTGTCACAGAATTAAATGCCATATAAGGGACAGGGGTGCTGTTCGATGCCTTCCTCCATGAAGCATGTCCCACCTCCTTCCAATGAGAAGCAGGCTCTCCCTGCTTTGCCTTGGGCTCATATGGCGGTTGCAGGTTCTGGGGCCGTCTGTTTCATTCTCTGAGCTGGAAAAAACTACTGTGTGGCCTGCCTCTGATGAAGTGTGGAGGGTGTGTGTCACTGGAAGCCTTCCATTGGTTCCTCAGCATTGCAGTGTTGTCCTGGGCTCCTGATTGTCCCCCCAGAGGCCTGTCCCTGTGATCACTTTTTGAATGTTGTTTTCTGCATAGAGGATGTCAGTGTTAATTCCCCAAGTCCATCCTGATGGGCCTGGAGAAGCTCTGTTTTCCACCAGTGACACAGCATCTTCCAGCCAGCCTGCCTGAGGGAGGGGCTGGGAGCCAACAGCAGCCAGACGCTGTCTGCACAGCTAGGGATCAGCGACACTGGGAAAGGAGACTTTTTCATTTCTTTTTCTTGTTGTGGGCAGTAAGATCAGACGCCGCATATGCAGAGCTTCTTATTCACTGCCAATTCAAAAAGACCTGGAAGTGTAGCCTGCTCCTTTGTGTGTCAGGAGCCTATTGTAAACACATCAGCTGCCCAAGGCTCCTAGCACAGAGCTGGGCCCTGGTGAATTGAGGTGAGACTTTCTACTGGAAATTCTTTAGCATCCTGTTGGAGAACAGACCTTTCCTATTTCAAAATAACTTCTTCAGTGTTCACTAAAGTAGAATTGCAGTTATTTCAAAATTTAAAAATTTCTTCTTGGACACTGAAGAAATGAATGGTTTAAAAAACCCAGATAGTGGGGAAGAGGAAGAGGAAGGCACCTACATGTGCCAAGGAGAAGGCAGCTGCTACGATGCTGGGTTGAACCTCCTGGGTCAGTGGAATAGGCCCCGGTACAGGGCCCGGTGCAGAAAGGGTTAGCCCCTGTTGTTGCTGCTGAATAGGGTCTTCTCCCTCCAGAGGCCCTGTGCTGGGCGCCATTGCAATCTTGAGGTTGTGGTGACTCAGAACTGAGCCAGTGTCTTTACTCTCGCTCACTTGCCCTGTCTTGGCAGGGCCGATGACTCAGCAGAGCAGTGGCTTCCTGACCCAGCACACACTTGTACTGAATGTTCCAGGTCTGAACCTCAGCCCAGCTTGGCCAGATGAAACGCTTTCCTTCCTGCTGCATTTACCCCAGGAAGACAAAGAAGAGTTTGGAGATGTTAATCACACAGCATAGAGGTGTGACAGGAAAGGGCTAGTGAAAGGGCTGAGCTTACCATCAGACAAACTCACGATCTAGAGAGCTTAGTTAAATTGTTCACCCTCCCTGGGCCTCAGTCCCCACTTCTATAAAATGGGAATTGCAACTGTACTTGTCCAGCAGGGTTGGGAGACTGCAGGGAGATGTTGCATGGAGGGGGTTAGTTCAAAGCCTGGACCTGGATCGGTACATGCACAGTCCCTGGAGATGTTCACAGCCTTCGATGCTGGGTGAGAGGGTATTTGCAGATAGGCATTTGGCTGCCCCATGTGGTAGATGTGGCTATGCATAGGACCTTTAGCTCTCAGATGGGCCTGAGTATTGCTTCTCAGAAGTCAGACCTCCTGTCATCCCCTTTGCACCAAGTTAAGCTGACTGCACCTTAACTGTGTCTAAACATCCCTCAGAACCCTGGCCTTGCTGTGTCCCTTGTGACGGCAATATGCAGCCAGGGGTCACATGAAGACTGTTAGGCCTCCTAGAGCCTTAGCCAGCCCCCAGCTCCAGCTCCTGTCAATCCCTCATCCTCCACCTGAGACAGGCCTGGGTATGGTGATTCCTGCCCAGAGCTGCCCTGAACCCTGCCTTACTCAGCCCAACTCCTTGAGGACAGGCTGTCTCTTGGACATTCCAGCACAGCCCTGAGGACAGTGCCAGGAAGGTACTAGGTACCAGGATCCTTAGAAGCTGGGGAGAGCCAAGATATCTTAATAAGAGCCCATGGACCCTGTTACCTGCACCCAGCTTAGAGGGGCAAAGATGTCCCCACAGATGGAAGAAGGAGTTTTCTAATTGTCTTCATCATCCTGGGGGAAGATGTGGTTGTTATGTGAAGAATGCTTTGAGAAGCTGTTTAGGGTAGGGAGAAGAATTCCTAGGAATCTCCCTAAGGGACTCACTGTTGGTCCAAGAGGGTCTCCCTTTGCCCCAGTTGCTGTTTACAAATGGGAGATTTTTTTTCTCTTGGCAAAGTATATTTTGTACAAAATGCACATCTGCTGTCATCCTACACTGACACCTAACAAACGTTTGCATGGTTGGTATCTAGCAGATGGAACCAGTGTGTCCACTTTTGATGTGGGACAAGTCCTTGAGAAGGCTGTGGAAATGTCCAGGTGTGAGGATGGTCCCTTCCAGGTCTCTTTAAATTCAGGGAGATCTTGCTTCCTGGTGTGGAGATTTCAGGTACTTATCCCTCTGTGATTCCTAACTGTAGGTAGATTAAAGAAGGTGCCTTGCTCCTTCTCCTCTTCTGGTTTTTTTTTTTTTTTTTTTTTGAAGAGGAAGTAGGTAGTGTTTATTTTTCCCTGAATCCATGAGTACAGGAGCTGGATTATCTTGGCCTGGCTGTGCACTTCCTGTGTGACCTTGGACCTCATCCATTTCCACATTTGCTAAGTGGAATCCTTGAGGAGGGCTCCTGGGTGTGGGGACAATGGGGAGGCTAGAGACTTGGCTCTGAGCCCCGACCTCTCCCCCATTGGAGAAACGCTCAAAAGCTGCCAGTGTGCATAGCTGGCTTGAGGACTGCTTGTGGGCCCTGGTAAGGGAGGTCGAGGAGATGCCTGCAGATGTTCTGCCTCCTGTGGACTGCCCCCTGCCCCAGCCTGGCCTGGCCTTTTCTCCCCCAGGTCTCTGGTTGTGTGCAGGGAGCCCCAGCCTGCTGTTGGTTCCCAGCAGTGAGTTGGTGTATAGGCCCTTCCCCAGAGTAGCTTGCAGGCCTGAAGGAAAGGGAAAAATACTGAGGTGAGGCCTTCTGAGGGGTTTTTGGCTGTGTTTGCTTCCAGGTTAGTTCTCAGCAGAAAAAATGGCATTCTTGTTAATTAGTGCCCTCAAAGCTCTCAGATAAATGGCCTACAACGCTATTAGGCTTCTTACCTAGTTGGTGAGAACCACTGAGGAACTGGGCTTTGCAAACAGCAGGCCTAACCCTTGCTGGAGAAAGCTGCGTTTATCCATATCTATCTGTGGAGTGAAGATACATGACTGTATAGGGCAGGTTGTGGCTTGAAGTTACAGAGCCTTTTTACGTCTTTATTTCACCTATGTCTTTCAACCCCCCCCCCCCCCGCCCTCGCAGAGTGTTAGGAATTTTACAGCTGGGGAAACTGAGTCTTAGTAGTAAGGAGCCCCAGCTCCTTACTGGTGAGCAGCAGGGAGGGATTGGAGCCCAGGGCGACAACTTGCAGACTAGGGCTCTGTTGTTCATTCCTGTTTATTTGGACACAGCTGCAAAGAGAAGCAATGCTAGGGGCTAGGGACGCAGCTCAGAGGTAGAGCATTTGCCTGGCCTGTGCACGGCCGAGTTCAGTCCCCAGTACAACAGGAAGAGGAGGAGGAGGAGGAGGAGGAGGAGGAGGTGAAGCAGTGCTGGTTTCATCTTCTAAAAATACTCTCCAGTAGAAACATAGAGGGACATTCATTTTATTAGTCCTGGGATAAAATGATTAACAAGTATCAGAGCAAACCTCCCATCAGCTTTGATTCAGGCTGGCTCACAGAGATTATGGCCTCCACGGATCTCTGTTTTACCAGAAGTCCCAGGACAAAATTCCACCTTCTTAGAGGTCCTATGAATGGACTTTGGTGGAATGTGGGCCTTGCTTATTATTCAGAATTTTCTCATTCTCTTATCTACCCCACCCAGCAAAGGGAGTGGTGGAAAAAGACCCCGTATCACAATCTGGTGGAAACTGAAAGAATTTAGAGTTCCTTGTAGGGACACAAGTGACTATTTATATAACAAATTGACAGTAATACTTAATTCATTCCTATGGCCCATTGTATCAAACAGAAAGTGGTGGTAGCATGTTGAGGCTCAGCCCTGTGCTTAACATGAAAGCTTTGTGCTCCAGTCTCCTGCCTGATGGAGGTAAGCCACGCTGCTGAATTGTGACCAGGCCCTGGCTACATGGGGAGTTCCAGGATTGCTCTTTTCCTCCACCTCTTTCCTTTGTTTTAGAAGTTTTGAAGTGTTGTTAGAGAACTCAACGCCTGGCCTGGGTGAAGGCTCTTCTGGCCTAAAAACCCAGTTAATAGAATCCGTGTCCTACTTTAAGACTCAGGGCTATCATCAGAAGTGCTGTGGCAGCCCCAGGAGCTGCTATAACCCTCAGTTCCCATCAGGGTGATGGGAGCTGAGGTTTGTAGGTATTGAACCCACTTTTTTTTTTTTTTAAATATGTTTTAGTTGTAGATGGACACCATGCCTTTATTATTTTTGTGTGGTGCTGAGGATCAAATCCAGAGCCTCACACACGCTAGGGCAAGTACTTTACCACTGAGCCACAACCCCAGCCCTTGAGCCCACTTTTTAAGAGCACTGTGGCCATAAAACCAAAGCTGTGGGGTTGGGCCTCACAGAGGGAGCCTGTTTTCAGGGTTCAGAGTGTTCAGTGTTCGGGGGATCAGTTGTAGATGGGTCAAGGCCAGCCCTTCTGTATGGCCATCCTATGAATGTGCATGTACCCAGCTTGTGCCTTGCCAGACCCACACCTGGCAGGCATCCGATCCCTGCTTCCTGCCCATCTCCTAGAGTACAAGGGCTGCAGCCAGGGTGGTGTTCAGCCTCTTCATAGTTGAGAAAATAAGGTCCAGGGAGGGATTGCTGGATGTTCGCTTCACAGGTGGTTTTAGGTGGAACAAGACCTAGGACCAACTGCAGTCTCTTTCCGATTTCCTGGCTGTCCCCTTAGTGCCAGGTACTTGTTACAAACAATTAGTCATGCAATCGTGACCTTAAGCAGATAAGCCCAACAGCTTGCCTGGGCTCCAAACCTGACCTCAGGCTTTCTCTAATAATAATGTCTTGTTTTTAACAGGACAAAATTTTGGCTTGTCTGAGGTATTTTTTTTTCTGCTTTCAATCCCAGCCATCTCATGGAGTTATTTGTTGCCCTAAGACAAGCCTCAGAAGATTTTAATGCAATATTCAGGCAAGGGGAAAGAATTAACTAATTTATTTTATAAATTAATGTGGTGAGATAAGCAGTGGAAGGCCCTGGGGCACTTATTTTCTAATTAGATTTTGTGTATATTCCTGATGTCCTTTTACCTAAAGATAAGGGTAATGAGCTGAGCTGCAGGCAGGTCTCGGTGATGATGGGCAGTCATCAGCTTGGTGACTGTGATTGCACCCCAGTCCCTGTCATGTGATCACCCAGCGCCACCCATACCCCACCCCTTAGAAGGTGGCTTCTCCCCATTGATGTCAGGTTGGAGCAGGGGATGAGTCATATCTGAAGGATGCTAGTGTAACCAAGAGACTGTCTCTAGAATTGTGCTTGAACTTGAGAACACCTCTTAATGGACTAAACAGATATTTTAGTCATATTCTGGGGAATTATAATATTACACGTTTTTTGGGGGGGTGTTCTTTTTTTTTTTTTTTTAACTTGATTTTGATGAAAATGCAGTGGGCACTGTAGGTCTCCAGGCAGTGCTTTTTACTTAGAAAAATCAGTCATTTGTACTGGACTCTAGCAATGCCGGGAGTGGGGCCCTCAGGCTGTGGTGTGAGCACAGGCCTTGCTGTGGGTGTGAGTGTCACTTTTTATTCTTTCAGGTGGAATTGCTGATTGTTCTGTGAAGTTGGTGTAATTTTTCAGTCACCTAAAGCAATAGTTTTCTAAACAAAACCCCCCAGAGTGGAGGGGGCGTCTGGAACTTCTTCCTGATGCAACATTTGCATTTTATTAAACAGCATTAGTGGGCCATTAATTCTCCCAGGTCCAGGAGCCATGGACCTCAGGATTGTAAAGAAAAGCAGCCCCAGCCACCCTTCCCCTTTAGCCTTTGCGTTTGTGCCTGATGGCTTAGTCATTTTCCAGTCTTCTACCCAGGGTTCTAGGAAAATGTGCAGTTTGCTAGATTTTTACACAGGGGTGCACCTATTTACCACCACCCAGAAAAAGAGAATATTTCTATCACCTCAAAATAAAGAGTCTAGAAAGCTAGAACCCTCCCAGCCACTAACATCTCCTCCAGAGGTTACTGGGGGTGAGGTTTTTTGTTTTACAGTTAGAGAAGCAGTGGGCCCAGTCAGCTAGCAAAGACCACATCAGAGGACTTGAGTGGGCTTCTGATTTCGCCTGGAAGGAAAGCTGCTCCATTTAGTGGACAGACTGCCCAAAAGGACTGTTGGGACTCCACACTGAGTATCGGAGGATGCCTGCAGCACCTCTTGGTGGCTCTCTATGGTGCCCATCTCATAGCAAGAACCAGCTTCTGAATGTGAGGTCTGGATGCTGTCCCTGCTCTTGGGTGACCTGAGAGTTAAGCAGGCTAAAATAATGTTCCTGCCCTAGCACGTGGTCATTCTAATCTGAGAGTGCCAAGTGCCTGTCTGCCTATATCCCCAAGGACACAGTGACACCCTTGCCTTTCCTGTGTTTTGGAGGCCCTCCCTGGGGCAAGGTCTCAGCAGGAGAGAAGCAGTTGATGGGCTTGGAAGGGCTAAATCCCAGGGCCAGCCACCTGGTGTCCAAGCCTCTACATAAATAGAAACATCATGGAAACGTTGCGGAATTAATGGTCTCTTCCCTCAAAGCATACATCAGCCCTCAGGATCTGTCCTTGCTTTTGACCAACTCTGAGCAATAGAAAATATACCCCGAAAGCTCATAGGTTTTTTAGTCTTCGCCTGTTTGCCATTCAGAGAGCTGCTTCCTTAAGCAAGGCCCTCTCTCTTTAATACCTGACCTACTCGGATATATACAAGTGACACACATCAGTGGCTCCCCTCCTCTGGAGAAGGCTTTTCATGCTTGGGAGATGGTTGGTAGCTGTGTTACGCAGCCTCTGCTTGGTGAGAGGTGGCATCACCCAGTGAGTGGCTGCCCAGCCTTGTTGTCTGAAATAAGATCTTTCTCTGTGGTACATCTGGAACTTGGCCTTCTCAAGGGTCCCAAAATAGCCAAGCCACTGAAGAGAGAACTTCATGAGAGGACAGAAGAGAGGGACCCCAACTCTCCTAGTTCAAGTAGGCCTTGTTCTGTTAAAGAAAAAATTGTTCTGTGATACTTGTTAAAGCAGACCACTGGGCTAGGAGAAGGGATCACTGCAATGGAGTTCTGCAGGTGGGGGGCAGATGAGCCCGACTCCCAGCACAGCATGGGCAAGTGGGGACTTTACAGCCAAGGAGCAGTGTGAGGGTCACTGGATGGAAGATGACTGAAAGGAAAGAAACATCAAGGCCTAAGAGAGATTCTGGCTAACATTCTACTAACCTGTGACAGCGTTCTTGCTACAGACGTCCAGGTGATCAGAAATGACCTGGGGATGATGGAGACAGGAACCTCATCAGATAATGAGATGATCAGACGTGGAAGAGGGGGTTTGGTAACCGTGTATAGAGAGTTCTTTTGCTAAAACTAGATTTTACAAGTGCACAGATGGGCCTGGGAGAAGGTTCAGGAGTCTGACTAAAGCTTGGCTAGGCAAAGACTGTCCGTTGGCATCATAAGACTAGCACAATTAATCCCTGGGTTTTGCTCCCTCTCTGTGCTGTTTGTGATCTTGAGTGCCTCCCTTGTAGCTTGTACTAACAGCATTTCTGAAGAGGCAGCACCGCTATCGCCACCCTACTTCTCTCTGAAAGTTTCTAAACTGTGTCTGTGTTTGGGTCCAGTATAAACCTGGTACAGTTGGGAAACTTGTACCTTTTTTGGAAGCTGAGAGTCTTGCTGTAATTTGGTAGTTGGAAATTGAGTCTTGTCCCTGGGAGATCACCTTCCAATCTGAAGGTTGGGGGACAGTCAAGCTCTCCTGCATATACTGCCTCCCCATTGTTACCCAGAGAAGAAACCTGTCTTACCAGTTTGGGAAATTGGGGCTTCCCTTGTGCTCAGCAGTTACCTTGGCTCCTCTGCTTTCGCCTGACCATGCAGCAGCTGCTGTAGAAGAAGGGATGTTCAACAGAAGCAGGGGACTGTGGAGCAGCCAGACTCCCTGGCTAAGCTGGGGACCCAAGTCGCTCTGGAAGAGCAGAGAGAGGGCTCTGCACCAATTTCCTCTTCGGGGGTATTTTCTTTCTGTTTTCTCATGAGTCTGTTTCTCTTCTGTTCATTCTAGGAAACGTCGTCCTCTGCCAATGGCCCTTCCCGGGAGGGCTCCAGGCTACTTCCCACAAGGGAAGGCCATCCTGTGTACCCCCAGCTCCGACCAGGCTACATTCCCATTCCCGTCCTCCACGAAGGGGCTGAGAACCGGCAGACATACCCTTTCCATGCCTATCCCCATCCTGGGACTCAGCGATTCAGAACTGAGGCAGCCGCAGCTGCCCCTCAGAGGTCCCAGTCACCTCTTCGGAGCATGCCAGAAGCCACCCAGCCAGACAAACAGTGTGGACAGGTGGCAGCAGCTGCAGCAGCTCAGCCCCCAGCCTCCCATGGACCTGAGGTAAGGAGTGGCCTGGCTCACCCCCGGGCCAGGCACTGGTAATGGGCAGGCATCAGGGCCTGGTCTGTAGTATCAGCAGCCTCCCAAGCAAAGATGGTTGCGGACCCCAGTCCCATGCTATCCCCCAGCATTTCACAGGTGTTTTTTTTAGGTGCCCAGGGCAGGAGTCTCATGACTTATTTTTGTAATTAAGGAATGGGACCAAGATGGTGAACTATAAACTGCTTGGTCCAAATGCGTAAAGGAGAGAGCAGCCGAGCTGATACCCTGAAGACTGGCCTCCTGGCTCCTAATTCTGATGTTCCTTATTTACACTGGGCTTCTCTGTTTCAGAAAGAGCTATGTATTATTTTGGTCTAGTTCAGTACTTATGGATAAATATCAACCGCTCAGAACTATGTAGAGAATGAAAACAGGACTGCATACCTGTCCTCAGAGCATCCTGCAGTGTACAAGGAAAGCCAGATAAGGAATGAGAAAGGCAGCAGCCCAAAGATAGGTTCAGCCCAGAACCCTTCACTTTAGGGTATGTTGGTGGATTCAGGGCAACAACAGCTGAAGAATAGTTGTCAATCTGATCCTTGGTGGGGATTTGTGGGCCAGTGGACTTAGTAGGCTTCCTGAGCACTAGGCCCTTTTTGTCTTCTGACTGCAGATCATCCCCTTGTGCCCACTGGCACTGTTCTTGAGCACAGATCCTCACTCCCTGTCTGTACCCAGAGTCATGATGGCCTCTGAGCTCTACCACCTGCATGGGGAAAAAAGTCATAGTTAGTGGGGGGTCCCAGGAGGTTCTTTCTTTCCTTGGAGAGGAAACACCTATGTGTATAATGTGTTTGCTGTAAAAATCAAAGCGACACATCAGAGAAATCTTGGCAAATTTAAGCTAATAAGGCCCTTAGAGACCAACGCAGAGAAAAGGCCTCCTCATTTTCTAGATGAATAGAAGGTGGCCCAGAAGAGAAAGGGGCCTGGCTTGCCCCAGGCCTCACAGGGGACACATGAAGCTCCCAGCTGTCACCCTCCCTAGATGAGTAGCAAAGGGTGGAGGAGGGCAGCCAGCACTGTGGATGGGGCACTCCTGTGGGCGCCATGTGTATGCACAGATGATTTTACTTACTGGTCAGGACAGGCCAGTGTATATATGGGGTGCTTTATCTGTATTTCAGATGACGCTGAGAAAGCTATTGAGCTAGTAAGAATTTGAACCCAGGCCCCTTTATTCCGAAGCTCTCAGTCTTAATGCTACTCTATGGGGCTGGGGACTGCACCTAGGCCCCATGCCTGCTGAGCACTCGGTCTGTCACTGGGCCACCCTTCAGCCCTTAACACCCCAGTTTGAAAATTGAAACATTTCTGTGTGGAAAGTGTTGGGAAGTGTGTTGCTTTGAGTAGGTGCACAGTGAAAGGTTGGTGTGCCAGGGCTGTGGGGTCACTCCTGGGGCCACACCCTCTGCCCTTTGTCTCTTACAGCGGTCCCAGTCTCCAGCGGCCTCCGACTGCTCCTCCTCATCCTCCTCGGCCAGCCTGCCCTCCTCTGGCAGGAGCAGCCTGGGCAGCCACCAGCTGCCTCGGGGCTACATCCCCATCCCAGTGATACATGAGCAGAATGTGGCCCGGCCTGCTGCCCAGCCCTCCCTCCACCAAGCCCAGAAGACCCACTACCCGGCTCAGCAGGGTGAATACCAGACCCACCAGCCCGTGTATCACAAGATCCAGGGTGATGAGTGGGAGCCCCGACCTGTGAGAGCAGCCTCCCCGTTCAGGTCACCAGTGCGGGGTGTGTCCAGCCGGGAGGGCTCGCCAGCCAGAAGCAGCACACCAGTGCACTCCCCGTCGCCCATTCGCGTGCACACCGTGGTTGACAGGCCCCAGGTATGGGAAGTCGGTTCTTAGCAGACTGCTGCGGTGGAAGCATATCTCCATCCAGGGGCCAGGAGCTCTGTGGGTACTGTGGGCTCCCGCCTTGTTAACTTGGGCACAACAGGAGAAAAGTGAGGCTCGCTGGTCCTCAGCAGAAACGTAGGACAAGGGCTGTGGCCCCGCCGCTCTTTTCAGCTGATCATTTCCCACTCTGGCTGTCTTAGGAGACCTATGCTGTCACCCTCATACCGGAGACCAGGTTTCTTAATGCCCACCACACCCCTGTCCACACGCTCACAGCCTGATTAGATCAACTGTCCCCTTCTCCACTGTGCAAGCCCCTCTGTACAGTCCCAGGCCCTCTCCCCACCTACTGCCTCCCAAGAGACCAGTCAATCTTGTTTTCTCTGTGGTACCTGCTCATCTTTCTGATGGTGCCTTCCATGAGCCCTTTATGGTATATCAGGTGATTATTCTGTGCCTTTTTGTTTTTTCTTCTTCTTTTTCTTTTTTTATAGTTGTAAATGGACAGGAATGCCTTTGTTTATTTTTATGTGGTGCTGAGGATCGAACCCAGTGTCTCACACATGTTAGGCCAATGCTCTGCCACTGAGCTACAGCCCCAACCCTATTCTGTGCCTTTTAAAGTGTTCATCTTTTCTGTAAGCTGTGAGCCTTATGACAGGAACTGTGTCTGATACCTTTAGTTTTTGGTCAGGTGCTTTGGTCCCTGGCTGATGCATCAGCCAGCCGTAGTGGGTAGAAAACCATCCTGGCCTGGTGAAGGCCCTGGACACCAACTTGCTTGTCATCTAGTGGAGCAGGGTTGTTGAGTCAGGGAGGAGGAGAAAGTCATTGAGACTGAGCAGCCTAGCAGCAGAACATCAGCAGCCAAGGTCCCTCTGGCTGCAGCTTGAGCAGTGAATTAAAAGGAAGCTCCCTGTGAATGAATGTGGGTTATCCTTTTCCTATAAACAATGACACTGTCCAGGGCCCTGGAATGGAGAGAGCACCCTCATTTTAAAATTTTTTTTGGTGTTTTTTTTCTTTAATGTGGAAATAATATCAACCTTACAGAGAGCGTTACAAGACTCAAAAAGAAGTTCCATGTACCCTTCACACAATCAGTTAACATTTTTCTGTATTTGTTTTGTCATTGCTTCTCTCGACATACGTTAACTACATATATTAACTGTCTGAGAGATAGTTGCAAATGTCATCCCTCTATTCTTAAATACTTCAGCAGATATTTTCCTAAAAAAAAGACATTGCTAGCCATAGAAGACCAGCCTGGATTCAGGGTGTTCTGCAGTAGCATCATCCAATCTCTAGAACAGTTCCTCAGACTTTGATGCTTTGATGACCTTGACATTTTTAAGGATCACGAGCCATAGGACATCTTCTCCTAAGTTTTGCTGAAGTCACTAGTTACACAGACTACCACTGCCTTTAAAAACCCAAAGAGGGCCATGTGGTGGGTGCATGAGTAGTAAGGACCAAAGTTTGGCCAGAGATTCAGTCAAAAAAGGATGCTGGTGTTGAGATGGCTTCATCACATTAGATCCATAATTAGTGAAATGGTACTTAATCTTTACATGGATCATGGTGACCTCCCCATCTTTTTTTTTTTTTTTTTTTTTTTTTTTTGGTACTAGGAATTGAACCCAGAGGCACTTTATCACTAAGCTACATCCCCAGTCCCTTTTATTTTTTATTTTGAGGTGGTGTCTCAATAAGTTGTCCAGGCTTGCAATACTCCTGCCTCAGCCTCCCAAGTTGCTGGGATTACAGGTATGTGTCACTGTACCTGGCTATGACCTCCCTTTTTATAGCTTGTTCAGAGAACATTTTTTTGGAGGCTTTTAAAAATTAATCTAACTGAACATAAAAGTAGAATTAATATTTTAAGTTGGAAATAGTTTAGAAATAGAATAATCCAACATTTATTTCCCCACTGATGAAACTGGAGCATGTGAGATTTTTACACAGGTTTTAGATTTTCATTTATATACTAGAAGAGCCACAGTATTCCTGTTTTGAGCATCGTTCATTTTTTAAAAAATAACAGCTGTCAACTGTAGTCATAAGAAAGAGTGCACAGCCTGAGTTCTACCTGGGGAAGTACCACAGCTCAGCTGAGCTTTAGGCTCTGGCACAGATGTGCTAAAGCAGGATTCTTCTAGAGTTAACTATTTTGAGTGTCTTGCTTATTCTCACAAAATACCTTAGTTTGGGCAGAAAGCACTAGGTTGTCATAGGTTTGAAAAAGCAGAAGATCATTCCTTTCCTGAAATAGGAGATGAAAAGTTCCCCCGGGAGCAGGGAGCGCACGGTAAGGAGGCAGACCAAGGCAGCCACTCCCTGTCTGCATCCTGAGTCGGTATCATTTGGGAATGTACCGTGAGCAAACCCTGCTTAGCAGTTAGCTTAGGTTTTGCTATTCTCATTTTTGGAAATTATATTGGTTTTCTTTTCTTTGCCACAAGACTTGTCACCTCCAGTGCACGTGAGGTTAATAGACAAATAGCCCAGAGTGACTAGTGGAAGCTTGGAGAATGGTTTGGTCAGATACAGGATTAACACCATATGTTTATTTAAGCTGTTTGTTGACTTTGAAAATCTTTTATAAGGTTAAACTTAACCAAGAAAAATAGTTTTTTTTTTCTTCTAATTGATACTAGCTACAAACAACTACCTGTGACATTTAGCCAGTTATTTTAAATACCTCTGTATCTTTTCTCTGTTTCTCAGCAGCCCATGACCCATCGAGAATCCCCACCTGTTGCCCCACCTGAAAACAAACCAGAAAGTAAGCCAGGCCCAACTGGACCGGATCTCCTTCCTGGACACATCCCGATTCAAGTGATCCGCAAGGAGGCGGATTCTAAACCTGTTACCCAGAAGCCGCCTCCTGCCTCTGAGAAGGTGGAAGTAAAGGTTCCCTCTGCTCCAATTCCTTGTCCTTCCCCTTCTCCAATTCCCAGCCCTGCCCCTTCTGCTGTCCCCTCTTCCCCCAAGAATGTGGCTGCAGAAGAGAAGGCAGCCCCCAGCCCTGCGCCTACAGAAGTCACACCCCCCAAACCAGGAGAAGCTGAGGTCGCCCCAAAACATCCAGGTGTGCTTAAAGTGGAAGCCATCCTGGAGAAGGTGCAAGGGCTGGAGCAGGCCGTGGACAACTTTGAAGGCAAGAAGACTGACAAAAAGTACCTGATGATTGAAGAGTATCTGACCAAAGAGCTGCTGGCCCTGGATTCTGTGGACCCTGAAGGACGAGCTGATGTACGTCAGGCCAGGAGAGATGGTGTCAGGAAGGTTCAGACCATCTTGGAAAAACTTGAGCAGAAAGCAATCGACGTCCCAGGTCAAGTCCAGGTCTATGAACTCCAGCCCAGCAACCTTGAAACAGATCCACCACTGCAGGAGATCATGGGGGTGGGTACCACAGCAGCAGACAAGGGGAAGAAAAGTGCTGGAAATGAAGAAGCCCAAACTGCAACCCAGCAGCCAGAAGCCAAAGAAGCAGCAGCTCCTAACCCCGGCAGCACGACGGACTCAGCTGGCCCCCCAGCAGCCGCACCATAGTCCCCATTAGACAAGAATCAGACTTGGAGACTTGGCACTGTTGTGTGTGCTTTAGGGAGTTTTAAGTTGCATGCATTTCAGGGACTTTAAGTCAGGTGTTTTTATTTTTTTGTAGGTGTTCCGTACACAGTAACTTGGGTGGAGGCAAAACACTAATAAAAGGGCTAAAAGGAAAATGAAGCTTTTCTTCTGTATTCTTACTCTGTATAAATAAGAAGTTGCTTGTTTCAGAAGTTTAACCCCATCGCTTATTGTTTTGGGTCCCCACTGTGCATGGGCACCATGTGTTAACTGTGGTTGTGAGCTGTCTTTCTGTAGCTCTGAACTGAGGAGTCTTTTTGGGGGGGTAGATGGGGAGTCAAATTTCCCATCACACAAATATGAAATCCATTTTTCAGAAATGTTGCCATTGTAATGGGATGATTTTCATCTCAGAGTTCAAATATCTAACTTTTAGATAGAATAAGATGTAAGGAGCTATAGTCATATCTGTATGTTGGACAACTATAATGTTACATTTGAAAAAAGGGGAAATAAAGTAATTATATAACTCAGTTGTGTGTGTGTGATTTCTAAAACATTGAAAAGGGTGGTGGCATCAAGATTTTCTGTCCCTGGCTGTAGTCAGAATCAATGGTCAACGTACTCACTAGCTGGCTCTGGGATTCCTAATGTTTCTACCCCTCCAACTCTTGAGAGTGTGAATCTTGATCGCTTTTCCAGTTACACCTGGAACCTGGGAAGACCCAGGATTGTGGACTCAGGTAATGGCATGTGCCTGCCACACACCTTCAGGCCACCAGCCAATGGCTGAGATGCCACTGGGCAGCATTTTGCCCACCTGGACTGGGGCCACTCTCTGGCCTCCCCATGGGGCTGACCGGGATGGTTCACAAGTGCACAGGGAAGCCAGTTTCCACAATTGCCAAAGTTCTGTGGAGTCTAGGTCACGGGGATTAGAAATGTGCTCTGATAGCCTTGGGATCATCTTTATGTCATACCTCTGAGTCACCAAACTAGACTGGGACAAGGTTTATCTTCCTTCCCAGACTGGGTTCCTAGAAACCTCTGGGGTTAGGGGCCAGATGTACTCAGGATTCACTAGGGCAGAATATAGTTCTTTGTGTGCCATGGTCCCAGAATGTGGAGATGTGCTAGATTTTTTGAAAAGGGAGAGAAAGGCCTGAGACCTTGGAACTCAAATGAGCACACTGACTTTGGAGTCCCTGAGCTGAATTTCTCATGACTGTACTGAGTTTAATATTGGTGCCTGACGATGCCACACAAAAATACACACTGCTGTACTTGCCACTCTTAGCTTGCTGAGGAAGGTTGAAGTCACCCTGACGGGAGTCTGCCAGCATTCCTGAGTGAACTCATTTGGGGAGGGCAAGCTGACATGCCACTGATTCTAGAAACTTGAACTTGTAAGTAGGAAAAGAAAACTCCCAGACTATATATATTTTTTTTTTTTAAAGAGAGAGTGAGAGAGGAGAGAGAGAGAGAGAGAATTTTTTTAATATTTATTTTTTTTAGTTATCGGCGGACACAACATCTTTGTTTGTACGTGGTGCTGAGAATCGAACCTGGGCCGCACGCATGCCAGGCGAGCGCGCTACCACTTGAGCCACATCCCCAGCCCCCAGACTATTTTTAAAATGAAAGTCTGTGTGACCACTTCTTTTTGGGCCCTGGGCATCTATTCTCAATGGACTTTGAATGCTAGTTAAGCCTCCTCAACTAGTTAATAAATTAGGCTGATAGCATTTTCATCACTAAGCATCGTAAGTAGTTAGAGTACCTTCAGTTGTCCAAGTTAGAGAAAGCATGGGTATCCAGAGCCAGGTCACTTGCCAGAGTTGGTGTTCCTTGGGCCTGTGTGGGGACTGGGTACAGCCGCCAGCAAGGCTCTTACTCATATACATGTCTTGGCCTCTGTAGAATTGGGGGCCAAAACCTACTGAGAATCTACCAATGGTCGGGGAGTTTGGCCTTGCTTATCCATCCAAGTACCCTTTAGAAAAGCAGTTAAGAGCACAAATGAATCAGAACCGGGCTCGAACCACAGCTTCACATATGATAATCTTTGAGAGAGAAGTTTCAGACCCATTTTTTTCTTGGATTCCTCATTTGTAAAATGGAGATAAATGATTAAATCGATTCAGAAATGCAAAGAACTGAAAGTGGCCTGGCAGAAGACAAGAGTTGACTTATTATCACCCCCATTTAACAGGTGAGAAATGGGAAGTGATGTGCTCACTTCACACCCAGGAGCAGAGACCAGATTTGAGTCCCGATCCACAAGGCATCTAAGGCCACCTTAGTCTCACCACAGTGCTCTGTAATGCTTAGTGCCCAGTGGGCTGCAGTGGCCAGGAGGGCCAGGACTATTAAAGTACCACAGAAATGTGAGAATAACCTCTTACCTCTTCCAAGCCTAGAGAGCATCTTTACATCCATTTCAAAATCCCACAGGGAGCAAATGACTTTGAGTTACTACAGATGGCCCCCAACTTTCAACTTTCTTTGACTTAGGATGGTCCAAAAGTGATACATGTTCAAGGAGACACCACACTTCAGTTCTGATCTTTTCCTGAGCTAGTAATCGGTGATACGGACGTCACACCTGCTGCCGGGCAGGGCAGTGAGCAGCAGCTCCCCGCTGAGGGACACCACTGCTGCTCCACAGTGCGTTGTGCTGTGTCTGGGAGGTCAGGTGTGGTAGATGCATTTTCAATTTGTGGTCTTCTTTTTTTTTGGTGGGGGTGGTGCCAGAGATTGAACTTGGGCACTTGACACTGAGACACCTCCCCAGCCCTATTTTGTATTTGATTTAGACACAGGATCTCACTGAGTTGCTCTGCACCTTGCTGAGGTTGGTTTTGAACTCATGATCCTCCTGCCTTAGCCTCTTGAGCCGCTGGGATTACAGGTATGCACCACCATGCCCAGCTCTTCATGGTCTTTTCAATGTGATAGGTTTCTTGGGATGTAACCTGTTCTAAGTTGAGCATCCATAAGTGGTGGTGTCTACACTTAAAGCCCCATGCAGCCTGGATCCCTGGGCTTGGTTGCCAAGCTTTCTGTGCCCTCTTCCTCCCCTCTCAATGCCGACCCCTTCCTCCAGCCCATTCTCACCAGTGATACCTGATGCCCTCCCTCCTTCCAGATTTTGCCCACCCTGAGATCTTGCAAACCCCTTCCTTGTTTGGACCTTCTGTTCCCTTTCAGAATTTGCCAAAATGACCAGTGCCCTTTGGCCTATTTGCCAGCCTCCATTGTTTTCTCGATGCTTAAATGTCTTTGTCATTTCCTTGGCAAGACTGTAAGTGCTCGAGGGGCAGCAGGTCTGTCCTGACACCGTATTCCCACAGTGTTGTCCAGACCTGGGGACATGGGTGCCCTGGATTCCCAGTGGGCTCTTTAAAGTCCCTTTGAGGGGCTGGGAATATAGCTCAGTGGTGGACTCCTGTTTAGCATCCCCACCACCACCCAAAAAAGGAAGAAAATAGTCCCTTTGATTCAAGATCTTATGATTCCAAGACTAAACAGATGTTTCTTCAGGAGATGGAAGTTAGGGCCAGCGCTCCCTCCAGCTTCCTCTGGTAATCTCCTCCCTCCAGGCCTCTTCCCTGCCCCCCCACCCCCACCATCTGTGAAAGGTGGGCTTCTCCACCTGGTCTGGGTGCCCTCGGGATTCTGCCAAGTGCACTCCTGTTACTGTGTGGTCTCTGTCCTTGGTATTTCTCCTCCAGCTAGCCAGGAAGCCCGGCCTGGGACTCCTCTGTGGGCTGTGCATTCCCGCAAACCCCCGTGCGAGTGCGGCCTTCCTCTCGCTGCTCTGTAACCTGATACAAATGTGATCAGATGCCAACGGTCAGGATCCAGGGCTGCAGTTATTTTGGGATGTGCAGGAGCCTGTGGGAAAATGCTGGAACATGTCTTAGTCACTCAGGCAAATACCTTTCTTTCCGTGTTGCAGCATGTTTTGGGCTTTCTGGCCATACAGAAAGAGCCCCAGCAGGTACACACACCCTCTGCGGTCAGAGGGCCCTTCCTGAGTCTCTCCCTCTGTGGGCCACATCCGCCCTGCTGAGCGTGAAGGGGGAGAGCAGGGCTGGATTTAGCCCTTCAAGGCCCTAAACGTGGAAAAAATCGTGGCGCCTCCCCCACACATAATTCAAACCACAGGAGAAGCATAAAGAGGATCTGAAACTCCCATGTTATACTTTGTACTTTTTTCTTTTAATTAAAGATTAAATCTTTCTAGTTATGTGTGTGCATGCTTGGGTGTGTCTCTGCTTTCTTGATCCTCTAAGCTGTGGTCCAGCGCTGCCCAGTAAGAACTAAGGGGACACCAGATGCAGTGGCGCATGCCTGTAATCCCAGCTGCTCTGGAGGCTGAGGCCAGAGGATTGCAAGTTTAAAGTCAGCCTCAACTACTTAGTGAAAACTTGTCTCAAAATAAACATAAAAAACACGGGGATGTGGCTCAGTAGTTAAGGGTACCCAAATTTTTTTTTTAATACTTTTATTTTGTTTATTTGTTTTTATGTGGTGCTGAGGATTGAACCCAGTACCTCACATGTGCCAGGGCAAGCGCTCTACCACTGAGCCACAACCCCAGCCCTCTGGTACCAAAATTCTAAAAAACCCACCAAACCAAACCAAACACAAAACAAAACAAAACAAAACACCAACCTAGTGGGAACCAAGAAGAGCTATGTTAGCTCTAGGGAAGGATGCTGAGCAGGGTGAGGGACAGGTGAGGGACAAGATCACAGAAGAGGGCAGCAGAAGCCAGCCATGTTCCTCATGTTCCCAAGAGTTCTCCAGCTTCCTCCTGCCAGACCCCGGTCACCTCTGGGTCTCTGTTTCTGTTCCCTGAGCACCAACCTTATGTGCTCAGTTGCCTCCAGGGCACGCAGGAAAGGGAGAGCTTGTCTGATGCCCTCCAGGCACCTAGAATTCAAATCCCAAGATTCTTTCCGGTCCCGACCACTGAGTTTGCTCTGCCAGCACAAGCCTTCCATGGGTGCCATCTCAGAGGCACAGAGGCCACCCAGGTAGAGGAGTGACAGAGCCAGCTGCCACAGGTAGGGGTGGAACAGGGGCTCACGCCCAGCCTCAGCCGGCAGGACACGCACCCTGTGTCGTAAGAGTTTTCCACTTTTCAAGAAAGGCCAGAAATCTGTTCCTGTGAAATCTCTTCTTTTTAAAAAATATCTTTAAATGTTTTTTAAAAACCAGGCAGACCCAACAAAAGCCATCTGCAGGCCAGATTTGGCCTTGGGGCTGCCAATGAGCAAGTTCCAAGTCCCACTGTGCTGTAAATATTTAGCTCTGTTTCCACTTGCTCCTGGCCTTTCCTCTGCCCATGAGTGTTGAGGGCGAGGACTGTGACTTGGGTTTCCTGGACTCTGACCACCCAACTTGAGGTGGAGAAGTGGCAGCAGGCAGAGGGAACATGGCTCCCAGCTCCCCTCCCTCCATCTTGCTGAAACCCTTTTAATTCCCCACCCCCACCCAAGGCTTACCAGTCACTTGGCTCTTGCTAACAGCTCCCTGGAGCATCAAGTTCCAAGTCCCTAGCCCCCACTCCCTTGTTCAGCTGGTGGCCTCCAGGATGGGGCCTGTGCCAGTGAAAAGGTTGGGATCTCACACTTGTCTTGACTGGGCATCCTCATTCATCCCCGGGGTTTAAAGGTGGAGGTACAGTGGACTTCTCAATAACCTATGACCTTAGGCATTTGCAACTTTTAAGGCTTCCATTTTTGCCTTAGTGACAATATGAGTCCCTAGCTCCACATTTAATCTTGAGGACAATAACTTCCCCAAATATTCAATGATTAAGAGTGTTGTTGCTACCATTCTCCCCTCACATGACACAGTGACCAGGAAAATGGGGCCAGGAAAAAAAAAAAAAAAAACAAACCAAGGTCTTGGTCCTTCTACTTCCAACCTCAAGCTGGTGTCCAGACAGAGTTCGGGTGAGAGGCCATCAGACTTCACTCCATTTCTTCTCTCCCTGCCATTGCTACCCATCTCTGCTACCTCCCTGCTCGCACCTAGATAACATCTTTTCTTTCTTTTAATTTGCAGATGGACACAATACCTTTATTTTATTAATTTTTTGAATGTGGTGCTGAGATCAGACCCAGTGCCTCACACGTTTAGCAAGTGCTCTACCATCGAGCCACAACCCCAGTTCCTGGATAACGTCTTTTTACAGCATGGTGCAGGTAGGACACAGAAGACCCCTTTAAAGGATCTGCTTCAGTGGGGTTTATGGCCGTGATCTCTGAGCCGTGGAGCCCAGGAACACCCAGCCAGTCCTGGAAGGGAGCAGGAGCTGAGAAGGGCACAACCTGAGAGGCCAATGTTCTGCCAGAGCCTGGCCCTCCAGCTCTTCCTGAATCTGTACTTCTCTGTCCACTGGTAACTAGGATGTGGGACCAGGGCACAGGGTGCCATTGGGCAGGCACTCAGGGTGGCCACCACTGGCCTCAACTTCAGCAAAGGGAGACCAGGAAGCCGTGTAGCTTCCACAGCGCGATATAGAAATAGGGGCTGTAAGCACTGACTGTTGATGCCTGATGGTGGGGGCCCAACATGGGGTCACCCTCCAGGCCTCTCAACATTATGTACATGGAAAGGAGACTGAGAAGGACAGTCCAATCCTAAAAACAAGGACCAACGCTACCCTTTACACATTTCCAATTTAAGGACATTTGATCTCATGTCAGGTGGCAGGTTTGGGCTGGTCAGAGAGAGCAGAGGGCCTTAAAGGCACATATGCTCAACCTCACGGAACCCCGGATGCCCTGTGCCTCCCGCCCCTCTCCAACGGTGACAGGAAGGGTGTAATAATATCACGGCACCCTTGCCCAGACAACTTCCAGCAGAAAGGGCTAGGTTGGAATCAGTCCTGTGGAAATCATTGTGGGCAAGCTCCAGGAATGTCAACACTGGCTCTCCATGAGCTCCAGCCTCTAGGAACAGCTTAGCTTCAGAGAACCACTGCAGCATGGGACTCCAGGAACCAGTGCAGCCAGCTCTTAGGTTTGAAGGCAGTTGATGTTGGTTTATTCTGTTCTGGAGGACAAGGGTGTATTTTAGCCTGCTTGCAGCTGTGTGAGGCAGAGCATTCCGGAAAGTCATAGAAAAATCTTCAGAGACAGTGGTGACTGCATTGGTAGCTGTGCGATCACACCACCTCAGCTGAACTTCTTGTTGCCTACCTCCTTCAGACAGTCTCTCCCTGGAGAAAGCATCTGTGTATGTGGACCTCCTACTTACACCGGCTTCCCGTGGCTGCAGTGGTCTTTCTTTATATAGATACCTTTTAACTTGGTTTTCCACAGTTCTGTCTCATCCTCATATAAATGTATATTTTTAAAACATCAATCCTATGGAGATACAGTTCACCTACCACACAATGAACCATTTAAAGAGTATGATTTACCAGTTGTGGTGGTGCATGCCTGTAATCCCAGCAACTCTGGAGGCTGAGGCAGGAGGATCACAAGTTCAAGGGCAGTATCAGCACTTAGTGAGGCCTTGTCTCACAATAAATAATAAAAAAGGACTGCAAATGTAGCTCAGTGGTAAATAATAATAATAACAATAATAATAATAGTGGTAAAGTGTACGATTCAGTGGTTGGTAGCATTTCACAGAATTCTGAAATCTTCACCACAATGTTAGAATATTTTTATCACCCTCAAAATGAATTCATCCAGGTAAACTACCCTTTACCTCCAGCCCCTGGACAACTGCTAATCTATTTTCTATCTACAGATTTGCCTATTCTGGGTATTTATTGTTCTTTCAGGAAAAAATTATTAACTGTCCACCAATAAGTAGTGAAAATTCTGTGTTGTGGTTCAGCAATGAACAGGTCAAGGATAAATACATCCATCCCCTATTTCCTAAAATTATTAGTGATGATGTCTTTCAAGTAACTGTTATAAGTATTAATAATAATTTTAAAAAGCCTCACAACAGGTCAGACTGATCTATTCCCACAAAAGGAAAATCTACCCCCAAAATTTAAAATATTGTTTATGCTGAGTTGCCAAAACTAGAGAAGATAGCCAGATATCAGAGCAGTTAAACAGAAAGATCTTTTTAATCTAAACCACGGTTCACATGGTCATGGCTTAGCACTGCGTTATCCTAAGAAAGCAAAATACTATACCCATCTAAACAAATATCCAACAATTTACTTCTCTGGACTTAACATTCAGATACCTGACTTGAAGGTTTATTGCAAAACCCGATATGAGATTAATTAATGTCAAATTACCTTAAAGCACACAAAGGGGTATGCAAAGGAAATAAATAAATGACTCGTATAACACATCTGATTGTAATACATCTGTGATTGGCTTCTTTCGTTTAACTCTCAATTTCAAGGTTCATATATATATTGTAACATGTATCAGTCCCTCCTTTGTTATGATTGATAAATAATATCTATTATATAATACACTATAGTTTATTTAGCCATCCTTTGGTTGGTAGGTAATCTCGGTTGCTTTCACTTTTGGCTACTGTGAATAATGCTGCTATGAACTTTCATGTTTTTGGATGGGCATGTGTTTTTGCTTCTCTGGGATAAATACATATGAATGGAATTTCTGGATCACTCTTGGGACTCTAAATGAGGCAAGAGAACTGGTAGCTAGTTTGATATGCTTCAACCAACACATATAGTCAGGGCCTCTAATTATTCTAGTGAATTGCTAGAACTCCTACATGTCCTTATTAGCAAGAAGTCTAGTGCCTCCACCCGAAGACCTCTTCCTTCCTCCCTGAATTGACCAAGGACCCAGAGCTCACTCTGTCAGGTCAGTGGGAGTCAATCCTGCTGCAGGTGCCAGCCAGAGAGAGGTTTGTCCACCAGCAGCGCTGTGGAAGCACTCAGTGTTGCAGCTGAAATCTGGCCCTTCCTTCCTTCCTTCCTTCAGGTCTGGATCCCTTAGGCCACCATCTGAGGCCACATTCCAGGCTCCAGTTCAAAGCTCTTTTGGACCACAATGGTACATTGGGCAGTTGGATCCAGAATTTCTTTCTCGGCCATGCCATACGCTGGAACCAGCATGTACTCCCCAGGAAGACTGAGGCGCAGACTTGAGGCCAGGCATAGTAAACACAACCTTTCCGGTTCATCAGGTTGCAAACTCGAACACCTATGAGTACAAGCAAATAAAAACTTTACTTAGTCTAGAGTATGGCTGCTGAGAGAGGGTAGAGAGTGTGTAGAATGCGTTCTGCTAACAGAGGAGCTTGCAAATCCTTGGTAATTGACAAGTGAAAAACCCAGGAAGGGCCGGGAGAAGCCCCCTCCGGATGCACACTGACTTTCCCTTTCCTCCCAGGTGTGACACAAAGGAGGTGCTTACCTCCATAACAGGACCCTTCAGAACACCTTCAACTGTCCAGAGCCTGGCCAACTGTACAGAATACAGCTGAATGCAGCCAACTAACCTTTACCTGTGGGCTTCAGGTATGCCCTCCCATGAACTCCCATTAACCCGGTCCTCTCCCACCCCAAGACCATACCCCTGTTCTCGGGTCCAGACTTCCCTCACAGTTTCCCTTGGGGCTGTTGGTGATGATCTTTCTTCCATTCCAATAAGTTCTCCTTTCTTGGAATTCAGAGAACAAAGGCTGGGATCCTGAGACTTTGCCCCAGGAGCTTCTGAACTGTTCATCTCCCTTCTCCCTGGCAACCAGCTTTGCTTGTCAAGAGGCCTTAGGAACGCTGAGCTTCATCAACCTGTTAAAAATTTTATGCCACTTTCTACTCAGAGCAACGAGTATCTACTTGTCCAATGTTTTCACAACTAAAAGAATCACACAACGGCTCTTGACTGAATAATGGAAGTCCTAAGACGACTTTGTCTCCACCCTTTGACAGAAGCAGTTGACAGTAGATGCACAATGACAAGAAAAATGTGGGGAGATTATTTTGACTAATTATTGGGTCACAAACTCTTTCTGACAAAAAAGATAATGTATAGAGAGATAATTTATATATAAAATAATTTATATTATATATATTATACACACACGCACACACACATACACACACACATACACACACCTCAGGATTTAAAACTATTAAAAACATGGTAACTCTTCCATTTTAATGTCTTTTCGTCCATGCTAAGCATCAAACCCAGGGCCTTGCGGTGCTAGGCAAGTGCTCCACCTCCGAGCTCTATCCCAACCCTCCATTTTTATGTTTTGTTCATTGTATTTCACATTAGTGATCAAGATATCAGAAGATGTATAGTTTAAAAATAAAATGACATTTTATAATCATTACATGGACAAGTTTTCCTTCCTTCCTTCCTTCCTTCCTTCCTCTTTGTCTTTCCTTTTGGTACTGAGCTACATTCCTGGCCTTTTTCATTTTTTAATTTTGAGACAAGTTCTTGCTAAATTACCCAGATTAGCCTTGAATTTGTAATCCTCCTGCCTCAAGACACTGGGATTACAGGTGTGCGCCACTGCAACTGTTTGTATGCACAGTTTTGGGTTTCTTTCTTTCTTTTTTTTTTTTTTGGAGATGACCCAATATCTTTATTTTTATTTATTTTTTTGTGGTGCTGAGGATTGAACCCAGGGCCTCGTGTGTGTGAGGCAAGCGCTCTACCACTGAGTTACAAACCCAGTCCCTTGTGTGGACAGTTTTAAGGATAAAATTTCAAGTTAGGATAGAAAGGAGACCTTAGAGAGGGTGGGCAATCGTGTGCATGAGCAAACACTGGGTCCCCAAAATAATTGGTATAGAATGACTAGCATAAAATGAAAATGGTTGACTTTGGATACATATTATATTTTTGATGATCCACTGGAATGAGAAACTCATTTTTTTTTCTTTTTCTTTTTTTTTTTTTTTTTAAATAGATAGCTTTTTGTAAGGCTTTACCTAAGCTGTTTGGTGGCTTGAAATCTTCAGGAGGGTTGATTTACAACTACAGATTAAAGCTCTCTATGGCCTTGGTAAACTGTGGCTGTTTAACTGGGTTCTGGAGTCCTGGGATCTGAGCTCTTCATTTCATCTTCCCTAGGAACTCAAGCCGCTTCCTCCCGGATTCATGAAATTTCGCTTTATTTCTATGGTTCTCAGTAAACAACCCCCTGTCAGTCATTAACCTCTAAGCGGAGGGACTTCCCCTCTCTGACCAGTAGGAGGCGCATCGTGATTGCGCCTTCTTTGTTCACCCCAGCCCAGAAAATTCCTTTCCCGCTTTCTCAGGAAGCCATTCCTGGGAGGGTGACTCCATTTTAGAAGGAATCACCTGAAGAATGACTTCTTTCATTATTTGATATTTCTTATAACACAGTGATGCTTTAGCAAAGACCAAGGCTTTGCCGGAAAACCAAGCCGAGGACCCAAGCCTCCAACTGTCCGCTCTAGTCAGTATTTATCCCAGCTGGTTAGAACCCAGCTGTGCATTCCTTCACTTTTCCATTCCATGAATAAATGAGGCACCCCGTTTTCTGAAACAGGGGAGGTTTGTGAATCAGAAATAATCTAATTTGCAAACTGATTAGAATTCTATTCTAATAATGGAAGCTGACCACACTCACTTTGAGACTGGGCTCAGGCAATACTTTGCTGGTTTTCCAGTAAAGTAAGCCAGACTCTGGGGAAATGGGCACATGTTGTCAGCATTTTAATGTCAGCCTTATTCTTTCCTAAGGAGTGGGATTGAATAATGTTCTCAGGGAAAAATAGGATTTCTGGAATGAGACTGCACAATTTCCCCTTTGTATAAGAAAGGAAAAATTAAAGACTGGGTGTATTTGATTCTTAGGTAACTGGAGAGGACCCCCCCCCACACACACACACCCAGCTCTTGATGCGGGCAGTAATTATGGGAAATGGGTGTACCATCAACACTCACCCTCTTGGGACATGCCCTGCTCCTCTCCAAGCAGAAGGGCAAAGACTGGGCAGAGGAGAAGTTCCATCAAAGTCAGGGTAGGGTCCAAAGCCTGCACTTGAGAGGTTCAAGAATGCACTGACAGGCAACCTCTTCCTTCAGTGGAGACGGGCAGCCTCCCTCAAGGCAGACTGGAAGATGAACCTTTCTATCAAGAACTGCTAGAAAAGCCTGCAAAACATGCAAGATGTGTTTGAAGGTGAGCTGCCAAGTGGTGAGGATTTAAGGGCCAAGACCCTGGGGAGAAGGGTTAGCAGAGCTTTGCACTTTGAGGCATTTGCCCACCTCAAGAGTCAGAGAAGCTTCCAGCAGAACAGTTGGAGTTCAAGGCCACCAAGAGGAAGAGCAAGTAATGACCTCAGGCTTTCAGCTGGGAATTTTCAAGTGTAGCACCAAAGAAGTGGGGGGGGGGGTGGGGGGTGAAAATAGAGAGAGAAAGAAGCCCAGGCTACAATCAGCATAATGTTTGATTGGCTTAAGGCCAGATTTTTCCTCCTTGGTGCTACTGCTAGTGACATCAGAGAACAGAAAATTCTGTTGTGAACTGTCCTTCACATTGTAGGATATTTAGCCGCATCCCTAGTCTCTAGCCACTAGATGCCACTAGCATATTCCCTTCCCCATGTTCTGACGACCAAAACCTCATTTAGACAGTGCCAAATGTCCCCTTTTTTTGTTTATTTTTAAATTTTGAGTCAGGGTCTTGCTAAATTGCCCTGGCTGGCCTTAAACTTGTAATGCTCTTCTGCCTCAGCCTCTCAAGTGGCTGGGATTCCAGTTGTGTGCCAGGTGCCCACTAATCCCCTCTGATTGAAAACCACTGGATTAATGACATCTGCCAGACCCTAAACTGCTTGTCAGAAGCAAGGCTAAATCTTTTCATCATTCGGATTCACAAATTCTATCTGTAATTTTCCTTGTGTGATGTCTAGCACCTGATAAAATAACTTAAAGTGCATGACAACATGGACACAAATAAAAAGGGGAGTGGACAATAATAGTGGGAGATTTTAGGCCACATTTTTCAGGAGCTGATAGAATAAGCAGGCAAAAAAAAAAAAAAATTCCTGGGGTTTGGGTGAAGGGTGAGCCGTGAAGAGGAGTGGCTGAGGGAAAGGGTAGGGCATCCGGTCTAGTTGCAGGAGAGCGGGTGAGGAGGAAGGGGGCAGAGAGGGCAATGGGCAGAAACGGGGACAGAAGGAGTATGTTTGTGGGCGCCCTCTTACTGGAGGCCTTGTTCCAGGACCTCTCCATTAGGGGCAGTGCAGGGGAATTGTGTGAGTGCCACATTTCTTTGGCTCCTGAGAGATCCTCTGTGAGATCCACCTGGACCTTGTGTACATGGTTTGATTTGGCAAAGACAAGTAAAGGCAGGCAAAGGGGTGGTGAGCACTTTCTGGTCCAATTGGGAGGGACTCTCCTAGAGAACTGCAGCACCTTCCTCCGTTGCCATGGAGACACCACCAGGCACCACCAGTCGTAGAGCATCTCATGGTCTAAGGACAGTTTCCAAATTGAGAGATGATAGGACTAATATTTGGTTCCTTTCTCTACTCTCTGTCTGATACTTTAGCCCAAAGTACTTCAGACACTATACAGGTGTTGTGGACACCTATTATGTGGCAGACATTATTTCAATTGTTGCAAAGAAATAGAGAGTATCAGTCCCAGATGTGGAGATGGATAAGACTTATCCTTTGTCTGCAAAGAGCACCCCTCTGTGGAGGAAGGGGAGGGGTGGGTGAGTGGAATTAAATGATAAGCTGGTCGTTCCAGTGGTTGCTGGGTACTGTGCAACAGATCATGATTATCTAATAAGATGCAGATGTAATTGGGGCTTTAGGAGCAGTTCACAGGACTGGGGGTCGGTGGTGTGAGGAGAGATTGCAGAATTGAAAGAGGATCTTGTGGGAAACAGTTCTGATGAACAAAATCCTGTCAGGGAGAAAGTAAGATATAGTCAGAATTTTTTTTTTTTTTTTTGGTGGTGCTGGGGATGAACTCAGGGCCTTGAGCATGCTAGGCCAGCACTCTTCCACTGAGCTGCATCCCCAGCCCATTTTATTGTACTCAGTGGTTATTGTTGAGTGCCTACTCTATGCCAGGCACTATGCTAGGAGCAGATGCTACTCCACTAGCAAGTCTCTCTCCCCTCCCTCCCTCCCACAGATTGCTTAGGTTCTATCTAGTAGCACTGATTGAAAAGGAAAGAGGTAAGCACAGGTCCCTGATCGGGGACATTCTAATAGGGAGCTGTCTGAATAGCTGGAGCATAAAGCACATGCAAAATAGCGGTGGGAAATATGCCTGTCACGTTCCACGGGGGTTATTTTGTCCTTGAAGCTCAAGGTGAAGCCTTTTGCCAAATGTGATTAGTAAGAGGGAGCTCCTGAAATCTATTGATCAGGGAAGTGGCATGTTACATACATAAATACATTAGGAAGGACCCTGTCTTGTCCTTGACTCTTGTCTTCACGGAGGCCAAATCGGAGGTCAAGGTGGAGAGTACAGCAGCATGCATATGGGCAGGAGGACGGATTTTAGCCCAGAGTTCAAGCTTGTGGGATATGGAGGCACCCATCTGTATCTGTCCTTGCCTGACCCCCCACTGCCTGAGAAGACCAGACACCTGGCCTGACAGATGGCCAGAGCTCAGCAGCCGATACCCTGCCTGGGTGGACAGTTTCTTAGCTGTTATGTTTCAGGTCATCTCTTTCCAGATTATTTCCCTTGGTCACTCGGGTTCTATTTCTTATAGCATCATCACTATGGACTTTTTCTTTTCTTTCTTTTTTCTAAAGGACTTTGGAGGTATTTGGTGTAGACTTATTCTTTATTGGGTATGGATATCAATGTCCAGAGAGGTGAGGTGACTTCGCCACAGGTGATGGCCGATCTCAGAATAAGCCTGATAAATATGGGCACTTGATCATTGCCAGCTTCTTCTGTTAACAGAGGAACCTCAGCTTTGCTTTGAGAAACCTCTGATCCTCCCTCAGATGGCTCAGATGGGGCTGCACCCTCCCCTCCCTAGACCGTCTCTCAGTCCACACTTCAGCTCTGTGATTTTGCTAGAGCTGTGGGAAACTGTATTTCTCTGGAACTCTTCATCTGGTAGAATATTCCAGAGCTTTCAGCAGTCACCATGCAAAGAAAGCCTGCCCCCAAATAAAGTCAACCAGAGAACACAGTTGAGAGAGGGAGAGAGGGAGACTGTGTCCTCACAATATGATTTGAACTGCTGGATTCAACCAGACCTCTAGAATATTGTTTTAGTCCGTTTTCTGTTTCTGTAACAAAACACAGGAGGGTGGGGACCTTATGAAATAATGAGGCTTATTTAGCTTACAGTTTTGAAAGCTGAAAGTCTAAGATCAGTCAGTCCCATTGCTACAGTCTCTGGCAAGGGCTCTCTAGCTGTCACAACAACAGGATGGAGGAGCAGAAAGGAAAGTGACCACATGCATAAGGGGCAAAGTGTGTAGGATGGCCTCCCTTTATAACAACCCATGATAGCTAACTCACTGTGCAAGACCAGTATTAATCTCTTCTGAGATCGAGGGCTGTGCCCCATGACCTGAATACCTTGCAGTGGGCCGCACCTCTGAGTGTGGTTCCACCATCTCTCAACATTGCCACCCTGGGGACCAAGCTTCCAGCTTGTCAGCCTTTGGAATCCAAACCATACCCGAACCATCACAGTTTCCCCACCTCGGACTTTTCAGTGTGTGGACCAATGTGTTTTAAAATTTGTTTCGTGTCGTGCTTTAGTTGTAACTGTGATCATCTGAATCGATACACTGCTGACTCACATTCCTTCTCTTTCTGACTCACAAGTGTTACTCCTTGGTTTATTTAGCAGGGTCACTTGAGTCTGTGACACAACCCCCACCACCACCACCTTGAATCACTGCCACCTGCCGTGGGGACTCTTCTTGCAAGATGGTGTGTGTCAATGGAGTGTGAATGAGGTCACCAGCCCTGTGCAGCAACATGGAGAGGAGGCTTGGTTTCTGAGGCCTGGGGCCCGCACTTCACTGCGGATCTTGATGGAATTCTATAGTGACATCAACGTTAACAGAACAGAAACAATGGTTCAAATGAGAAGCTCGCCAGTGTAGCTCAGGTTTTGTCTCTCTTTTTCAAGTATGTACAGGTACATATGTGCATAGATATATTATACATATGCATGTATACATGTACACATGGTTAAATAGATTATGCATATATATTTATGTACAATATATGTATATTTCAAGATGTATATTTTGATGTATATTTTAAATGTATATTTTAAAAATAATATACTTGCCAGTAATATACTCATACCTATTATCCCAGCGACTCAGGAGGCTGAGGCATGAACATTGCAAATTCAAGGCCAAACTCAGCAACTTAGCAAGACCCTAACTCAGTAAATAAATAAATAAATAAGCTTGGGCTGTAGCTCAGTGGTAAAGCACCTCTGGGTGCAATCCCAAAACAAACAAAAAAACCACCAAAACCCCAAAGTAATATATATATTTCCATTGCAGAAAATCAAGGCCGCAGAAAACATGTAAAGAAAAAAATTCTTTTTTATTTTTTGGTCCTGGGGATTGAACTCAGGGGCACTCAACCACTGAGCCACATCCTCAGCCCTGTTTTGTATTTTATTTAGAGACAGGGTCTCACTGAGTTGCTTAGCACCTTGCTTTTGCTGAGGCTGGTTTTGAATTTGCAATGCTCCTGTCTCAGCCTCCGAAGCTGCTGGGATTACAGGCATGCGCCACCACACCCAGCTGAAAACAAAATTCTTCTATAATATTAACACCCCAGGATTTTGGTTAATACTATATAATTTTCCCTTTGTTCTTTTTTCTATGCACATATACTTTATATCAGGTCATATTCCATTTTAAGTATTGTTAAATGAGAAAGCATACTTTAGAGAGGACTTAACAGGATTTATGTCCATAAGTATATAGACGTCACATGGGTCCATTTGTGTATGTCATATGTGAATACTCAGGTCTGAGAAATATATCAAATTATAAACAGATTTTTCCTCTGGAAATGAAATACAGAAACTTGGGCTTTGAATTCTTTTTTCTTATTTTCTTTTTCTTTTTTCCTTATACTTGGGATTGAACACAGGATGCTTTATCACTGAACTATAGTC